>NW_024870965.1:1800000-2212500 GCF_019054845.1 Dipodomys spectabilis | reverse complement strand
TTTACTAAGTAAAAGTAGAATCTCTTATTTTGTGTGTTTTATTATTATCATGTTAGGCTACGAAAACAAAGTCAGATATAGTAGAGAGGTTCCTTTTGTTTTGACTTTTTTTCCCCTGCTTTTGTATGCCCTTTATGTTTATGGAAGTTAGGAATGTGTGTGTGCATTCTAGGCCTACAAAACAAGTCACCATTCCTTTTAGACCTATTCTCAAAATAAGCGTTTATTTCATCTGTGCTACTTCACCCTCCTGCCCTTGCATTTTTCTTTGATTGATTTGGGAACTATCTAGGCTTAAATCCCCTGGAAAATGGTGTTCTTTTTTTCCCCCCCGGGAAGGGAGGTGGAGTTGGTGATATTTAAAGCGGGAGTATTCCTTTTGAAATGCCATTTCTACTTAAACTGATTCCTCATTTTTTGCAGAAATCTCTAGTAAGGGACTTCGGGGGTGTGACTTCAAGGAAACTTTGATTTGCAATCATTTAAACATTTTTCAGTTGTAAAAGAAACATATTGGGAAAGGTAAACTCAGTAACAATACACGTGTTAGTGTAAGATAGCTTTGAAGATCAAGTGTCCTGTTATCTACATTTTCATCCATTTAGTGCAGCTAGTCAATTCCTTGGGTGATTCTGGAGACTGGAATGGGAAGAAAAAGCTCTGGGTGAGGTGATTTACAGATTTTTAGTGCTACAGTGCCACCTACTGCCATTTGACAAGATATTCCTTCTTCTACATCACGAGGGCACAAGGCCCTTCCTTACATGCAGAGAGGAGAAAATTGTGTCCCCAGAACAAAACCAAAGAGTTTCTTCTCTGTATGGAGACACTCATCACATGACTGGGTGATTTATTTTGTTGTATTTATTTGGTGCGTTGAAGAGTGTTTAGAGCAAAATTAGATGTAATTCTTACTTGCCAAAAATTATTATCTTTCTTTTCTTTTTTTTTTTAATTCTGAAAATACCGTACAGAGGGGTTACAATTACATGGGCAAGGTCATAAGTACATTTCTTCAAGCATTCTTGCCTCCTCCTTTGTTTCCCCTTCCCACCCCCTCATGCCAAAGTTGTAAAGTTCATTTTTTCAACATAACATCTTGTACATCTCATTGTTGCAATGGGTCTCATACAGCTGCACAGTTACTGTCTTCATACACATGAGTATTTTATATCTTTTTCTTTACTTACCTTCTGTTTCTTATATGTTGTGTATGTATGTGCATGTGTGTGTGTGTGTGTGTGTGTGTGTGTGTGTGTGTGTAATGTTCAATTGAAGTTTATCATGGGTAATATCCTAATATTAAACATATGTTTATTTTGCACAACTTATTAGGTGTGCTATGCAAAGGTCTTATTTGCTTTTATGAGATCTACTTGGCTCCATGAAGGGTACATTGCTCTTTCATGCCAATCAGGAAGGTGTAGGTGCTTGGGGCTGACCCATATACTCATTGGGAGCCTTGTTAAGCAGATTACTCTGTGAGCGTACTTGGCAAGTTTCTCACAGAGCCTATCTTTTCATGTCATTTTGTTTAGCACTAAAAATTCAGCACAGTTGCTCCTACTTAAGATTTTGGTGGTGTTCTAGTAATGTCTATAGACGTGATGTGAAAGATCTCACTGGAGTTGCTGCTCAGACAACCTAGGAAGAATGGCAAACTATAACTGAGACATGGAAAAACTACTGTAGACATTTGGTTGGTATAGTGGCTCTAAATAGTTAATAAATATCACCCCAATTTTTAAAAATGCAGACAGAGTGTTCACAAAGGTATTTGTTTGTGTACTAATTGCCTCCATTAAAAATCACTATATTTTTTGGAGGGGGAGGGTTGAGGAGATATGCTATTTGTACCACACACACACAAAAAAAAATCCCTTCGCATTCTAGAGTAAAAATGCCAGAAACCTTTCCAGCTTCTAGACTGTTCTTTAGGCCACATACATTGTCTCAGAGATAATGTCTTAGAGAAATTAAGTAGTTCGTAAGTAATGCATTTTCATAGGAAATAATGTGATGTGTAGTATTTCAATCAGAGTTCTGAAAAGGACAACAAAAAATTACTGAGGCAGGGGAAAATGACTTCTCTAGATGTATCATTTTTAAAGAACAACTCAGAACTGTTATCATATTCTGATTAATATTAGCTGCTAATGTTGATGCTAACATTAATCAACTTCTTCTTACAGTCTTTCTCCTTCATTTGCTCTTCACACTCAGTGGGACACTCAGAGAGAGGCTGAGATTGGAGGGTCATACTTTGAAGCCAGCCCACACAGATGAATAGGAGAGACTCTTATAGCCGGCCCAAATCCAGGAGTAAAGGAACAGGCTCCAGCAGTAGACTACTTGCTTCCAGTGAAACAGCTAAAGCAAAATCTGGAGGCTTTTAATTCAAGCCCCAGTACTGGCTTCAAAACAAAATGAAATCAAAAGAATCAGAGAAGAAAAGCTATTAAAAGGAAAATCAAAAGAACAGTATTTAAACTGCAATAGAAAGATAGTGTGACAAAACAATGAGACAACTTTGCAAATAAAATAATGATATATACTAAAAGGAAAATAGTTATATGTTGGGTAACAGTGTTTCACACAACAATGGAGCATCTGTCCAACAGTGGCCCTATTAGACCATGTTACCCAGAGTCACCCTAATTTGTGGGAGGACAGCCTATAGTTCTTGCACAATGACAGACTCACCTAAAATGGTGTCTCAGAACACACGTCAGTGTTAAGCAGTGCTTGACTGTACTTAACTATGAACAAGGAAAAGGAGAGTGATAGAAATCTATACAACTTTATTATTAAACACATAAGTAGTTAACAAACCATTGTAATGGCTTTGAAGGTCAGAGCTTCACTCTACCACATGAACCACGACTCCATTCTGGGTGTTTTTTTTTTTTTCTTTTTGCTAGTTAATTGGAAATGGAGTCTTGAGGACTTTCCTGCCTAAACAGGCTTCTTACCACGATCCTGCAGATCTCAGCCTCCTACTTTACTTTCTGTATGTTGTCTCTGCTCTGTGCTTACAATGTGACATAGCGTGTAGTATATAATAGGTATCCGATAAAGATCTCTAAGTAACTGAATATTCATTCGGTTAAAAAAAAAATCCTGCCAAGTCTTTCCAAAGACTTTCATAGGCTTGAAGTCAGTCCTCATAGTTTTCTTTTATTGTACCACCTTCCTTATTTTGCTTGGGAATTGAAAGAGGAGCAACATAGATTTAGTATAGTGAGGCTTGGTAAATGTGACGGCAATAGAGGAAATACAAAGCTGAACACGGTGGTCCACACTTGTAATTCCAGCCGAGGGAGACTGAGGCAGGAGTTTATATCAAGTTTCCCTGCTGAATTGGTTCTTCTTCCCCTCCCCAAATCAGATAAACTTATATACAAGACAAAGGATACAAAAAAAAAGTGTCAGAAGGGTATAAACCAAAGGAAAAAAGGAAAGAAGAATAGAAAATAAAAAAGAGAGCTACAAACATTATAATTAAAAAACCCTCTTAGTTCCATTTCTTGGAGTTCATGTCCATAAGCATTGATGTCGAAAATGAACTGTACAGCTTTAGGGGAGAGGTTAGTGGGGAGGGGAAAAACTGGGAGAGAATGAGAGGAGGGGGGGACTGTTCAAAAGTAAATGGACTCATTATCTGACTCATGTAACTGTAGCCCCTCTGTACATCACCTTTACAATTTAAAACTTAAAAAAAAACTGTCTCAAAAACAAGTTGGGGGGGGAGGGATAAAGGAGAAAATGAGAGAGAAAAGAAAAATAACACTATGATTTCACATAGTTTTATTTAGGTAAATAGTGCTAAAAATTCTCATATTTAAATATATTTATGTGTATCAATCTAAGCCAGAAACTTTGTTTTTTTCTATTTTTCAGGAGAAGAAACAACTTTTACCACCCTTGGTAAGGATTAATATTTTTATTTTCCATGTTTGATTTCCTTGTTGCATAGCTATGTGCTTAATGTAAATATAATTTTTATACTTAATCAAAAATAAAATTTAAGGATAAATTTTGTAATCCTAACTTATTCTTGACATCCTCTTGTTTAAAAATCCCTGTTTATGACACAAAAAATTCAATAATTATTTAAACATAAGGCTAAAATTTACATATAGTATATAAACCATGACTAGGATAGTAGGAGAAAAACAAAGGAGGCAGTAACAAAGCCCAACAGCAAATGTACTCATTACCTTACTGATGTAACTGTCACCTCTCTGTACAGCATCTTTACAAGAAAGTAAAATTAAAAAAGCATCTTGGTAAGTCACATGACAAGATCCCACTCTCCTTTAAAAAATTAAACACTACACATGAATTTAAAATACATCACAAAACTGTGTAGTCTGATATGAGTTAAGAAACTAGCTAAGAAAGTACAGAGAAGACTAAACATGATCTTATATTTAAGAATTGATATATATATTATATTAATTATCCCTATAGTTTATATATTTAAAAATGTAATATATATTATGTATTTATCAGTTTATTACTAATACAAAAAATTCATGAAGAGTAATTTTTCTCTTTCAGTAGTATGCAAGAACTTTCACTTTGAAGATTTTTGTAAAAATGATTTTCAATGCTTCTGACAATTGAATTAATGGTTCTCTAGGGTATCCTAGTTCTTAGATAAATAAATTTAAGCATGGTCAATAAATTCATGTGCATTACATGCAAATCAAAACAGAAATTGTGGGTAGTTAAATAGATGTGATCTTTAAATATTACTGTGACTGAAAATGCATCATTTCTCCCTTAATCGTGTGGGTGACAGGGGGCCTTAGTAAGAAGGTGAGTAAAATTATTGTGACTCTTCTAATTTAATAGAGTATAACATTCTAATTGAAGAACAGTTGACATCTTCTGAAACTTAAATTATTATGGGAATTATTTATCATAAATTGGAAATGTTGGAAAACACTCTTGCAAATCTACATAGAATTATGCCATTTATTTTTTTTAAAAGCCTAGCACTAGAATCTTATGTTTGTTTGTGTCCTGGATGGTGCCATTCTTACTGTGAGACAGAATCACAGCGCTGTGATTGACATTTCCTTGATGCCCACAGATGTTGAGCATTTCTCCACAAGTCCATTCCATTTTGACTTCTTCTGAGAAGCCTCCATTTTGCCCATTAATCCATTATGTTATTGATACGTTGAGAGTCTAGTTTCTTGAACTCCTTGTATAATCTCGATAGCAGGTCATTGTCAGACACAGCCAGCAAAGATCTCTCATGCTAGAGACATTATTATTATGTTTAAGCTTAGTAACACTGTGCAAAAATTTTGTAGCTTGATGACATCTCACTTGCCCCTACCCTCAAATCCCATGTATGAAAGAAAGCCTTAGTGACTTGTTGCTTGAGACTGGCTTATTTCATTCTACCTGTTGATTTGACATTGGTTGTATTGGATGAAATTAGGGGTGTAGGTTTGATACTAGTTCGATTTGCTTGTGAGTTAGCTAGCTATGAAATTCCAGGTATCAAACAGCACTGTCATATTTTGAGTCCTGTAGTGTTTCCTGTACATTGGCTTTGGGCTAGTTTGATGTGCTTTAGATTATTTTTATTGTATTTAGCAAAAACTAACTCTTATGTTCAATGTTATTAAATGAATGTAAGATTTCTTTCTCATTTCTATTTTATTCTAATTATTTAATTTTAGCTCTTAATTTTTTCCCTTGCTTGTTCTTCACTTCTTATCTAGTTTGTCCCTAGTCTCCCCTTCTTTCCATCTTTTATCTTTCATTCAAGCTTCATTCAAGCTATTCAAGCTTGTTGAACTGAGTTAAACATTTGTGTATTAACCAGTTTTTGATTAGTTGCAAATTTAAAACTGTACTCTTCGCTATTCAGACAAGTTAAATCATTAAATACAGAAAAAATTAAAAATACAACTCTATAATCCCTGAGTAGATGTAGATTTTTAAAAATGTTTTCAAATGGAAATACACATTTTCAGTAAAAAGAGTGCAGAAAATTAAGATCATTGAGTACAGGTTGTTACTTTGCCTTGCAAGACTCTTTGCCATTTGTGCATTCATATCACCTGACCAGACATCTACTACAACACCACTTGCTCACATTTTTCCCAAGAAAAAAATGGAAATGTGCATTTTTATAGTTTTATATTGTGCCTCTTTTGTTAACATAAGGTTATATACATTGTGACATGTTAGTAAATGTGGGTCATTTACAGGCCTGTTTGGGAATTTTATTTTCTATACTTTGTATTCCCTTTGCTTAGTTTGCATTTGATTAAAAATTCATGACGAGATCTGCATGTATATAGGGCATTTTTTTCAGCATCTCAAACTTACTTCAGCCTCCAAAAATTTGGGAATATAGGCATTGACCACCTCACCCAGTTGAACCCTGTCTTTCTCTCTCTCTCTCCCTCTCTCCGCCCCCGCCTGCTTATTCCTAGCTTTTCTGTTAATCCCTTTCTGACTTACCTTCCTGTATTCTTTTCTTTATCTATAAGTCCTTCAAAAGTTCCTTTTAACCTCTTTATGAATTAGACTTCATACTTCAAAATCCAGTTTCTTTTGTTTGCTGAAAACCCAGTGATGGATGAGAGGAGAGGAGGCAGGAGAGCTACTTCAAGTCCTCTTCCCCATTTTATCTTCACCTCCATTTCTACAGCTTCATCTATTCTCTCTATCTGCAGATCATATCTCTGCTTCTGTATTTTCATATATGATTCTATATTGTATGTCCATGTGCTTAGAAATCTTGCCCACATCACACATGTGCGCACGTATATGAGTGTATTGTGTGTATATACACACACACACACACACTATGGTAGGTTGGGGAGTTAGTCCACTAGGGTGATCATACAGATCAGGATGTGATTTGCATACTCATTTTCTCCTTCCCCTGCCTCCCGTGAATACAGCAGGACCCACCACAGAGAAGCCCAGTGCTTGGCCTTCAGATGACCCCTTACCTGCTATCAACACTGCACTCTCACCCACAAGCACTGCTGGAGGAGAAAATGCCTCCTTGCAGGCCACCTCTCCTCCTGACCCAGGTACTCTCGCGTGCGTTCTTTGCAGGATGCTGATGTCTTTAGCACAACATGGATGTGTTCGCCACTGACTTCGTCTTAGAGTTGACCTGTTTTTTGGTGACATTCTAAAGTGATAGAAACTAGCTTTGCTTTTCAAATTATGTATGCAGTTTTTAAGCACGTGATTTTATTCAGATGCATATTGGAAATAGTAGATGCCTAAGAAAATTGGTTGGCTGAAAGAATGCATGGCTATGGATAGGGAACAGGGCAGGGAGGAAGGGAGGGGAGGTCGGGGGGAAGAGGGGAGTCAAGGGGAAGTTTCTCTGTTTCCTTGCATCTCCATGTTCTGCATGCTTCCTCCACTCCTGCTCACAGATTTCCCTCTGCTGAATTCCCAGTCTCTGGTCCGTGTCAGTTCTACCCTTCTTGGCAGGACGCGTGAAGTGGAACCTTCCCCTTTCTTTGTTCCATGCTAGGTTTTCATTATCAAGAAGTGAGTGGATAGATAGACAAATTGTTTTGAGCCACACTGAGGGTGGGTAACTTGGGTTTATTATGTGGGTTTCTTCCAGAGAAATGTGGATGCATTAATTCTTCCCACGTTTTATCAGCATCAGTTTGTACAAGGGGGTTCATTTCGACACATCCAGTCTATATAAGCAAACAATATACCTTGATCAAACGTACCTCTTCCATCACCCTCCCTCATCCCGCCTCCCTTCTTCCTAAACAAATCTCAGCAAGCTTTGCAGATCCATTTTCACACGTAGACATGCAAGTATGTTGACCGGTTTTGTTTTCTTTCATCCTTTCTTTAATCTTCCTCCCTCCATTTGTACCCATCCCCTAGGCAGGATCTGTTTTACATTTCTCTTGCTCATTTCTTAGGCATATGCTATTTGTTCAGAGGTGTAGATCTACATACACACACGTGTAGTATCGTTAACTTGGCACATACAAGGAAAGCCCTGTCTTCCCAAATGCAGTTCCTTTGATGTACTCCTTTAAGTGAACCATTGTGAGATGCCCTTGGCATATGCTTCTGGGATTGACTGTGTAAGTGTGTGTAAATACACACATGATTGCTTTCATATTTTCTCCAACTCTAGATAGCATCCAGTTGTTAAATGTGCTACTGTACTAGTTTAAAAAATACTTCTTGCTATGTACAGGTGCTTCACACTTGTAATCCCAGCTATTCAAGAGGCTGAGATCTGATGATCATGATTCAAAGCCAGCCTGGGCAGAAAAGTCTATGAGACTCTTATCTCCAATTACCCTTACTGGAAAAATCTAGAAATGGAGCTGTGACTCCCTTAGTAGATTGCTAGCCCTGAGCAAGAATAAAAAATCAGAGATAGTTCTCAACCCTGATTTCAAGCCCCACTCCTGGTGCATGTAAATACACACACACACACACACACACACACACACACTTTTCATTGATTCACATTTTTTTCATAATGACAAGTATCTTCTCAGATACTTTTTGGCCATTGTCTATAGTTAGATGGCTGCTGTGTTGCTATTGTTTGCCCAATTTTCTGTTTCTTCTGGGAGATTTGTAAGAGACTATGGGACATTGAAAGATCCTTTCTTAGTCTGTCTACAAAGACATCAGCTGTGGGGTCATAGAGTTGATGGCAAAGTCAAAATGCTCAAAGTGCTTTGGCAGTCAAATCAGGGCCTAGAAACAGGATGTCTCTGTGGCTGCGTCCAGCCTGGTCTGCAGCCCATGATGGAGTCCAGGTCCGTCCATCCTTCCTGTTCCCCTCCACTGGGGCAGATGGGGTCCCTGCACAGCTCGGCATGTTGTCATAGTCCGGGCTCAGAGACGGAGCTGATGAATGATGAAACCCTCTTCCTTTCTCACTTACCTCCGGCGTGGCCTCCCCTGGGTATCCCCCCTCCCTCCACCCTGGCTGGCCCACCTACACTCACACCTGACCTGTCAGCTTCACAGGTGTCCGGGCTTGTGCAGACCCCTGCAGACCATGGCCGGCTCCTGTCTGAGCAGCCTGAGAAAGTCCAGCCAGTGGTCCAACGTGGGCCTCCTGAGTGTTTGAGAAACGGGGGTTTCCCTGTGACATATGAAAATTCATAGGTGGCTCTCCCAGGCATGAGTGGATAAAATGAGAATTGTGTTGACAGTGCAGGCCTGCTCGGGAGGAAGAGGCAAGAGATAGTGGGCACAGCAGGAATTTCTTTACATTTGAGGCAATTAATTCTGTACTGTGCACACTTCTTTGGGGTCAGGAGTAATTATAGCTTTTCCTAAAGACCTTCTTTTTTGGGGGGGGCGGGGGGTTCAGTCATGGGGCCTGAACTCTGGGCCTGGGTGCTGTCCCTCAGCTCTTCAGCTCAAGGCTAGCGCTCTACTACTTGAGCCACAGTGCCACTTCCGGCTTTTTTCTTTTTGCTTATGTGGTGCTGAGGAATCGAACCCAGGGCCTCAGGCATGCAAGGCAAGCGCTCTACCACTGAGCTACCTTCCCAGCCCAGCTAAGCAAACTTCTTATCAGCAGTACTAAGAAACCATGACCACAGTGGAACTGTCATTTAAGGAATGAGAAACATAGAAATTGGTGCTAACATATCCTGTGCAAACATAAAGTTCTCTCAGCTGAATGCCTCTGTTCTTAGAACAACAATGCAAAATATTTCTTCCTCCCTTGTCTTTCCAAAAATACTGTGAAAATCATTTCATGGTATACTTTCTATTCAGGAAAAGCAATGTCCTTTCCCAGAGCATAAGTCCATCCTATCTATCTATCTATCTATCTGTCTGTCTGTCTGTCTGTCTGTCTGTCTGTCTGTCTGTCTGTGTTCATCTATCTATCTTTATACGTTCAGTGACCTGTACATTCTTAAGCTAAAGAATTATGACAGGCAGAAAATGGGCTTAACTTAGGTCTGAGTCAAACAAGGAAGTCGCACACATGAGACAATTATTATTGTGAAGAACTGGTACAATACACATCCACATACACACACATATGCACACACACACACATACACATACACACATACACATATATAAACATACATACATACACACATACACATACACATACATACACATACACACACTTAAAAAAAACTAGTAAAGAGCTGCCTCACTTCCTTACTCTGGTTGCCATGAGAACTACAGAAAAAAAAAACAAAAACCAAAAAACAACACTGGTGCTTTTAGTGAATTCTTAGAGGTTGAGGTTGTGGATAGGAAAAAGATATAAAATAACCACAGAGGATTGTCCCCTGAGGGTGGTTGTCACACAAACTAGTCTGTTCTGCCCAGATCAGAGTTGTGTTTTATATGTGTGTGTGGGGGGGGGGCACAGTGGCTAAATCTCACTAATTAATGATCTATTAACATGAGTCACCCTTATTAAAATTCCAAATCTGGCTCTTAAGCTGTGGACGGGGATGGTCTATTCCAAGCGAGAAGTCAATTTCCAGTGCGGAGGGAAGGAAGGTGGGCGTCAGGACAAGAGCAGATGGGAGGCTGGGAGGCTGAGAAGGGAGAGGAGAAGCAGCAGAGAAGATGAGAAGATCCACATCTACATCTAGATGACTGTTTTTATAAACATTTTAACTTTTTTAAATGACCTTTTCATTCAGTCTGTCCGTTGGTAAGTACAATGCGTCTGTCAGTGTCCTCCCTCCCTCCATCCCCGCCTCTCCCCCAGATGACTGTTTTGAAGGAGGAGGCTCTCCTGGGGATGGACCACTGGTGGCCTGACGTTCACTGTCACCCCCTTCCATGGTTTGGCTGAATCTCAGTGTTTCTTGGAGTGAGTGAGAGTGAGTTGGGAGGCAGGCATGTGTTGAATCCCGGGCTCAGTTGGTCTGTAGGTGAGGGGTGCTGTCACCTGCTCTTCACAGCCCCTTGCAGACCCGCCACTGCTGGAGCCTAGAGCCCACTGCACGGGGCAGAGGAGCTTCGAACTATTGAACTGCTCACCCCAGTTGCTTGCCTGGGCAGGAATTCTGGGCAGGAGATAGGAACAGGCGTGAAGTGCTTTGAAGTCTGACAAGGAAAAGTCCACCGGGTACAGCACTCAGTGTCTTCAGCTGCAACTCCAGATTCTACACCACTCAGCTCCCACGCGACTGGGAAGGGGAAAAAATGATGTCAGCAGCCTATGAAGCTGATTGATTCCCAACCAATTTTATTTTTCCCCCAGACCAAGACACCTGCATTGTGAAAAATAACCTTTAGCTAGAAAGAAAAGAAATGAAATGACTTCAGGGACTACCTAGGCAACCGTTAGCTCTCTGTTAAGAAAATTAACAGCTGGGACTTTGTGGTTCATACCTATAATCCTTGCAACTCAGAAAGCTGAGACTGAAGGATCATGGTTCAAAGCCAGCTCAGGCAGGAAAGTCTGTGAGACTCTTATCTTCAATTAACCACTGAAAAATGAGGCGGAGTGTGGCTCAAGTGGTAGAGTGCTAGCCTTCAGCAAAAATAAAGCTCAGGGACAGTGTCCAGCACTGAGTTCAGCCCCAGTACTGGCACATGCACGCATGTGCACACATGCACACAGAGGCATGCATGCATGCATTCACGCATGCACACAAAGTATTGCTTGCATCCAGGGATCTTTCCCAGGGAGGAGCTCTGGGCTCTGGTTGCACCCACTCTGTGGTCAGCATGCAGCAGCCATTATGCCAGGCAGCCACCAAGCACCTCTGCCTCCGCTCTGACAGGGAGTGCTTGGCTGAGATGTGGGCCTCCCTGGGCTGTCCAAGCTAGTTCCTGAGGCTCCAACTATGTCTTTCACTTGTGATCTGAATATGCAGCTGCCCCGGCTCTCTCCCAACACCCTGGGGCTTTGAGTCTGTGGTGCAGGAGGCGGGCATGGGCGCCTGGTGCCCGGCTTCAGCTTCAGGAAGGAGGTCCAGGCCGCAGGATGGCCTGACAGCGCTGGTGGCCCTTCTGATTGCAGGTGTCCCAGGAGCCACGACTCTGGCCAGCACTTTCTCAGTTGACACAGCCTTCACCTCCACAGCCGCCCTCGAGCCTGCACACAACAGCTCTGCTGCCTTACCCGCACACACGGCCACCACCATCAGCACCACAGATCACTCCTCAGGTCTGCCCTCGCACGCTAGGGGCTTGGGAGGAGGACGCTCACAACTGAATGCAGCTGTATACGTATATGTATATGCACATGTTATGTATATGTACATGCATGCACATGCATATGTATATGTACACATACACACATGTATACACATATGCATATGCATATACACAATACATATATGAGTATACACATATGCATACATATGTGTGCATGTGCATGTATATGTATATGCGTATGTATACATACCTATACATGTGCATGCATAGATATATACATGCACATGTATAGGTATGTATACATGTATATGCATATGCATGTGTATATGCATATATACACACATATGTACATGTGCATGTATATGTATTTGCATATGTATATGTAAGTGCATGTGTATACATAGATATACATCTGTGTACATGTATATGCATATGTATATGTATATGCATACATGGATGTACATGTGTGTATATGCATATGCATGTGTATATGCATGTGTATACATGGATGTACATATGTATGTATAGGTATATGCATATGTATATTAAGTGCTACTAGGGTTTGGATTTGGGCCCTGGCACTTGATAGGCAAGCCCAGCTCTTTCTTTCTCTCTCTCCCTTCCTTCCTTCCTTCCTTCCTTCCTTCCTTCCTTCCTTCCTTCCTTCTTTCCTTTCTTTCTTTCTTTCTTTCTTTCTTTCTTTCTTTCTTTCTTTCTTTCTTTCTTTCTTTCTTTCTTTCTTTCTTTCTTTCTTTCTCTCTTTCTCTCTTTCTTTCTTTCTCTCTCTCTCTCTCTCTCTCTCTCTCTTTCTTTCTCTATCAGCCTAGATGAGTCCAAATATGGTTGTTCAGTGGTTACTGTTTTATAAATTTTCACA
The DNA here is from genome assembly GCF_019054845.1 of Dipodomys spectabilis. Taxonomy (NCBI): domain Eukaryota; kingdom Metazoa; phylum Chordata; class Mammalia; order Rodentia; family Heteromyidae; genus Dipodomys; species Dipodomys spectabilis. The sequence goes on along the minus strand of NW_024870965.1, from coordinate 2,199,479 downwards.
TCATGATATTAAATAAGATAAAAGGAACTTACCAGTAAGTTTTTTTCTGGTCAGTTTTTATTTTGTTAGCAATATTGTAAACTTCACAGCAAAGCATAGATAACAGACATTAATTCTGTGTGTGTGTGTGTGTGTGTGTGTGTGTGTGTGTGTGTGTGTATGGAATTAAATATGATTCTCACATTTGCTCGCTAATTGGAAGACAAGGGACTATACCTGAGCATCAGTTTTCCTTTCTATAAACATAGATATAATAATACTTATAAAAAGATTGATATGCCTATGAAATATGCAAAATCTGAAAGACCATGGACATTAGAAAAAAATTAATCAGTACCCTTATTAGTATTCAAAACAATGAGAATAATTCAAGGGGGAAATGATGGTTTCAAGAAGTGGCATAGCAGGTAAGAACCATATTAAGGAGTAAATAGTCTCCCCTTCAAACAATATGATGTTTAATTCAAAGGACTTGAAGTTGCAGTAATCTGAAAGAGCTCTGTGTAGATAGAATTATTTTTGAAACAAGCACAGCTTGAAGAAGGAACTCAGCTAGGAAATGGAGCTGAATTTCCCTCCCGCTTCCCCATGGCGATGTCATTAACTTCCCTTCCTCTGTTCGTTTCCTTGCAGATTCCAACCTTACATCCATTGCACCAAGCACCTCGAGCTCTGCAGCAGACACTGTCACTCCAACCCCAGCCATAGGTGACAACTTACCCCCAGTCATGCAAGCATCAGGGCCGGGAGGGGCCCGCGGCCAGGCTCTTCCCCCTGCTCTCCATCGGGTTGCTTTCCTGGAAACATTGCATTCATTGTTCTCCATCGTGCTGAGAAATGGAATTTAGAGCCTCATCTGCTTTGTGCTACAGCCCTTGAGACCAGGATACGTGGCTGCACTTCCTGCCATGTTCCTGCAGTTACATCTTTCAAGATCTCTGTGTTTTATGAGAAAACATGTAGGAGACACAGATGAGGCTATTAGAACTACTCCTTAAGAGCAGGTTTTGTAGAAAAGAGTCATTTCTTTTGAAGGATTTTCTTTGCAAAGGAGGAGTAGTAGAAGATGGAATGTAGTTTCAGTCAGGCATCCAGAGGCCGACGGGTCAGTGCCAGGGGCCTCTGGGAAAGGCCAAGCTGGCTCAAACTCTGGGTCAGCAAAGCAGAACCTGTAAGCTCAGCATTCTCCCCAAGCTCTTCGGCACTGCGATTGCTACAGATCAGATTCCTTCTCTCCCACAGATTCATTTCTTCCCATTTCTTCTGTTGTTGGGCCTGGGGCCTTGAACCCAGAGCTGGGCACTATCCTTGAGCTCTTTTTGCTCAATGCTAGCACCTATCACCTTGAACCACAGCTCCACTTCTGGTTTTCTGGTGGTTCATTGGAGATAAGAGTCTAATGGACTTTCCTGCCCTAGCTGGCTTTAACCCACCATCTTCAGATCTCAGCCTCCTGAGTAGCTAGGATGACAGGTGTGAGCCACTGGTGCCCAGCTCTTTCCAGTTCTTTAGTTCAATGCATAGATATTTACATATGACACTAGTCACTTTTTTTTTGAGAAAGTCATTTATTACCCTAGATCTAATGTATGTACAAAGAGCTAACAAACATTATTAAACTAGAGAACAAAACACGCTCAGGCCTATTATCTCATTTCAAAGAAAAACTGACTTCACTCGGAAGGAGGATCAGTTATGTAAATCTAGTTGGAGATTAAGGAAGATAATGAGGACCCTTCAAATATCCATTCAGCCCATAAGATCACAGAGATATCAAAACATCTTAATGCTGTTATCAGAGCTGTATTGGTGGGATCCTATTGATGAACGTGTTTTGGAGAACTAGCTAATTAGTTGATAACATTTGTAGTTCTGAGGTCAGAACATGGCGCCAGGCAAAACTGCATTATGTGTTAAACCTAACTAGACAGACTTTACAGTTTATGATGTTGAACTTTGCCAACTTACCTTTCCCCAGAATGATGGTAGCAGATATAGTCCAAAACAAAATTATAATATTCCACTATTTTTTCTCTTCCAGCCACTACTGCAGTGAGGCCACCATGTGGTAAGTTTATTTACTGAGAGGCAGCACAAATCATTTTGGAATGGCATTGTAATTATTTCTGTCTTTATTCCATGAATTCAAGCAAAACTCTCCAGCTCTAGTTTTCAATGACTTCTGCTCAATCTTAGGAACCAACTAACTCTGAATTGCATCGGCTTTCATATTCAGACTTGAGTTTTGAATACTAAAATTAAACATGATTACCTAGACAGTGTAGGTAAAGTCACTTAATTTGCAGTTTAGGTGTTTGGGAGATATAATATCAAGTGTTTATGAAGCGAGAGCGAGAGGCGTTGTGTTCACAAATGTGAAGTATGGATTACATGTTCAGTGTCTCTGAAGAACAGAAAGCAGCACCTGTTTGGGCCTGTCTCCCGCCCTCTGTCTCCAGGCCTTCCCAGGGCCTGGCTCCTCACAGACACTTGGAAACAGTTGTTTACGCCTCATCTCCTTTGTTCTCATTAGCAGAAAAGTCTTCCTTCACGGTCCTTTACTTCTTCCTTATTTTCCTATTTCCTCCTAAGCCTCCCTACTCAACATCACTGCTTTCTGGGGCAAGCAATGTGTTGATCAGTCAGCCTGTGTTCTACTTGGGTTATGTTCAGCTTCCTTCCCAGCCTTCCTCTTGCCTCTGCTTCCACTCAAGCACTATGGGCCAGCCTACAGTTTTCCGAACACAGGCTTTTCCTTTGGCCTCTGTGATGACACCAGTTTGTCTTCTTCTGGGCTTACAGTGGAGCCACAACTCTCTTCTGTGGGCTGATGTTTCACATGCTGCTCATATTTTAAAACACAATTTGTGTGATCTTCTCTGGAAATCCCTTCCCTCCAATCTCACTGGATAATCCTCTCTGCTTTCTTTTTCTTTCCCCTTAACACTCACATAACTTTGTACATCATGTTATCATACTGAGTCCTTTGCTCATCTTCTACAACTTGGTCACTCAGTCTGTGTTCATCTTCATGCTAAGCCATTTCTTTCTTTCTCTCTTTCTTCTTTCTTTCTTTCTTTTTGTCGGTTGTGGGGCTTGAACTCTGGGCCTGGGTGCTGTCCCTGCACTCTTCAGCTCAAGGCAAGCACTCTACCGCTTGAGCCACAGCGCGACTTCCAATTTTCTAGTGGTTTATTGGAGATCATAGTCTCATGGACTTTTCTGCCTGGGTTGGCTTTGAACCACGATCCTCAGATCTCAGCCTCCTGAGTAGTGAGGATTACAGGCGTGAGCCACTGGCTCCCAGCAAGTGGTGCTGTGTATTTCTAATGCCTGGGACAGCGACTTAAATGCAAAAATGGTCTCATAATCGTTGTAAAATAAAAATGGCTATTTTTGTGTAATACATTAATAGTTGTTAAAAAAGATACTTTTATCATCTAGGGGAAAATATTGCCCTAAATAAAGGTGTCTAGATGGGTTTATTAAATATCAATGATAATCTTATATAAATAAAGCTTTTGAAAGAGGGACTATGGTGACTGAAAAACTGATAACCCAAATAGTTGGAGAAATGGTTTATAACTACATTTTAGAGCCCAAGGGAGATTCTTTTTTTTTGGGGGGGGGTTGGGGGTCCAGTCGTGGGGCCTGAACTCTGGTCCTGGGCGCTGTCCCTCAGCTCTTCAGCTCAAGGCTAGCGCTCTACCACTTGAGCCACAGCTCCACTTCCAGCTTTTTTCTTTTTGCTTATGTGGTGCTGAGGAATCGAACCCAGGGCCTCAGGCATGCAAGGCAAGCACTCTACCACTGAGCCACCTTCCCAGCCCCAAAGGGAGATTCTTGAGTAAGAAGAAATTTGCCTGCTGTAGCACCGGGCATCAGTTCAATAAGTTATCAGTGAGCTCTTCTTAATCGTAGATACTATGCATGGATTTGTATTTCTAACGATGGGCAAAGAGACTAGTCTAACCTGGCAGCTTGCTGCTGTCTTACATCTATAGTCCTACCTGCTCAGGAGGCTGAGATCCTCGGATCATGGTTCAGAGTCAGCCCGGATGGGACATTCCCTGAGACTCTTATCTCTAATTAACCACTAAGAAGCTAGAAATGGAGCTGTGGCACAAGCAGTAAAGCACTAGTCTTGAACAAGAAAAGCTCAAAGACAGTGCCCAGGCCCTGCACTCAATCCCTAGAACCAGTACTCTCTCTCTCTCTCTCTCTCTCTGTCTGTCTCTCTCTCTGTCTCTCTCTGTCTCTCTCTGTCTCTGTCTCTGTCTCTCTCTCTCTCTCTCTCTCTCTCTCACACACACACACACACACAGAGTGGTCTTGGCTTCCAGGGAGTGTTCATTCAGTAAAGATGAAAATATAAATTGCAGGCTGAGGTCTTGAATAGGTAAAAGAAACTATAAGATAATGATAGGGAGGTACCTGATACATATATATTTTTAAAAATAATTTTTACATTTCTAAGAGTATTTTGGTAGTGATATAATATCCTATTTTTTAATAAATATATGTTTATTATTGTTAAGTAGTTATACAAAGGAGCCGCTATTAAATGAAGCAGTTTTTACATACAATGCATCTTGATCAATTATATGATATTTTAAGTGGTGCTGGTAGCGTGTGCCCGTAATCCTAGCTATTCAGTTGGCTGAGATCTGAGGATTGTAATTTGAAGCAAGCCTGGGCAAAAAGTCCATGAGACTCTTATCTCCAATTGACCACCCAAATAACTGGAAGTGGAGCTGTGACTCAAGTGGTAGAGAACCAACCTGGAGAAAAATAAAAAGCCAAGTGAGAGTGTGAGGTCCTGAGTTCAAGCCCCAGTACCAGCAGACCCCTCCCACTCTTCCTCTTCCTCTTTATCTATCAACTATCAATACACATATCTATATCAATATATATCCACAGATATTTAGGTATGTATATTAAAACATTTGTTTTTAAAATAGTTTCAGTCTGTCTTAAAGAATAATCTTGTCTTTTCTCTCAGATGACAGATATAAGAACAGACATGTGAAATACCAATATAACAAAACTACTTCATCATTTGAGGCAAACCTAAATTTTTCTGGAGATGTAAAATGTGAGCCAGAGAACTGCAAAGAGAGTTTACAAGGCCTGACTGAATGCTCATCAAAAAAAATTAAAGTGTATGATGACTCTTGTTATCCACCTACATCTTTAACATTACATGTACCCCCAAGTAAGTAGAAATCAATTTCTAGTTGCATATTTACAAAAAGAGTGCAGGTTCGTGTGTGTATTCTGAGGGACCCCAGGAGCTGGTGGAGCAGAGCTCTGACTAGCAGGAAGTGAGATCTAAAGAAATGGAAGTTGGTTCTAAGTGGCAGGAAAGTACTTCTGAAGGCCAGGGAATTAGCTGTAAGGGTGGGTCTCTGATCCCCTCAACCCAGGAGAATATGGATGTAATACAAGCCTTCCCTTTGTATGTTAGTCACCCTGTTAAGTTCTTTCACAAAGAGATTCATACATACATACACACACACACACACACACACACACACACACACACACACACACACACACACGATAAAGCTTATGCTACTAGGTGATTCAGTGTACATATATGTATAAATGAACTCATTTGGGATTTGATGTTTATAGAAAGAACCAGAATTCTTGCACGTCACAGTCATATTAAAGGGGTGGAGCTAGTTTTGTCAAGTCAGCCACTTCTGGGAGGGGAGGGGCCAGGAGTGATGAGCAGCATCTATCTACCCAGGGCTGGGGAACTGACAGAACATCTTAGAAAAATGCCTTTCAGAAAAGGAATGCAGACACTGTGCAGTTATTTAAATTCATTTACATCATTTAATAATTCAAGATTTGTGATTTATTCACATTTGTTTATGTTAAAATGTGGTGTGTTTTGTAAACATTCATCTAATTTGCTCATTTTCCCTGCATACTGCTGACATTGATAATGGCTCCTGAGAGAAATCTCTTCCCCAAGGGGGAAGCCCCTAAGACTCGATGTAACAATGATTCAATTAAAACCAGACCTAACAAAATATGAGCCTATGAAGTTAAAAGAAAAGGGAATGTTTTAGAGTGTGAGAAGCTATCTTATTTAACGGTCAGTTTCATAAGTCCTAAGTGAAATACTGTCAAAATGTCTGGGGCTAACACGCAATAAGCACTGTTCTCCAAGTTGCATGGTGAGTGTTGAAAGTCACAGATGTGGGAGGTGCGCTGCGTTCTTCATTACCCGGTGTACACCAGTATGCAGGGTCCATTCTGTCCCCATTCTGACCCACTGCATGTCCAGTTTTGTCCATTTCAAAAAGGAAAACTGAAAACCATAAGAAATAAAGTAATGAAGAAACATCAAGGTCGGAGAATTGTTAAACTTTGTCAAAAACCATCTCAATGCTTACTAACTTTTGTTTCCTGAGGATAATTTCAGCACTTCATTTGGGAAATGATAGTACTTTCATACTGGGGAATATTAATCAAATCTATTTCTGTGTTCTCTTGACAGAGAAGGAAAGGTTCCGGTTATGTGATCATACACCTAAGGAAAATGCAGATACTTCCATCTGGTTAAAGTGGGACATAAATGGCACATTTGCTTGTAACAAAAACAACTTCAAATACACATTTCGGTGTGGTAAGCATAACACACGGCTCAGAGAAGATTTGTGGTAGAAAGATATTCTGACATTGCTCTTCACCTCTGCCTCTTTTTATAAATTTTTCCTGTTGTATATTTGGAGTCCAGGGAATGTGTTGACTATAACACTGAAATTCCAGTAGATAAATATCCTGAAAAGTAAAATTGAAATTAAAAGCTCATGAAAGAATTTTCCTAATAGTTGTTTCGCTTCAAACCTTATTGAGGAGATGATGAGGGAAGAATATCATAAAAGAACGATGCAAGTCAGGCACTGGTGGCTCACACTTGTAATCCTAGTACTCAGGAGGCTGAGATCCAAGGATCGTAGTTCAAAGCCAGACCAAGCAGGAAAGTCCGGACACTCTTATCTCCAATGAACCACCAGAAAACTGGAAGTGATGCCCTGGCTCAAAGTGGTTGAGAGCACTACCCTTGAGCAAAGAGTAGTGTCTGGACTCCAAGTTCAAGCCCCCTGACTGGCAGCAAAAGAAAGAGAGAGGGGGGAAGAAAGGAATAAAGAGGGAGAGGGAAAGAAAGAAAGAAAGAAAGAGGAAGAAAGGACGGAAGGAAGGAAGGAAGGAAGGAAGGAAGGAAGGAAGGAAAGAAGGAAGGAAGGAAGGAAGGAAGGAAGGAGAGAAAAAGATGGATGGTTGCAATACTCTTCTAGGAAAGAAAATAAAAGATGAGATTCCGTGGTTCCTGAGTTTATCAAGATTCCATCCACAAAATTCAGACACAAGTTTAAGAGCATGTGTAACAGGAAAACAGCAAGCGTTTCTAGAGATGAACTTGGGTTTGGAGTGAGCGAGCCAATAGCTGCAACATTTCCATTTCAATGTATTTGAAAATGATGAGGTGGGCTTTTCTAGCTTGTGGCATGCAACCACTTGTAGCACCAGATTTGGTAAAATAGATGTGTGTAAGCATACACACACAGAAAGGAGTGTGGCATTGGTTGCAATTGCTATGTTAAGGAGGAGATAGATATAAGGCTATGACATGGCTATGATCCATAGAGTATGAGGAAAATCAGAGTATGAGGAAAAAAACATGTATGACACACTGCAATTCTGTGATCTATTTGAGATAGATCTTTAAAATGACCTATTTAAGATAAACCAGCCTGTAATCCCAGCTACTCAAGAGGCTGAGATCTAAGGATCACAGTTCAAAGCCAGTTGAGCAGGAAACTCTGTGAGACTCCTATCTCTAGTAAGCCACAAAAAAGTCAGAAGAAGAACTGTGTCTCAGGTGGTACAGTGCTACTCTTGAGCCCTATAGTCCAGCCCTGGGACTGGTGCGTGCATGTGCTCATGCATGCATGCACACACATACACACAACACAGACACACATACCCACATACAGAACACACATACAGAACAATCAGTCTCTATGAAATGCAAATTATAATATCAGTTTTGAAGAAAGACTACTAATGATTGAACTGATGTTGTATTTTATCAGTTCATTTAGGGACCCTCTTAAATGAATTATGATACTTGCTAAATATGGGCTTAAATGTTGATTATAACAGAATAATTTTAAAGATCTTTGACTTATTATTTGGACCATTTGCTTAGGTTTTAACCTAATGAGTATGGTGCAATTATAAGCACTCAGAAAATAAAGGTATATGTAATATAGTAATGTACTCATATGTAATTCTTATTTCTTTCAGACAATGTTTCCCAGACATCTTCAGAGGAAAGCACTATGTTTACAGGCTTTCTTCCCAATAAAACTTACAATTGTGGTGCAGAAATATCCTATAATAATTACAAGTATATCAACCAAACTAAAGCTATTACAACGGATTTGGGGAGTGAGTATTTTGCTTATATGTAGAATTGCTTTCCCTTTTATTTTCTTGCAGTTTTTTTTTTTTTTTTTGAGAGTCACAAGAAATAATGGTATAGACCAAAGAAAGGATTTCGGAAAAGAGACAACACTTTTTAAAATTAATTTTTAAAGTTGAATTAAAAAATAAACGATAAGACAGGCCATGGTGGCTCATGCCTGTAATCCTAGTTATTCAGGGAGATCAGAGGTTTGCAGTTTGAAGCTAGCCGGAGAAGAAAAGCTCATGAGACTCATTTTCCATTAACCACCAAAAAAACTAAAAGTAGAGATGTAGCACAAGTGGTAGAGCTCAAGTCTTGAGCGAAAAAGCAAAATGAGAGCATGAGGTTCTGAATTCAAGCCCCAGTACTGGCATGCATGTGTGCATGCACACAACCACACAGACACACGCGCACAGACACACACACGCATGCATGTACACACACAGATTGTATAGGGCCCACATTTCTGTGTTTTTGGTTCAAATTATAGTCTAGGGATTGGAGATGTAGATCAGGTGGTAGGGCCCCTACCAAGGAGTATAAAGCATTAGTGAGTTCGAGTCCCAGTCTCCTTGGAAGATAGTAAGTAACACAATAATATTCTTAATAGCAATTGTAACCTACACTTCTAGAAATTAGTAACATTTGGAAAAGTAGAAGGGAATAGGAATAAAAAGAGCTCTAAGTTCCAATAGCCTTTAGACATATAGAGATTCCAAATCGATGTCGAATTTTCTAGAAAAGTCAGCTAATTCTATGTGAGACAATACAGCACAGACAACTGGCTATGTGAACAATCCATGAAGATTAGATGAAAAGTAATAGCATTTCTGCAAGTTCAAGGCGTCTGATTTGAGCGTTAAAGTGTATACTTTTCTAAACACATTTACCTAGGAAGAATAAATTAATTGGAATGAAAGCTGTAGGGTAGCTCAATGGGGGATGCTGCTTAGCAGAAGTCAGGTTCAAGAATGAACCTCAATTAAGCAACGATAGAAAAGTAGCTTTGCAGACAAGTTGTACAAACATTTGACAAACAGATCATTCTTATTGAAATGATTACCCAGAACAGAGGACATCCTCATATCTAAAAGTGCATTACCAAATCAAAAGTTAAGATTTACCTTCACCTCTTCTTCTAAGAATTTTATAGCATTCTCTCTTACATTTAGCCGTATTAATCCTTTCCAGTTAATTAACATTTACAGATGGGTAAGGTAACTTCTCAATTTCATTCTTTGCGTAGAACTGTTCTGTTGTCCTACCATCATTTGTTAAAAACAAAACAAAACAGGAATCTTGCCCCCATGGAGTGATCTTGGCATTCTTGCCAAAATTTAGTGGATCATTATGATACGTTTGCCTGTAGACTTTCATTTTTATTCCATTTGTTTCCATGCATATGTTGATACTACCTCTAGGCTATTTCTTACTATTGCTTCATAGTAACTTTTGATGCTGAGAATTGTGTCATTCCACTTATTCTTCTTCCATATTCTTTAGACTATAAAGAAGTGCTCCAATTCTAGATAAATTTGTTAGACAATTTTTCAATTTCTACATGATTTTAGGTAAATGTCTAGAGAAATGTGAACACTTTTTGAACATCTACAGAACCCATTTGGGATTGTGATAGAGGCTGCAATTGAATCTGTCTATCAATTGGGGAGCATGGTGCTGAGCAGAGCTACTCTTTCAGGTGGAGAGCATGAAGTACCTTTCTATGGATCCTCTTTGATTTGCATCCAGGATGCTTTGTAGTTTTAAACTCTGTACTTCTGTTGTTCAATTTATCCCTAGTTTAAGTCTATTCCTGTTTATGGGAAGCATTATTTTTTAAATTTCATTTTAGATTGTTCATTGATAGAAGATAGAAATGCGATTGACTTTTCTATATTGATCTTGCAATCTGAAACTTTGCTGAGCTGACATATTTAATGTAAGATTGCCAGACTTTGGATAAAACATGCTAAAATGATTCAAATTTTGTAAGCAAGGGCTAGCTGATGACAAAGGGGATGCCTAAATCTAGGTCTCCCCGGAATGCTCCAAAATAAAATAAGAAGAGCAAATAAAACCATATAGAATCATACCCTCAACAAAACTAAAAACTAAAAATAGAAATATTCGTGGGGTATTAAAAGTACTAAGGTTAAAATGGTCTATAAGGCAATGTAACAAATATACTGATAGAGTAGACCAATATAGAGAATTAGAAATCCTAGATAACCAAGTTTTACAGTGGAAGAGGGGGATAGTGGGGAATCATGCCAATAAATTATCCTGATTGATAGACTTATAAAAATAGTGGACATCACATCTTGCTTCTCAATAAACTCACAAATTTACTCAAAAAGTTCCATAGACCCATAAGCTAAAATGATATAAAAATATTTCATCAGAGACACAGGAGAACATCTTGATGTCTTTAATGTAGGCAGAACTTTCCTAATAAACAAAAAGGAAGAAGACTCATTCACTACTCGGTAAGATGGACTTCATCAAAATGGAACCTTCTTCCTCTTTTAAGTAAATAAAACTAGCCAGAGGTAGTGAGGAAATATCCACAACTGATTTTCAGAGATAGATGGAGAGCATTTTCAGCTACAAAATAAACCATCCAACAGTGCAATAAAAAAAAAAGGCAATTAGAATTGGGAAGGACAGAGGAGACTGACGGAAGGGATGACCTTCATGATCTGACTTGAACGGAAAATTTTGTACAACTAGTTACAATAAAATACAAATAGGCAAATAGGTTGTATATGCACTCTATGCAAGAAGCTACTAATAACCAATATAAAAAGATGTTCAATGACATGAGCCATCTGAAGGTAATATTACAAATCCCCCAAGAAAGCTACAATTTAAAAGACTAACAAGAATGTCGGCAAGGATGTGAGGTATGACTGAGTAATATTCTGGGTATTTCTCGAGACATAAATGTCCATGAGACAATGAAGATCCGGTCATAGAACCTCCCTTCTGGAAACAGCTCAACTAGACATTGACCGTTGAATGATGATGTAATGTCCTAGATTTTTCTAGTAGAAGGTCTAGAAATGTCAGCACTGGGACAATAACACATACAAGAGCAGGGGGTGGCTCTTACGTATCTTCAAGTTATAAATGCTGGGGGTCCACTCTGAAGTGACCCTTCTAGGATCGTTAAAGCAAATCTAGTGAATCCAAATAGCTTTCCATAAACCTTACTCTTCATTCACAACAGCTGTTACCAATGAAGGTTTGCTGTGTAAAGATGATTCGTTTCCTGCCTTATTTTTGACGTTACCTATTCTTTTTCTTTGAACAGTTCCAGAAAAGCCTAAGAATCTTATTTGTTCCGCCATAAGTGCAAGCGAAGTATCTGTAACCTGGACACAGCCTCAAAATTTACCCCACGGATTTATATTATGTTATCAGAATAAGTCAGGTAATAACTGTGCAGAGCTTAATTCCAGGAAAGGAAAACGAAGAATTTCAATTTGGATTAATTTCTTCAGCCAGAGTTCTGGCACAGAGTCTGTGAAGGCCCCTGATTTGCCTTAGTTTCTGACCTGCCTTTACTCCTAAAGGGATTTTCCAGCCCCAAATGTAAGAGAACTCCAGCACTTCTCTAATGCTTGCTTATTTATCTGAACCTGTCTCACGGCCAGCCTTCATGCTGCAGCACGTGGGAAAGAAAGTCCCTGACAGATAGCATCCATCTTGGTCTGCAGATGTTATTGAAGCCATTTGTCCTGTCTTGAACTCTTCATCTAAGCTGTCAGACAGCAAGCAAAACCCCCACACTTCTTCCAGAATTTACTATTAGTTCATACACCCAATACACCCAGTGTGTATTAACTCCAGTAGTAGTTACTCACCTAATACTAGGTGAATAAAGATGTACGTATGGATTAGACAGGGCAATCAGTTTAGTGGGATCTTGGGTGGGTTTTGTTTATGGTTAGACTACTGCAGCAATTAAGCTATGGCTAGATCAAACCTGAAATCCTTAGATGAGGTTATTTATATAAGAGAGCAAACGTCCCCTGAACAAGGTGAAGTATCTAGAATGTTTGTAGAAAGCAGTGGGCATTCGTGAGGTGTCCCGGGTCTCTGGAGACAGCCTCCTCTCTGATCCCGTTTCCACGGGCCAGGGGCGGAGTGAGCACCCCCCATTTCCTTCTCTGTGTTTGGTGGAAAGCAGCCAGGTGTCCCCCTCAGGGTGTGCAGTGTGAAAAGACAACAACCAGGCCCCAGCTGATACCTGTCAGTTCATCTTTTCATAAGATACCCCTCCCGCCCCCCGTGTTTAAAATCTGAACAAAGTCGTCATATGGAGCTCATAGACATGTAGTTTTCAAGTCAAATATGATGATAAGAAACAACTAACATGAGGCAAGGGGCCTGAGAGTTGGAGGCCAGTGCGTGCTACGTGAAGAAAGATAGAAGGAAAGGAAGGAAGGAGGGAAGGAGATAGTGGGAGAGATAAAGAGAGGGGGAAGGAAAGGGAAATAGAAAAAGGAAAAGAAGGAAACGAAGAAAGAAGAAAGAAAGGAAAGAGAAAAAAGAAAGTGAGAAAGGGAGGGAGGAAGGGAAATAAGAAATAGAAAAAGAGCCAGGCACCCCTGGCCCACGTCTGTAATCCTAGCTACTTGGGAGGCTGAGATCTGAGGGTCATGGTTCAAAGCCAGCCCAGGCAGGACTGTCTGTGAGTCTTTTATCTCCAATAAAGCACTCAGAAAACTGGAAGTGGCACCGTGGCTTTAGTGGTAAAGTGCTAGCCTTGAGCTAAAGAGCTCAGGGACAGCGCCCAGGCCCAGAGTTCAAGCCCCACAATTTACAAAGAGAGAGAGAGAGAGAGAGAGAGAGAGAGAGAGAGAGAGAGAGAGAGAGAGAGAGAGAGAGAGAGAGAAAGAGGGAGGGAAGAAGGAAGAAGAGGAAAGAAAGAAATAGAAGAAAGAAAGGGAGGGAGGCAGGAAGGAATTGAAAGAGGAAGAAAGGGAAAAAAGAAAGAGAAAGGGCAAAAGAAAAAAGAGAAAAAAGGAATAAAGGGAAGGAAGGAAGGAAAGAAGGAAGGAAGGAAGGAAAGAAGGAAGGAAGGAAGGAAGGAAGGAAGGAAGGAAGGAAGGAAGGAAGGAAGGAAGGGAGGGAGGGAGGGAGGGAGGGAGGGAGGGAGGGAGGGTGTAAGGAAAATACACTGGAGATTTTGGCGATTTCAATGCTAGTCCTATAGTGACCTACTCCCTCTCTAACATGTTTTATCCTTTTTTTTGTTGTTGTTGTTACTTCATCTGACTAATCATTAATGTCTGTGCCCAGTGAGTTTTGCTTAGCAGAGTGGACTCTTCTGCTGAAATGTTAGAATATGTTGAAATAAGTCTCTTGCTCTTCTTTGAATGCCCATCCAGAATCTAGTGTGCTCGCCAGCAGGTCTCTAAACTGGAAACAGTTTCTTCCTTCTCTGCCAGCATTTTGTCTTCTCCTTGAACCCGTTCAGCTTCACTGTCCTTCAAAGTGAACAACGCTGATTGCTGTATTGGAGCAAAGTGTTGCTCACCCTCCCGCCCCGGGATGTCCTACAGTGCTTAACTTAGTTTGGTAGCATGGATCTCCCACTGGCAACCAAATGAAGTACGGTAACTGTGCTTCCGTGGAGAGTTAAGAATTGGAGATTAAGGAAAATTGGAGATTAAGAAAAGAGATGACATGTATATATATATATATATATATATATATATATATATACACACACACACACACACAATGGAATTCTATGCCTCCATCAGAAAGAATGACATTGCCCCATTTGTTAGGAAATGGAAAGACTTGGAAAATATTATATTAAGTGAAGTAAGCCAAAAGAAACATAGGCCCCATGGTTTCCCTTATTTTCAATAACTAGTATATGTCTGGGACAAGTAGAAAAGGTCAAAAGCTATGTACATATGACCAGATAAGATGAAGTTAAGCAAAATGAACCCCAAGATAGGGACACACGTGTTTTTTTTCTTTCTTGCTATTGTTTCTAACGTATTTATAAGGTACCATGTATTTTTTTTTTGTTGCTTTGTATGTTCTTCCCCCACGGCATAACCCCTGTTTTCACTGTATTTGATGTTGGTATAATTGGGGGAGGGGAAGGGAAAAAACAAAATGTTTAAATAGGGATACAGGTTGACTCGTAACAATGAGATGTAGAAGGCACTATGTTGAAAAAAGGAACTTTACAGTTTAGGGGGCAGGTGGAGTGTAATTGTGGAGATGGGAGGGAAGAATGGTAGAGGAAAAACAAAGGAGGAGGCAACAATGTTTGATAAGAAATGTACTCATGGCCTTGTTCATGTAACTGTAACCCCTCTGCACAGTATTTTCACAATAAAAAACTTATTAAAAAAGATGATGAAAATAATCATCTTAAAAATTGTAACTTATTTGTTTTGTAGTCTGCACTGGGAGCAATATGTTCTTAGAAAGAAAAGAACCCATCTTTCTAAATATATTGGAACTTAGTCAATACTTTATGTACCAGATTAATTTAATATTAGCTCTCATTTATAATTGAATTTCTTTAGTGCATCTCTTGGCCATCCAGATTTCCCCATGACTTACAAAATGATTCTAATATCTCTCTCTCTATATATATATATTTTTTCTTAGGTGGGAGTAAGATATGCAGAAATGTGACAGCCAGCAACGCAAGACATGTGCTTGTAAACTTGGACCCCTTTACAAACTACAGCATATCACTGAAGGCCTACGTCATTGGAAAAGTACAACGCAATGGAAGTGATGTGCAATGTGCAGCTCACACCAAAGCAGATGGTAAGTTCTGCGTTTTAGGGTTTTTTTGAAGCTTATTCCCACAAATAGCCTGGAGCACAGAATGAGTGTTTTGCTTCCCTTGAGAAATATATTGGCCTGATGCATTTCTTACTGTCAAAGCTTATAATAATTTTCAGCAAAGTAACATAAAAACAGCTCTCTGTGGTTCTGTGTTCTGCAGATCACCGTAAAATTCGTAAGGATAAAGCATAAGGACATATTCATCGGTATAATATGTAGGATTTCAGACAAATGAACACCTAACCAACTTAGACTGGAGCAAATAGGCATTGCCAGCTGGGATTGGTGGCTCATTCGTACAATGCTACCTATTTGGGAGGCTTAGATTGGGAGGATTCATGTTTGAGCCAGCCTGGGCAAGTAGGTGAGATCTCCTTCTCAGACACAGCTGAGCCTCTTGGTACATGATGCCTGTCATCCTTCTATACATGCCGTGAGAGGCTGAAATCAGGAGGAAGGCAGTTCCAGACTGACCAGGATGGATAGATAGATAGATAGATAGATAGATAGATAGATAGATAGATAGATAGATAGATAGATAGATAGATAGATAGCTCTGTTACGCTGCATCTCTATGGAAGAAGTGGAGCATTGTGTCATGTGCCTGCTATTGCAGCCATCACAAGAAACCTCAAGTGGTCCAGGACTGTGGTCAAGGAGAAGGAAGGAAGGAAGGAAGGAAGGAAGGGAAAGAGGGAGGGAGGGAGAAAGGAAAGGAAGGAAGGAAGGAAGGAAGGAAGGAAGGAAGGAAGGAAGGAAGGAAGGAAGGAGGGAAGGAAGGGAAGAAAGGAAGGAAGGAAGGGAAGGAGGGAAGGAGGGAGGGAGGAAGGGAAGAAATCCACTTGAGATTTTGATCATTTGTTTCAATGAGACATTCCTCAGGTCATCTGGTTATCAGTTTGAAAAGCCCAGGTTTTGGAAGTGGCGCTGTAGCTCAAGTGGTAGAGTGCTCGCCTTGAGCTGAAGAGCTGAAGAGCGCCCAGGCCCAGAGTTCAAGCCCCACGACTGACAAAAAAAAAAAAAGAAAGAAAAGCCCAGGTTTTGGAGCTCTTTGTTCTGGTGTTCCTGACTTTCTGTGCTATCACAGAAAGTGAAGTGTCTGCTGCCAGCCCCTGAGGAATGCAGCTAGCGGTGTATGGAAGGGAGGAAAAGCGGATCTGACGTTGTGTCACAAACCTCCCCACACACCCCGTCCCCCACCTCCTGGCCCTCCCCCGCCTCGCATTTACCTCTGGGCTCCAGGACCTCTGTATCACAGTGAGCAGGCGATTTACTTTTCAACCATTTTGTTGTTATTGCTTTTACTCAATCGTCTGTGCTCTCATCTGTGAGCTGGTGGCTCACACCTGTAATCCCAGATACTCAAGAGGCTGAGATCTGAAGATCACAGTTAGAATCCTGCCCAGGCAGGAAAGCCCATGCGACTCTTATGTCTAATAAACCAGCAAAATAAATAAATAAAGCCCAAATTGGAACTGTGGCTCAAGTAGTAGAGCGCTGCACCAGCCTTAAGCAAAAAACAAAAACAAAAAGCAAATGAGAGTGTGAGGTGCAAGTCCCAGTCCCAGCACACACCCAAACTCACCCCCACCCCAAATATGTACTCTCATCCAAATTTACACTTAAAACACCTTAGCTGTTTTGATATGGATTTATGAAATGAGTAAAAGAACCAATCTTGATCGGGCCAGAGCCTACCCAGGTCAACCACGTGACGGTCACTCAGAAGTCAGACAACAGCATGGCCGTCTCCTGCCAGCCCCCGAGCCGGGTGAACGGCCCCAAGACCATCTACCGCCTGGAAGTCAGGAGCGGGAACGTCCTCCTTAGGAATGTATCTCACAGCTCCTGCCAGTTCCTCGTGGAAAACCTGCACTACTCCACCAAGTATGAGCTGCAGGTGAGCTCGTGGCAGCGCCAGTTCACATGGTAACCACACTGCCTGGTGCCTGAGTGACGTCAGGATCAGCGCGCAGGTGCAGAGCCGGTGCTTCCTGACATTGCATTGTGATCGTTCAGCATGATCCCTGGGAGTGAAAGTTGTGGCTTTAAGCAATTGTTTTTTCTTAGAATCTTTAACAGATCGAAAAGAAATGGCTCTTCCCATGCCACAGATCACAATGCTTTCTGAGTAATAATGGTGACTTTGCCAAACTTATTCTGTGGCTTGATGGCTTGTTTGTGTTTTGGAAGTGTTTAAGGATGTTTCTAGCTGGGTATGGTGGTATATGCCTGTAATCCCAGCGGTAGGAGAGACACAGGTAGGAAGATAATGGTTCGAGGCTAGCCTTGATGATGGTTTAATCTATCATCCATCTATGCGGAGGCAAAGGTAGGAAGATGGCAGTCAGAGGACAACATTGGACAAAATGCACAAGTACGGGTGCCTGGTTCAAATGGGAAAGCATCTGTCTAGCCAGTGTGAGGCTCTGAGTTCAAATCCCAGTACTACCTTCCCCCACCAAAAAAATGACGAGAAGGAAAAGGTGTTCTACATGGCGTGTTTTTGAAATTCTGTTATTCCTCATTACGAGTTTTTAATAACTGACTAGTTTTGGAAAATGTAGAAGCTTCCTAGCTCAATGTGAATAAAAGTTTGTGAATGTTCAGTGAATAATAGAAATGTCATGACATCTAAAGTAGAACCTTACACCTATATTTGCCTCATTTTTTACATTTTTCATTAAGGGATTCCAGTTTCAGATTTACTGTACACAAAATTTATATTTTGCCAAGATTCACATTCCTGTTTATTTCTTTCAGTTTTCCTATATGTCTGCATTATTTTTCCTTATTTGAATTAAATATTATGGGACATACGTTTATTATATCTATCTTTTACTTTACTACCTCCATTGCACTCAAAATTATGTGCATTTTATGTGCAACCCTCTTATTAGTACATGGCTGAATTTCCTTTCTTTGAGTAAAATGGGAAAATATTGGCATATTAATAGTAAACATCAACCTTAAATTATGAGTCTTTGATGTATTGGACTTTATTTTTTTACCCATTTGTATTTAGTTATTTAGTTTTGCTGCTTGTGTTACCGTTACTAAAAATAATTGAACGTGGTTTTGTGTCTTTCAACTGCTTTTTCAAAAATGTTCAGCAGCAATCTGTTTCAGCTTTACATTAGAGAAAACCATCATTTTTTTTTGAGGAGAGTAAACAGTATTACATGAGAAATCATGTGTTTCACATTGTGCAAGGTGCATTTCCATTGGAAAACTAATTTGTTTGCTTTTGATTGCTGACGTTTAGGTCTATGTGTACAATGGGGAATTTTCTGGATCTCCAGTCACTAAATACCAGTCCACATCCTGTAAGTCCTTCTCACCTGCTCCTTACCTCCGTGCAGGCCTTACCAGCTAGATCCTCTCATAACCAAACTCACATTCAATGATGTCACTTGTGTGTCTTCTGCAAGGTTCTATAACATTTAGAAATTTCAGGCAAATCATCGATAGGTGAATGTCATATTAAACATGCCATATCTTAGGTTCAAATTTAGAGATTCCATTGTGAGAGTCATAAAGGAATTATAAGAGGATGTAGCTACATGGACTAATGAAATCTGATTTTGTGAATGACCCTTTTCCCCTGTTTCAGAGATTAGTCCCTTTTTACCTCCGTTTGTCTTTTCTTCTGTTTGTGAAACTTGGCTTGTCAAAAGTGAGCATGTGTGTGTGTGTGTGTGTGTGTGTGTGTGTGTGTGTGTGTGTGTGTGTGAGTGTGTGAATTTGTCCTGGTTTTTGTGATTGAAGATATATGTGCACCCAAAACACTATGGCTGTTTAAATGTCTAGTAGCATTATTTGAAATATTTTAATCCAAGTAAAGGTATAAATTAAAATATCCCTTAATTTAAATGTCATTATAATGATGAAAATAGCCACCACATTTCACATCGTTCTCCACCATGCTCAGCTCCTGAGAATGACCACTTTCCAATAGATCTGTCCAGTGCTCCTGGTAGTTTTCTTGACATATCTTAGCATGATAGCACACTGCTCTTCAAGAGTAATGAAGACAACTCGACCTTTGACTGTACCATTTCCTGGCCTATGCATCATATTCACTGCAAATCTTGTCCCTAGGCCAGAGACCCAGGAAATATAGTTAATGGTATCTAGCCTGTTCTGCAAGCTCTTTAGATGATAGATTCCTCAGTTTTCTCTTGCACTCATCAGAACTTGCTGAGATTGCTCAGCCGTGAACTTCCCTCCTCTCAGTCTGTTACTGTGAGTCTGTACTTCCACTGTACTTCCACTCTTCACTGTTCCTAAGTTTCTGGAGGAGGTGGAGTCTTTCTGTGTTCATACCGCAGAATATATCTGAAGAATTAAGTAATGTGTTGTTATGGAACTTACTGAACTAGTATCTTTGTAGAATCCATCATAATTAGTGACGCTGGATACAACATTCATTTATACCCATTTGATACCATGACTCTAAAGTCTCACTTCAGGCCGTTCTGTGTTTCCAGGGCATCCTGTTTTTGTTTTTCAATCATTGACATGAGAAAGATGAAATATGATGTTTGTCTCTGAGTTGGTCTTCATCCACAAGATCTGGAAACAATCATGTTGATACACACAAATATATTCACACATATATTGATATATACATATACATAGTATATATATGCACATATATTCATAACACTAATCACTGGTATAAATTAACAGTTTTGTAAAAGTAATTTGAGATAGCCATACAGCAAGAAATCATTACAGCTTTGTAAATAATGTATTTTGAAACTCTGGAAAGTAATGCTCCTGTTTTGTTTAATTTTCTCAAGATGACCTTGGCTATTTGGACTTTTTTTGGTGGTTCTATATCAACTTTAGAATTGCTGTTTCTGTTTCTGTGAAACTGTTCTTGGTGTTTTGATTTGAGGTTGCCTTGAATTCCAGATTGCTTATGGGAGTATGGACCCTTTAGTAATATTTACTCTTCTACTCTCTGAGCGTAGATGATTTACAGTATTTTGTGTCCTCAGTAATTATTTTCATCAATATTTTTTACTATTTTCATTGTAGATATTCTTCATCTTTTTGGTTATACTTTGTCCTAGCTATTTTTGTAGTCATTTTAAATTGGATTTCTTCTTTGGTTTCTGTTACAAGCGATTCTCTACTGTTGTGTGACAGAACTTCTGCTTTTTGTGTGTTGATTTTGTATCCCATTTTTTTAAATTTTATTTTATTTTATTTGTGAACATACTGTACAGAGGGGTTACAATTACATGGGCAGGATAATGCTGTATCCCATATTTTTTTTGGCCTATTCACCACAATGTTTGGCAGATAATAAAACTCAGTAGTGTGTTTTAAACATTAAGAAATTAGTATTTACTGTGTGCTAGACACTGTACTTAGAGTTTGCTATGAAGCAAGTTATTTACCATCATTTCAGGAATTAAGGAACACAAGTACAAACAGACTAAGGATGCTGGCCAGCTTCCCAGAGAGGAAGTGCTGGTGGTATGAGTGACAGCTGAGCCATTTGGTTTTGGAGATGAGGCTGCTGAGTCACTGTATGATTTGGATGCATTTTGCTGTGGATAAGAACCAAGTGTGACATGTAATTAAAATTAAGATATTTCCAACACACAGCCTTTTCTCTGCCCTTTCCCTAAGAAAGGATATGAGTTAACATTGAACCACAGTGAAAATTTAAGTCCAGACAAGCTTTATCTTCCCAATCAAATGAAATAATTTTGCCTCTCGGTTATTGGTTATATAGATAGGGAGGGTGTAAGAGGGCTTATCTTGTGAGGCAGAAACATTTCTGATTGCCCAAGATGCCTTTTGCTTCTTCTAAACATAAACTTGAGTTACATAATATTTGTCTCTGAAAATGATAACTAGCTTGCCTCATGATACCTTTAGAGTGGAATGACTAAAAGAGAATTAATTCTGAATTATGGTATATCAGAATAGGGCATTATTTAATGGAAGGAAAAGGGAACGCTTTCTGATTTTCTAATTACTCTCATTAGCAGCAAATGCTTTCCTGGGTTCTGAATAAAATTCCAGAATCAGGAAATTAGATTTATGGTAAAAATTTTTAATTTTTAAAAACTCCACAATAAATGAAAAACATTGTTATGAGTTTGTAAAGGATAATTAATCATAATTTTAAACATCGTTATGAATTTGTAAAGGATAATTAATCATAATTTTTATCTTCCATTCTCTTCTTATTTTTCTATTTTTAGATAATTCCAAAGCATTGATTATATTTCTGGCTTTTTTGATTATTGTGACATCAATAGCCCTCATTTTTGTACTTTATAAAATCTATGATCTGCATAAGAAAAGATCCAGGTAAGAGTTGACTTGCTAATTTAAAATAAGGGTTGTAGTAATGGTATAAGTTTATTTCCACAGGCAGCAACAGAACAAGATTAAGATGTGACCTACAGATGACCATAGAACAGAATTGTAGATTAAAGACTTTGAGTGTTGTGTTACTGGTGTATACTATGTGTTCATATCTTCTATACTTACTAGTGAGATTATGGACTTACTAAGCAAATTGGATTGAAGGAATTTGGGAATGCCTGAACTAATAGAAAAGAGGGAAATAGCAGGAAAGTATGTTTATTTTTTGCCCAAGAAGAGCAATATATTAAGAAAAATGGGAGGATTAAAACAATTAGGAGGCAGGGATCTGAAGATCAAGGTGAGTGGGAGGCCAGAAGTGGGCAAATAGATCTAAAAGATTCTTATCTCCAGTTAACAAGAAGAATGACAGGAGTGGAGATATGGATCAGGTGGTAGAGTACCAGAAAAAGTTGAGCAAGAAATAGTTGAGCAGAAAAAGTTAAACAAGAGTGTGAGTTCCTGAGTTCAAGCCCTAGTGCACACACACACACACACACACACACACACACACACACACACACACACACACACGTACACTCGATCTCTGTCTCTGTCTCTCTGTTTCTCTGTCTTTCTCTGTCTCTTTCTGTCTGTCTGTCTGTCTGTCTGTCTCTCTCTCTCTCTCTCTCTCACACACACACACACACACACACACACACACGAAGCGATTTAGTCATGTATCTGAATTTGATAAAGAATTCTTGTTTGCCTTTTTCTCTTTCATTTTTTTAGTTCCCTCTAACTCCCTTCTCCCTTCTCCTTCCTCCTTCTTCTCCCATCTCTCACTCCTTCTGTTTTACTCCCTTCCTCTTTTCCTTCTGTCCACCTTGCTTCCATTTCCTCCTTTCCTTGATACATTCATTAAAGAAAATTAACTCAATTAAATTGAATGTCAACTGAATTCAACGTGTGTTACAAATATAGAAACTTACATCTGCTATTTTCTCAGCAATTTGGATGAACAACAGGAGCTCGTTGAAAGAGGTAAGTGTACATGACTTTTCTTGAACACTACTCTGTCTTGATTTACAATCGTTCATGAGCAAAGGCGGAAATAAAAATATCAAAAAGAAAAGATATCGTTAACTTAAGTAAAATGTAAGAAGAAATGGATGTGCTCATCATGGCAGTATTTGGCCTGGGATTTCCTCTAAGTCGTAGACAATGGGGAGATATATTCTAGTAAAGGGCACCATACAAAGCCAGGAGAAGACTGAAGTAGAAGATTTCGGGTACAGTGATTTATAAGCAAATACTCACTTATCTGGGAATGAGATTTCCCCGCCAGAACATTTGTGAGGAGAGAAAGAGGCAAAGGGTTCAATCCAAGCTGCTGATTTTCTGAAATTAACCTGTGTGTCTGCTGTGGTGGCCATGCTACTGGTTTTGAATCATCATCCTCCCTACAGATGATGAAAAACAGCTGATGAACGTGGAGGCCATTCATGGCGATATTTTGTTGGAAACTTACAAAAGAAAGATTGCCGATGAGGGCCGGCTTTTCCTGGCTGAATTTCAGGTACGCTGTGTCCTTGGCCTAGGACATGAGAATCAATTCAGTCAGCAGGACAATAACATTGCATGTACATTTCTATAGCCATTGCTTTTTTATTTTTCTTTTGTAAATAAGGCGGACAGAAGAAGTGTATTTGAAAGGGAAAGAAAGACAGAAAAGTAGATTCTCTGTGGAGATGACCCAGATGTGGGAGTCCAGTGGAGCCCTGTCTGAGAGCAGTTACCGTAATAGTGGCTCTTCCCCTTCCTCCTCTGGGCTTTGTGCCCCATTCCTGGATGGCTGTGCAGGTGCTGATCCAGCCCTTGCCACTGGTTGAGTGGGAGTGCAAGGCATTTTGGGAAGAAGCGCCCTGCTGGGCCATCTGTCTGCCAGGTGTCCTGTCCTCCACTTTCTATCCTGATCTTCCCAACCACGGAAGCCTAACTCTCAAGCCACTGCCTTCATACATTATTCCAGACAATAATATTACCAAGGCAGATAAGAGTTTGACAAGATCATAGTCTGAAGCTAGTAGCTATGTTGCTGGAATGTCTTACTTCATTGGGGTCAAATCTCTCACAGAACCTATTTGGCTCATTTTGTACTTGTCCTCTAGATAAATATCTGAGCTCCCATCATTGAATGAAGTTTAACGTGACACAGCCACACGTTCTAAACTGATCAGTTTTTGACAAGCTCTGCTCCAAAAGTGATTCATCATTTTCTGTTTTTACAAGGCCCAGTAATTATTTTTGCAAAATTCCCAAGACCCTCCATTTTAGCGGCCGCGTGCAAGTTGTTTATCAGTGTAAAGGAAACGTTTTGCGGGATGTGTGATTGACTCGGGGTGTTCACTGGCAAAGGGAAAACCCTTTTCCCACAATCTATTGCAACCCAAAGACTCTTTGTGTCTTCCAGAGCATTCCTCGCGTGTTCAGCAAGTTTTCCATCAAAGATGCCCGTAAGCCTTTCAACCTGAATAAGAACCGCTACGTGGATATCCTCCCTTGTGAGTACTTGTGGACAGGTGAACTTGGCTGTTCAGGCTGCTGCATTGCCCAGTCTTTCACTAGCCTCTTCCTCTTTTCCTTGTCTGAACAGATGATTATAACCGGGTTGAACTCTCTGAAATAAATGGAGATGCAGGGTCAAACTACATAAATGCCAGCTATATTGATGTGAGTACACCGGCTGCAGTCTGTTTCTACCTTCCCCTCTCACCCTTGACAGTTCTCCTTCTGCTTGGAGCTAGGCACTCCATTCGGCCCCTTCCTTGTCTTTGCAGAATTTTGGAGGAATTAGTACAAACGTGTTGAAGTAAAGCCCCTGTCATCATTAAGACACACAACACAATTATCTGTATTTACCAGAACAGTAATTTAGTATATGCACATCCATCCTAGGTGCAGCCTAAGATTTTTCCTCTTGCCAAAAAAAAAAAAAAAACCCAACAAAACAAAATTATGCTAAAATGAGTATCCTCGGGTGCCTGCTAAGTGCTAGGTCGTGAAGAAGTGCTCTGTGCGTGTGTTTCTAGAGGAATTCTGCGTCTGCCCCACAGAGCCCCAGGCACTGCACTCGCTGGAGAAGTGAGCAGGATGGTACAGAGGGATTCCTGTACACACACCTATTGACTGTAATACAGTTGATTCTGGGGAAAAACTCAGTGTAATTCTTTAAAGGGCAAAATCAACGTTCAACAAAGTAAGCAGCAGGAGACAGGTGTGATGGGAAGTGTCAAGTGAGGGGGGGTTCTGAAGAAGAAAGGGGGGGAATGCAGTGAAAATTCAGTGTAGAGCCTACAACATGAAGAGAAGTGGGGGGGGGTGGAGGGTGGAGGGCGACGAGAAGGGAGACAGTGACCAAGCTGCGCTGCGTTCATCAGCTGCGTTGGTGAATGGCAGCTCCTTTGTACAACTGCTTAAAGATAAGGAGTTTTTAAATTTCAGAATCAAAGAAGCTGAAAATAAACAAGTAACATGAGAGATTTTGAAACGATTTAGATAGGTTCTGGGAACAATACTCACCTATCATTTCTGTTCAAGTATAAATAGTAGCTATGGGATCCGGTCATCATTTTGTTTCTCTACCGTGAGCCCCTGGAAAGGAACTCTCTTCAGCTTTTAGGTAGGGACTTGATCTATTGTAGCCACTCATGAAATTTCATGAACATGAAACTAGTTGTGAATTCTGTGGCTCCCATGTAACCCTTCATTCATTGGCAAAGCTCATCTCTTTCTCTTTGCTTACTACTCAGGAAAATTTAACACTTGGGAGGTAGTTCTGGAACAAATTAGTATATGTTCTCTGTGCTCCTTGTCAATCTTAGTGACAGAAGCAGACATGATAGGCGATGAAGTAAAACTTGTGTTTTCTCGTTCTTGGAATTACATAGAAGGACGCTAAAGAATTCGTATATTCCATTGGCAGTTAAGAAGTAGGGGGCTTAATTATTTAATTAAACTCCCAGAGAAGTGTAATGGAGGAAATTGCGTACGGATCCACAGGGTAACCACAGGACTGGCAGGAAGGCCTAGATAGTGGCAGGTTGCTCGGTAATGTCTGGAGGAATATTAAATATGGCAGTGTCTGGAATACTCTGGTAAATTTCTTCACCATCCCAGATGAGAATGAAATGTATAGCAACAAAAAAAGTGCGTGGAACTTATGAATGTTGCTTGCAAATGTTAACTAACCTGTTTGGGATAGTGAAATGTCTCCTCTCATCCCTTTCATAATTTTGTTATTATTATTTAATAATAAAATAACAGGAAAAATTACAGGCAAGAAATGGCTGATCTCAACCAACTTCTTCTAGCTCACAATTTTTCACATTAATGAAGGATTGACAGTTGATCTCTGTGTGTTTGAAACAGGGCTTCAAAGAACCCAGGAAATACATTGCTGCACAAGGTAATTCCTTTGATATTTTAAAATTATTCTTGAAAAATCATTTCCTTACCTTGGAAGAAAGTATGTCTCACCTCACGTTCGTTGGACTCTCAGGTCCCAGGGATGAAACCGTTGATGATTTCTGGAGGATGATCTGGGAACAAAAAGCCACGGTCATCGTCATGGTCACGCGGTGTGAGGAAGGGAACAGGGTGAGCCCAGGCTGGGCTTGGGAAAAGAACATGGCGGACTGCATTTGGAGAGCCATGCGCATGGGCTTGTTGACACAATTGTTTCTCTGTTTTTCTTTTCTTTTTTTATTGTTTCTCTGTTTTGATCGGTGTTAATATTCAGTTAGATTTTTATAAATGTAGAAAAATGAAATGGTTACATATGTAAATATCTCTATGCCTACCATTTAAATACATTGGCTTCATTGCTAGGCTTTTTGCTCGGTCCTTGATTTTCTATTTGTGCCAATTTCAGGACTTGAACTCGGGGCCTGGGTAACTTTCCCTTAGCTTACTTGCTCAAGGTTGGTTCTCTACCATATGATCCACAGTTTTATTTCCAACTTTTCAGTGGTGAATTGGAGATAAGTGTCCTGCTGTACTTTCCTGCCTGGACTGGCATTGATCCTTGGATCTTAGACTGTTAAGGAGCTAGACTTACAGGTGTGAACCACAAGCACTTGGCTTGGGTCCTAATTTTTTGAGCATTATTTTAGTCCTGTGTTAACCTCATAAGTACTTGTGAATACTCCAAGCAAAACTGACCTGGGGCAGATAGTTAGGAAGACAGAGAGTGGGGTGTTAGGAGGAAAAGTCCCTGGGTTCCCACCCTGACCCTTGCCATCCTGAAATTGACCACAGCCATCCCTTCTTCTCTGCAGCCCACTGGGAACTCAAACATGCAGCTAGGTCTGGGAAGCAGCTAGGTCTGTCTGCTGAGTAGACAGAAGGAAATCCTTTAGGCCACATTAATGAGAAATGATAGGTTTCTAGCCCTGATTTAAGGTGGATAGGCTAATATCCTTGTAGAATGAAAGATGCATGTCATCATTATAATCATGATACTCAATGGGCATATGTAAAATGGACCAGATGTGACTTGGAGGAATGCAGGGAGCAGGACAGGTGGGAAAAAGTGAGGGAAGTGTGGCAGGAATCAAGATGCACTCACTGTACTTGTGAACTGATTTGTTGAATTGAAACCCTTTGTACAGCTACTCAAACATAAAGACGGTTATCATAACAAGAAGAAAGATACTTGTTTTAAATAAAATAACTTGCAATGGTTTTGAGAAATACAGATTAATGAATTTTTGGGTTGGTGCTTTTAAAGGTTGTTTTCTTCCAATGAAAAGCTGAAATCATTTGTGGGTGTTTTTTTTTTCAACGCTAGAACAAATGTGCAGAGTACTGGCCATCGATGGAGGAAGGGACGCGGTCTTTTGGGGATGTTATTGTAGAGATCAGTGAACACAAGAGATGTCCAGACTACATCATTCAGAAGCTGAGCATCACAAACGTGAGTTCATTGTATTACTATAATTTGGTTTGATATTTTTATAGGAAGAAAAGGCTGGAAGATTAAATGTGAGAAATTAAGAGATACCTAGAAACAGTCATTTAAACCATCTTGAGGAGGAGAAGCTGGGTTAGATCATGAACACAAGCTGACAGACTCAAATTTAAGTCTTAGTCCTTGCCAAATGAAAAGTATCTGTTATGGTAGACCCTTAAAGTATTTTTTAAAGCGTACGTTAGATGGTTTGAATCAATGATTAAGTTATTAAACGAATAAAGAGATCATCCTTATTTTGGGGGGGGGGGTTCTAATCATTATGGAAACAATTTTATGCAGATAGTACAATTCACTAGCATTATAAAGTTCTAACTATACAGAAGAAACAGAGCGCTTCATTCAGAAAATAAGTCAAAGTGACCTTTGTAATGATTGAAATGGAGGTAATGGCATATTGTATAATTCCAGGTAAACAAGCTTATAAAGATGGAAAGTTGGTGGCTGTCTTGGGCTGAGGGGTCAGAACAGGGAGTAGCAGTTCATTAGTCTAGACTTTCATTTAAGGGTGACCAAATGTCCTATAATTACTTAGTAGTGATGTGTTACTTTGTGATTAAAATCCAAACACTTTTTCATTAAAAAAATAGAACAAGTATGCAGGGAAAACTTTTAGATTTATGGAATATAGCTTCATAATCATGTTTGAAAACAAGAGTTTTTTAAAATAAAGAGTTGGATTGTTGCCTGCATTCCTTTTTGCAGGAGACTTTCAGTGATATACATTTGATGTTTTTTCTGGTAACAGCTGTCAGTCTGGATTCCTGTTCCTGATCAACTGAAATCTTTCCTATCGGAACGTTACACACCAAATATCGAATTCTGACTGTTCATTGTTTCAAGTTAATCATTCTGTCCACCTGGGGGTTAAAGTGTTAACTGCATACCATAATTAAGGAGACTTCTGTTTGTTGGTTTATCAAGGGGAAGAATTCTAAAAAGCTGCGTGAATGACCTCTAATGCTATTTCTCCAACTATACCCCCATACCTACTCCCACCAGCCAGTGCCACCCTACCCCCCATTTTGGGAGGTGTGTTTATGTTTGTTGTTTTGGGTTTACATTCCTGACAGGTCTTAAGAGTTTCAGCTACCACACCTTGCTCGACTGGAAAGGGACTGTTCCCTGTGGAGTGCATGCACTTCCGCTGCTAGTTAGCTGCAAGGAAAATCCAGCCATGGCTGGACAAACTTACCCAGCGCCCGAGGAAAAGGCCCTTTGATGCAGCTTATATTTGCACGATGAGGATTTTTGGTTTTACTTACCTAGTTTGCTCTGAGAAAGAAAAGATTACTCCAAAGATAAACATTCTCTTGTGATAGAAAAAAGAAAAAGTGGCGGGAAGAGAAGTGACGCACATTCAGTTTACCAGCTGGCCGGACCACGGCGTGCCCGACGACCCGCACCTGCTGCTCAAGCTGCGCCGCAGAGTGAACGCCTTCAGCAACTTCTTCAGCGGCCCCATCGTGGTGCACTGCAGGTAGCGGCCAGCTGAGAGTCCTGCCCGCTGCTCCACCCGGCCTCACCTCCTGACCCCACTCTACCCCCGTCCTCACCTCTGGCCCGTCCTCGCCTGGTGCACATTCTGCCCCCTGTCCTATCTGCACACCCTTCCTTTTGGCAGTTCCTCTACTGGGAAACAAGATGATAGGAGACACATACACCTCACTCAAGCCATTTCTTATAAGCTAACAGTTTGTAATTGAATACAGTCATGGTGTATGACTTACATTCCTTTTTTCTTGGTGGCACTGGGATTTGAGCTCAAAGAGACTCAGCTAGGCTGAGCAGGAGCTCTGCCACATAAACCCTCCAGAGCTTTTTATCTTTTGGGGGGTCAGCTTGCACATAGGGTCTCACTTTTAGGCCCTAGGCAGGCCTTGAACCAAATTCATCCTACCCATGCCTCCCACGTACAGGTGTGGTTACAGGTGTGCCCCCGGTGCCCAGAAAGAAACATACTATTCCCATCTCTGCTTCCTTTCATTCCTTCTCTTGCCACAACCCTGCCTCCATGTTTGTGTGTGTTTCCCCAGTGCGGGCGTCGGACGCACAGGCACCTACATTGGGATTGATGCCATGCTGGAAGGCTTGGAGGCGGAGGGCAAAGTGGATGTGTACGGTTATGTGGTCAAGCTGAGGCGGCAGAGATGTCTGATGGTGCAAGTGGAGGTGCGTCCCGACTGACAAGAGCGGCTCGCTGTGTGCTAAAGCTCTGCTGGAGCGTAAGAACGATCTGAGCACAAATAGAAATTCTCCCCCAACTTCCAACTAGACATGGTCTTACCTTGAAAACAATAATGTAATAACTGACAGCCATACAGACATTTGCATATAGGTGTACTCCAGAAAATATAGGAATGATGCATATATTTATAATGCAGCATGTAATGTATAATAATAATAATAATGAAATGCCATTTATACATGCCAGACTGGGGGGGGAGGGCATTGAAATCAGATTTGATCACATCTGGTAAAATGAACATGGAGGAGATACAACAAATAGCATAATGAAACTTCCGAAGTTCAAATCCTGCCATGAATTCTTTTCCCTGGTCATCATTGGACTTTATTTAATCATTTTATGTCTTAGTTTGATCTTTCAAAAAAAATGGAGACTAAGGTAGGCGTTCACCTCACAGATTCGTAATGCTGAGGAAAGGATACGGGAAGATGAATTGGAGGCAGAGCTGTCTCACCCACTTGGTAATTGTGAAGGATGGTTTATGAATGGAAGTTAGTGTTGAAAATGCCTGCGCTTGACTCAGCGGTAACACGTGTGGGCAGATGCCCCAGATGTGGGTAACGAGGAACAGGTGCAGGTGCAGAGAAGGACTTTGCAGTCAGCATCCTCCTTCAAGATAGCCAGAAGTAGAAAAGGCTCTACATGAGTCAGTAGGACGCTGACGAGGCACAGGATAGAATGTAGGCTCTGCACAGCCCCATGCCAGGGTACAGATGCAAGGAGCCATCTAGGTGTGTGCCTGTCTATGTCAGTGGGCCAGAGTGGAAACCCATGAGCCAATAAAGTCACCAGCTGTCACACAGGGTAATCTTGTCATCTCTTTTCATCCTTAAGAAAGCACACGAAAGGTCTCATGTTTCTGTAAGTAGATCATCTACAACAAAAAGAGCTATTGTTTTGTGGAAAAAAGGAAGGTAGAGTAGAAGGATCCACCAAATGCAGGGAATTAGATAGTGGTGGTTACATAGGTTTAACAGAAATACATCATTTTTTTTTTCTTAATGCTGAATTCAAACATGATTCGGGGCAGGGTGGAGTTTATATTTGAGGTTGGCATACTACATGATTTAAATAAGTTTCTTTCTTTAAAAAATTCTATAAACTTCACGAATATATTCAGAGGAATATGAACTTGCTTTATGTTATATACTATTAGAGTCATATATTATGAATTTCAAACGCAGTAGCAATCACTGAAAAATGTAGTGAATGAGAATTATTTTTTAAGTTTAGGAAGCAAATAAAAGACATACTGAATGTAATGAATACTCTATTTGGCAAGCTATTTTTATTTGGAAAAAGTGAAATGGGCTATTTTCATATTCCAGAGAGATGGAAGACACTTCTAGAACATTCCAGAACATTATCCCATTGTAGACATCAATCCTCTTTTTGTTTTTTTCATACATTGTTTCAATAGGAGCAAAGTTACAGGGACTCATGTTTTTTTTCAATGGGCCATAGAGAAATGGAAGGAGGAAGGGTGAACAAATGCAGACATGGTATTCTCTAGAAGCTGTGTGGAAAATGAACTCTGCAGCTTGTGGATAGGGATGACAGGGGAAACTGTGGGAAAGTGAATGAAGTGACATTTGTCCCAAAACAGATGTACTCATTACCAGACAGCCCCTCTGTACACCTTATAATAACAATAAAATTATATATATATATATATATATATATATATTTAAAAAGGACTATCAGTCAATGATCTGTATTTTTCCCTTCTTATTGAAGGCTCAGTACATCCTGATTCATCAGGCCCTTGTGGAGTACAATCAGTATGGAGAAACAGAAGTGAACTTGTCTGAATTACAGTCATGTCTCCACAACATGAAGAAGAGAGACCCGCCCAGTGAGCCATCTCCACTGGAGGCTGAATTCCAGGTAGTGATAAAGATTGAGTGTGGTCTGCATTCTGTGAGGCACTTGGCACAGTTCTTTGACCTGGTTCTCAACATAATAAAACAGAGACTAATGAAGATACCGAGACTCAGATGATTTAAAAGAAGGGCCTGGCTTTACACATCTATTATGTAGGAGACTTATTTAAGCCCAGAAGTCTGATCCTACTGTAAACACCTTCAACTATTCCTCATTAACCTGATACAAAAGAAACTGTCAAAACAAGAACTGATTTGTAGCCACAAAATGGGCCTGCCATAGGCAATATGGTATCTCATCTTGAAAAACTGCATCTGGTTTTGGTTTGCAAAGGAAATAATTAGAGATTTTATGACTCATTAGGAAGTTGAACTGGCTAGAGCTGGTAGACAGAAAGTAAAAGCCACGTATATATGTCCTGACTTATTTATTAGGCAATTATTCTTACAACTAATCTAGAATGTCATTGCCCATGGTTTCAGAAAGCTGGTGGAGCCGTCTTTTCAAACTGCTCAGTTGTCCACTTGAGATCTAGAGATGTACAGCTCAAAGCCAGCCAGGGCAGAGAAATCTGCCACATTTCATCTATAGGTAGTTAAAAAAAAATCAGGATGGAGCTAGGCACTGATGGCTCACTCCTGAAATACTGGCTACTCAGGAGACAGAGATCTGAGGATCGAAGATCAAAGCCAGCCCAGGCAGGAAAGTCTATGAGACGCTTATCTCCAATTAACTGCCAGAAAACTGGAAGAGGAGCTGTGGCTCAAAGTGGTAGAGCGCTTGACTTGAGCAGAGGAACATAGTTATAGTGCCAGGCCCTGAGTTGAAGCAGCATGACCACCACCACCAACACAGTCAGAATGGGGCATGGCACAATTGGTACACCACCAGCTTAGCAAGCAAGCAGAGTGAGCACAAGCCTCTGAGCTCAAAGCTCAGTACTGTCAAAAACAAAGATGAAATGCCTTTATTTCCCTAGAGGGTCTCATGCTTCAGCAATAACTAAGCTGATATCTAGATTTTAAAGGCATTTTCCTTTCTGTTTCCTTCTCAGAGGCTTCCTTCCTACAGGAGCTGGAGGACACAGCACATGGGAAATCAAGAGGAAAATAAGAAGAAAAACAGAAATTCTAATGTCATTCCATGTATGTTTTTTATACCTTATAAAGACGAGTTCATTTGGATTTTTAAAATTTTAATTGTAGTTATCTTTAAGTAGTTGTACAAAGGAGGTGCCATTTTACCAAGCAGCGTCTGCTACGGCCTCTTCACCATCCTCACCTTCAACTCACTCCTACCCTTGCTCTTCTTAATTCTGTAGAATTTAGAGTTCCTGACTACATTCTCTCTCCCTTCTCCCCTTTCCCCACATTCATCTTTTCCCTTTGGTCCCACCCGCCTCTTTTTAATTTGAGACACACAAACATGTGGTCTTGATTTTTGTAGTCTTTTTATTGTTATTGTAAAGTTTATGTACAGAATGGTTTATAGTTACATGCAGGTGAAGAGTACATTTCTTTTTGGACAATGTCACCCCTTCCCTCATTTTTTCCCCCAGTTTTTCCCTCCTGTGTCTCCACCCACAAGTTGTGTAGCTCATTTTCAACATAGTGAGTTCACCCTTTGTCCCTCCATTGCGGTGTTCCCTTCACCTTCCCAAAGACAGATAAATGAACAAACAAGACAAAAGGAAATTAAAAAAAAAAACAGCACCAAAGAAAAAGAAAACACCTCTTGCACTGGAGTTCATTTTGATACTCATATTCGATCTATTTTATATGGTCAGATGCACAAAGCTATTGTGCCTATGTGATCCTTTACTAAGAATAAAGTGATCTTGATTCATTGTTAATAGGCTATGAACTTTTAATTTTAGCAAATCATTTGAACCTAGTTCCTAGTTTTCAGGTTTATTAAACTGAAAATTAACATGGACAAAATATAAGCCAAACTGATAAACTAGACAAGCAAATAAATCACATGAAAGCATGGCTGACGTAGTTAACTTCCACAGAACCTCTTATCAATATAGTGAAAATATGGGATTGATCATAATATGTTAACCAGATTGACCAGGTTATTATAAATGTAAAATATTTTTATCATTATCTTTACATAGTTGTACATAGGACTTTCCAATCAACGTATCTGTATGTAGGTCTGAATCCTAATTAGAGTTATCTCTTCCTTCATTCCCCCATCCCTCCAAATCCCTCCCCTCCCCTTATTGGGGAAAAAGGAGACAAACTTAGGACTCAGTGATTTTGGGACTTAAAATAATGAACCTGACATACATACTTAAGGAAGACTTTTAATTTGCTGTTCATAGAATATAATGGAGAGAAAAAAATCTAAGTGATGTATTTTTGTAATGCACCTCAGGGAGAATGATGATATTTATTCCTTAGAAACCTAAAACATATGTGTAGAAAATAGAACAGTATCTTTTACGTTCCTTGTTTTCTCCTGTAACGTTTTGGAAGCCATCTAGTTTTAAGATACATTTTGAATTTGTTGATCAATGCTTAATTTCATGTAGAATCTTATTGCATTTGATGAATGCATTTACCTCTCCATGAATTGTTCATTTCCACATGTCACTAAGTTGATGATTTTTATTTTGTTAGTGGTGCTGGAGATTGAAACCAGGGACTTGAATTAAAAGTTTGATCTGCCATAGACATAGATCCCCTACCTTGATGTCTCACCACTGGTTTATTTTACGCAGATGACTTTAACAGAGTGCAGCTTAAACATGACCTGGAGGTGAGCAAGGAGAGCGAGCCAGCCTCCGACGACTCGTCAGATGAAGACAGTGACGCGGAAGAATCGAGCAAGTACATCAATGCATCTTTTGTGATGGTGTGTGTTTCCGTGTCCCAAACCTGATTTCCCACCCTTTGCAACTCATATCTGTGTTGGGCTATGATGGAATGTATCTATGTCATAACATATAACATCCAACAATTTCATACAAGAATCACGAGCTTGGTCATCCCTACATATTGATTTACACACACGTTCAACTTTTTATGATGCATTTTCTTTTTGTGTATGTGTGTACCAGTCCTGGGGCTTGAACTCAGGGCCTGGATGATATCCTTCAGCTTTTGCTTTTTGTTTTTGGCTCAAAGCTAGCATTCTACCACTTGAGCCACAGCACCGCTTCCTGCTTGATTTGGTAGTTAGTTGGAAGTAAGAGTCTCATGAACTTTGCTGCCTGGACTGGATTTGAATCATGATTCTCAGATCTCAGCTTCCTGTGTAGTTAGAATTGCAGGTGTGAGCCATTGGTGCCCAGCCTATATTTTAATAAACAATTTAAACTATCAAAGCCTAATGGGTTGATTGAAAAGTAACAGAATACTGTTAGCTGTATTTTATAACAAAATAGGGCTATTACCATATTCATTTAATAAGTAAAATGTAAACACATGCCAGAATGTAGGTATTTTATTCTTATTCAGATATCCAAATTAGAAGAAAATCCACATTCATGTATCTGCATAGTTAAAAATGTTTTGTTCTGACTGTGATGTTTTGACTATGTCACACAAATTATAAACAAGTCTCAGTTGCGATTTCCAATTGAGGAATTTTTGGCAATCAGTAATACTTATTGCATATACCCTGTGTTGGATTGTTTCTCTTCCAAATTTTCCTAAAACACATTCACTAAATATTAATTGAACTCGACTACATCATAAGAATGTACAGTACCAATCAAAAGAGAGAAATGGTGAAGATGATTTCAAATGCTTATGTAAATCCTTTTATACTATCGCAGCAACCTTTGAATAGAGGGAAAATGTGACTTTTGGGAAGAAAAACTTGTTTTGCAAGAGAATACCATACGTTTTAGTCTTGATTTTACATTATTAGCTACAAGTTATTATCAGACTAGTTTGCCTACAGCTGTCATATTTTCCTTGGACCTGAGAATCATCGTAGGTTTTTAATATCTGTAACAGCATTGGTGTCAAGGTAAGAAACCATTTTTCTAAATGGCCAATAAAAGTCCACTGCTCTCTTCAGATGGGAACAATAACAATATCCTACCTTTGCTTTTTAAAGAGTTACTGGAAGCCAGAAATGATGATCGCCGCCCAAGGACCCTTGAAAGAGACCACGGGTGACTTCTGGCAGATGATCTTCCAAAGAAAAGTCAAGGTTATTGTGATGCTGACAGAACTAAAGAATGGAGACCAGGTTGGTGCTTTTGAGAATCTTTTCTTTAAAAAAAAACATAATAAAGCCTGTCTGTTATAAAATGTCATTCTCCATTCTTGGACTGCCTGCATGATGGGAACAGCGTGTTTTTTTGACCTCTCTGTTTCCTCCTTCCGCTGGTTTAAGATGACGGGGGTCATCGGGGGGCTGGGCCTCTTCTTCCACCTGGCACTGAGGCTCTCCTGGTCGCCACTGCAGTCTTGCCCGCTGCTCACGATTGTCCACGACACAGCGTCTGCTGTCCCGACAAACTGCTCCAGTGTAGCTCCTTTTTCTATTGAGATAATAAAACTGAACTGACTCCTTTTCTGGCATTCAGACAGCAGCTGAGGGAGGCTTTCCCGTATCCTTCCATTTCCCCGCTGCTTGCAGGGTTTATAACGCGCTCTCCATCCTGGACAAGCAGGGTTGCAGGCCGTCTGAGCACTCACGTTATCATGAGTCAGCCTCCGTTTACTAACGTTTGTTTGTCATTGGTGGTGGTGGTGGTGGTGGTTGTGGGGCTTGAGCTCAGGGACTGGGCGCCGTCCTGAGCTTTGTGTGCTCAAAGCTAGTGTTCCCCCACTTGGAGCCACAGCACCACTTCCGGTTCTCTGTTGGATGATGGAAGATAAGACTATTACGGACTTTCTTACCCAGGCTGGCTTTGAACCCTGATCCTCAGATCTCAGCCTCTTGAGTAGCTGAGATGACCGGTGTGAGCCATGGGTACCTGGCTTATCTCTCTCTCTCTCTTGACATATCTACACTCTCTCTGTTTCGCTCACTCTCACTCCCGCTCATGCTCACTCTTGGGAATTACAGGGATTTGAATTATACTTTCTGGTCAAATATTCTCTCTCTTGAGCCATGTCTCTTTCGCTTACACCTTTTGCTGTTGTTGTAGTTTCTGTTTTTCTCAGAATAAGGACTATGTTCCTCCTACTTACACTTTTCCTCTGTAGCAGGAATAGCAGCTGTGAACCACAACACTCTTCTTATTTGATGAGATGAAATCTTACTAACTTTTTGCCCTGGCTGGCCTCAAACTGAATCCTTCTGATTTCTACCTCCAGAATAGCTTGGCTTATAGTCATAAGTCACCACACCCAGCCGATTCATTTTTTAAAAAAAGAATGTATGTTCTGATTTCTAGCATGGAAAGTGAAGAAATGAATGAGAGTACAGACCAAGACTGCCATCACAGTTGACGGTGGTGGGATTGAAGTTGGTGGGAAGCAGCAAAAAGGAGGAGGGAACCTTCTTGTAACTCACACACACTCTCGGGTCTCCCCTGGCTTAGATATGCCACCCATTTATCTCTTCCTGGAGTTGCTCATTAAGATTCTGGGAGGATAAAACCTCCTTCACCAAGACCAGTGGAGAAATGGGAGGGGCGGGGGCTGAGCCATCGAGGAGTCCTGACCCATGTCAGATTAATGTACAGATTTTGAAGAAATGATCAGGGTGTGGAAGGGAGGAGCAAATCTCAAATCTCAGAGGACCCCACCGGGAAGACAGCGAGTCCTACCACCTCAATTATCCCAAGGTTTCTTTCCTTGCAAGAGGAGAGACCTATTTGTTAGATAGATCATCATCATATTTAAAATAAAATTCAGATTTTTATGGGCAATTTTCAATTTTAACACATAATGAATCGTTTTCCACTTAATAGAAAATGAGGAAAGCAAGAACAGGGAGGTTTGAGAAAGAGGGTGATTGAGGGAGAGAGAAGAGAGAGAAAGAGAGGAGGAAGATTCCTTTAAATAGCAAGTGCACAGGGATAGAATCAGTTAAACCCTGTTAACCCGTGTCTCCTTATCTAGGAAATGTGTGCCCAGTACTGGGGGGAAGGCAAGCAAACCTACGGAGATTTAGAAGTTGACACGAAAGACACAAGCCAGTCCACAGGTTACACTCTCCGAGTATTCGAACTGAGACATCCCAAGGTAATACATTATTTTGAAGGCATTGTTTTTTTTTTTTTCAAATGTAATTATCTTGATGGCAAAAGTAGTATCGATTATGTTATGCAATCAAAGATACCACCTTCGGGAAGGCTTGGAATGGAATTTTCCACTGTGTAAATGAATGCAGTCCTGACAAGAATGTGCTTCTAGAGCCGGTCATGGCCTGGTACTGAGCTGCGCTCCTTCCATTCTGGTTTCAGAGGAAAGACCCTCGAACTGTGTACCAGTACCAGTACACAGCCTGGAAGGGGGAACAGCTTCCAGCAGAACCCAAAGAACTGGTCTCCATGATTCAGAGCCTCAAACAGAAGCTTCCCAGGAGGAATTCTTCCGAAGGGACTAAGTATCACAAGAGCGTGCCTATCCTAGTCCATTGCAGGTGGGTGAGATGGGATGGGAAGCCCTTGGCCTCTGGGCTCCCATTCTCCCTTAAATTCTATCCGTATCGCCACTGGGACGGCCTTGGAGAGGGTTCCCCACTCACCTGGGTTTTCTCTACATAGCATGGCTGCTATAGTTCCATAAGTCAAGGCTGTGATTCCTTTCGTACTACATTTCATGCTACCTCCAGGGCCTCATTCCCTCATAGTGAACTCAGATCGCTATGTGTGAGGAACACACAGATGAGTGGACAGAAAGATGCATGAATGGATAGATGGATGGTTTGCATTTACATATATTCTTAGGTGGAATGACCCCTCACCTGGAAGTTATAGAATCCATATGACTGAATGCTTTGACTCCAGTACACATTT
This sequence comes from Dipodomys spectabilis, assembly GCF_019054845.1. Classification (NCBI taxonomy): domain Eukaryota; kingdom Metazoa; phylum Chordata; class Mammalia; order Rodentia; family Heteromyidae; genus Dipodomys; species Dipodomys spectabilis. Next base: position 2,160,724 of record NW_024870965.1, on the reverse strand, counting down.
TAATTAATTTATGTTGTGCTGGTCCTGGGCTTTGAACCCAGGACCTAGTTTGTCCCTGAGAGTTGATACTCAAGGCTGGTGTTCAACCTTTTGAGCCACAGCTCTACTTCTGGAGTTTTAGTGGTTAACTGGAGATGTGTGTCTCACAGACTTTTCTGCCTGGGCTGGCTTTCCTCAGATCTCAGCCTCCTCAGTAGGTAGGATGACAGGTGTGAGCCACCAGTGCCTGGCTGAACAGAAATTTCATATTAATTGAATTAATTTAAATTTTAACTGAAATCTCTGGGTTGAACAGCTTTGTTTTAAACCCATTGTCTTATTTTTCTAAACTGATTTCAAAGGCAAAGATTTTAGCCACACCAGTGATAATATTTGATATTTAAATTTTTTCCATTAGGCAGACATTTAAATTTTGTTTGTGGTAGATACCTGCATATCTACCTTAATGAAGAGAAATTGAGCAAAAGCTTCTTAGTATAGAAAGTTCACATAAAATAAGAATATTAAGGAAGAATTTAAATAATCTAAAAGTGAACTATGAACTTTGTAAGGTGCTTTTAGAATGTTTGCAGAAGCTTATTATTGGAATTTCATATACTAGAGTCAAGCCTTCAGAAATGTATTACCTGCAGTAGATAATTTGAATTTTCAAAAGTGAAATTTGTGTTGGAAGAAAAGGAGAGAAGGCAGATTTCGGTTTGCATGTTCTTCAGGTTATGATGACCTCTTCCTTCCATGTCTGCCTTAGTGATAGATGGGCATTTATGGCCCTGCTGACAATATGCTCTTCAGGGCAAGCTGTGTTAAGATGTTTTAAAGCCTCATAGTTTGGGAAATCCATTTGGTTGTGAATTGTTCTTTCTTCTCTGTTTGGAGAAGGTAGAAGGGAGAAAGGGACCACATTATTTCAATGTTTATCAGTTTCTAACTGTGCCCTTACTGTCTCTAAATCTCAATTTTCTCATCCATTAAAACTGGTCCTACCCATTGTAACAATGAGATGTACAAGACATTATGTTGAAAATGAACTTTACAACTTTGGGGCGGGGGAGGAGTTGGGGAGGCGGGGAGGGAAGAGATGGTAGGGAAAAATTACAAAGGAAGGGGTAACAATGCTTGACAGGAAATGGATTCATTACCTTGCTCATGTAACTGTAACCCCTCTGTACAGTATCTTTACAATAAAAAATATATAAAATTAAAAACTGGTCCTAACAATGCAGATTTAAATAAAAATACATTTGCAACCACAAAGTACTAAAGAGGAGAAAGTAGATCTTTAAGGTCTAAGCCACATTTTTAATTTTAAATTTTATTGTAAATTTAAATTAAATTGATGTACAGAGGGGTTACAGTTACATAAGTCAGGTGATAAGTGCATTTTTTCTGTACAGTGTTGCTCCCTCCCTCATTTTCCTCTACTCTCCCCCCCACCCCCCGACTCCCTCCCCTGCCAAGTTCTAACAGTGTCTAGTGTATATCACTGTTGAATTTTTTTTGATGGGGTAATGCTTTTATTTGAATTTAACATTATTTAATATCAGAGACTTCATACAGTACAATAAGCATATATGTAAATGAATATAATTACACATATATTACATTTAATATTACACATGTACATTGCATACTGTTGAATTTTTTCACCCTTTGTCCCACAGTTTCTGTGATTCCCCCTTCCCTTCCCCAAATCAGATAAACATATATAAGACAGAGGGTACAGAAATAAAAACAATGACACGACGACTAAAACAAAGGGAAAAATAAGAAAGAAAAAAGAAATAACTGCAAACACTAAAAAAAACAAAAGCCCTCATTTCCATTTCTTGGAGTTTGTTTCAATAAACGTCATTTTTATGGACATATGCACATAGCTATTGAGCCATTGTGATCCTCACTTATTCTAGACATATTCTAGGTATTACAAATGAGGGAAACTATGGAGCTTGTGTTTCTTTGGGTCTGGCTTACTTCACTTCATATAATTTTTCCAAGTCTTTCCATTTCCTTACGAATGGGACAATGACATTCTTTCTGATGAAAGCATAAAATCCCATTTTCTATCTATCTATCTATCTATCTATCTATCTATCTATCTATCTATCTATCTATCTATCTATCTATCTATCTATCTGTCTGTCTGTCTGTCTGTCTATCTATCCATCTACCTATCTATCTATCTATCCATCTATCTATCCATCTATCTATCTGTATCTCTATCTTATCACATTTTCTTGATCCGTTCATCTACGGAGGGGCGTTTGGGGTGATTCCATATCTTAGCTATGGTAAACAATGCCAAAGCCAAATATTTTTAAACTATAGAATTATCATAGTCATAAATTGAGATAGTTTGCCCCAGAATGCATTCAGCTGAAAGAAATTAGCGCTTAAGAAAATAGAAAAAGATGATTATAATAATCATGAAGTAAACAAAAATGTATGCTGTTCCTGTGTTTCTGTGCCAATTTCACCTCCTCCTCTTCATCTTCTGCTCCTTGGATAGGGATGGGGCTGAGCACACAGGAGTGTTCTGTGCTTTGATCAATCTCTTGGAAAGCGCGGAGACAGAAGAGGTCATAGATGTTTTCCAAGTGGTAAAGTCTCTGCGTAAAGCCAGGCCAGGGGTGGTTGCCACGTTTGTAAGTATACCTCGTGTTTACTCCAATGTGCTTTGCATTATTACTGGATCATTTCCCCCTCTTCCCCTCCCCTTCCCCCCTTCCCTTTTTCACATTGAAATGTTATCGATATAAATGAGATTTGGTGTTTGCCAGCAGTTTTTGCTGTGACTGTTCATGAAGGATACTTTTCTAACTGAGAAGGAATTGCTTCATTTCCCTTTTGAGTTCGACCAATTCGTCTTGTCAAATAACAGAGCGTCCCCCAATTTAAGGGCTTTAAGGACATTAGTTGTAGTTCAGGACTAGCGTGTGGACCTGCTGGAATGTTCTGGCGATCTTTTCCAGCTCAGCTAGTGAAGCCAGGCTCGTGCATGGGCCTGTCATAAGCTCATGTGCGTGCTGGCTCTGGCTGGTCTAAAAGCCCCTCCGCGGGCACGGGCTGGACGCTGGCTGAGGCTGAGCTATGGTAGCAGGGGTGAGTGGGCTGCAGGTCACCTGGGAATCAGTAATTATTCACAAGATGAGCATAGTTCACGCACTGAAGTCCCTGAGACTTTCAGCGTGGTATGAAGGGAGTGTGCACAGACCGATTGTTAAGTTGTGACCCCCCTGTGTACTTTTAGCCTTGTGGAGCTGTTCTGTATCGGAGCTTCTGTATTCATTAAAATGTCAGGGCAACTAGAAGCTCAGAGACCAGGCCTTTTCCCATAACCTGTGCAGATCTGGGCGGGCTTGAGGCGCAGGTACTTCTTGCTCTGGCTCTTCAATCATGGATCAACTTTAGCTAAGGGGAGAAGCACAAAACTGGCTCCGTGAGCCAAGGCCCGGTGCTGAGATGTCCTGAGGCTGGGCTGGAGGAGAAAACCCCTGTTTGAAGTGGCCCGAAGGTCCCCGTTAGTACTGAAAGCAAAGTTATTTAGAATGCTTTTTATGAGAACAAGCTGAAGAACCCTCCATCCCTCCAGGCTTCCACAAGTACATGGTTATTCTTGCTACTTTTTCCATTGCACATAAAACAGCATCAACCTCCTTCATGTAATTTCCTGTCACTTCGCTTTGCTAGGCACAGTACCAGTTCCTCTACGACACCATGGTCAGCTACTACCCTGCCCGGAATGGACAAGTCAAAAAACCCAGCATGCATGAGGATCGGGTTGAATTTGATAATGAAGTGGACAAAGCAAAGAACGATGCCAATTGTGTCCATCCACCTGACACCCCAGATAAGACCCACGACCAGGAGGGGGAAGGCTCTGAAGCCACATGTGGCTCCCCAGGCCCAGAATGTTCTGCCAATGGGCCTTCGGGTCCAGCTTTAACTCCAAGTTCATAGGAAAAGACGTACCTGGGGCACCTCTACATCTCATATTAGCTGTTATTTCTGCTTTTCTTTCCTTTTTTTTTTTTTTTTTTACTACTATGGTTTTAAAAAAAGTATTTAAGTTGCTTTGGCTAAAATGGTTTGTACAGTCTTATGCTTATTTTTAAACTTTTTTTCCCCAGCAAAAACATTGTTGTGGTCTTTGTGTGTCAATGTTTCTGTTTGCACGTGGGTGACAAACAGAGAGACTGAGAGACAGAGAGAGACACAGAGAGAGAGAGGAGCGAGAGAGCGCTTGCAACTGAGTCCAGATGCTTTTGAGAAGTTGTCTTTTTGCCTTTCTGAAGAAAACATGTATTTTCATATTGGAGCTGATAGCTTGAATGGTCTCATTTTCAAATCCTCATTGCGTGACTATGAAAGACTAAAACCACGGACTTTCTAGGAGGACCTCAAGATGTGTTCCTTGCTCAACTTGTGGATTTCTTACAGTTTGCTCTTACTTCCAGAGAGTGCCTACGAGTAGATTGTGTATGGTTAGCTACTACAAGAAAATTCATTAAAATAACATTAGCAAATCTTATCTTCCAGTGTGTTAAAATTTAGTTCAATATCTTTTTAAGCATATTTAATCTAATTTAAAGATTCTGAGAGAGCCTACCTTCCTAACCACAGGGCTTTATAACTCTGCCACACAGAGTATTTTCTGTAAGTTTTGTGATACTTATTGCTTAATATTCTTGACCAAATATTTTTTGTTACAAGTGAACTTAAATATCTTTGAAATAAACAAATGCAATAGATATTGAAACCTCTATGATAAAAATAGGAACTTGCAAATATATTTGTGCCAAATATTTACATATGAAACATGATGCATAAGATATGACACATAATACAGCTGAATTTTATGAAATTCAGCACTGACATGTGGAAAACAACACTGAGTATGCATAATCCCTTTTTGCAAGTAGCCAGCAATCTTCATTAATACAAATTCATTTTGAATTTCTTACCTGCTTAGGAATTAGCATTGAGAGCCATCATAAAATTCATTGGTTTCTTTTCTCGTTTGTAGTATGTTAAGTGTGTTCTGTGTTCACATATAAAAAGTGGATGTAGCTATTGAAAAAGGCTTAATACAAAAAGACTGTTTTCAGACATTTTTGTGGATCCTGTTTTTTTTTTTTAAGATGCTCTAATAATGTAGGGTCTGGGATCTAAAAACCTCAAGAAGAGTGACATTTTTTCCAAGATGTAATAAAAACAACTTCTTTTGTGAACTTTGCTTCTGTCTATGACATTTTTCACATGGCACTCTTTGGTTGGTTGGTTTTCTGTATCTTTAGTCTCTGGTTTTAAAGGATTTTACTATTCATCATTACTATTCATCATTAATTACTGTCTACACAACTCATTTTGTGTTATTCTAATTACTATCATGGCACTTAAAAATGAGAGATTAATCTTTAGGATACTCTACAGTCCTTTGCCATTAGTTCCCAGATGAAGAAAAGTGGAACTTAACAAAGAAACAACAATTTCTAATACATACACACACACACACACACACACACACACACACACACACACATAAAGGTTAATTAGCCTTCCTTTGTACTCACTAGAGAAGACAGAGGCCTGAAAGTCGCCATATATGGGCATCAGAAAGAAATAAAGTTGGCTATTATGGCTCTCGCTGGTCACTCAGACTTTACCATCTTGTTTTCTCCTAATAAAACTGGGGTAGTCTCCGTTTATTAGACAACATAGTTAGAGTGTTAAAATTCTGATTCTCATTAGAACCAAGTGAATGCTATGATAGGCGTCTATTTTTAGCTGTGAAGTTGCTTCAAAACACAAACAGCAAAACTTGTAGATTTTAAATGACCTTGAAGGAAAAATTTTCTCCAGGGGTTTCAACTGGGAGGAATATCTCCAGATGCAGAAATTTTGTGTTTGAAATGTGTGTTTTCTGCTTGAGATTTTTCTTTGGAAGATACAAAACAGCATAGAATGTCATGGTAATTTCTATTAATTTTGGTAGCAAGGTAGAAACATGTTTTTTTTTTCTTTCTTCTTTTGCAAATGGGAACACGTGGAAAGGAGACAAGTAAGTAGTAGCTCAGAAACCCATTGATAGAGGAGAAGCTAAATCACCCAGACAGGCAGGCCAGGCTCCAGAGTATGGAATTATGATTATGATTTTTATCTTTAAAAGGAATAGCAAGAGCAGGGAAGGTGGCTCAGTGGTAGAGTGCTTGCCTAGCATGCATGAGGCCCTGGGTTCTATTTCTTCATACCACATGCACATACACAAAATAAAATACAAAATAAAACAAAACAAAATAAGATGTTTAAAAGGAATGGTAATATATGAGCTAGAGACTCAAGTTTTGGACTATGGATTCAATTTGTAGGAGGCCAACTACAAAACATACAAGATTTCTTTGTGGACAGTTATTAGCATTATTACTTCCAAGACCCAGTCAGAAAAATGAAGCCCAAACTCACAGCTTAAAATATCCTGGTTTATTTAAGAGAGGCGTTTCTGAACCTATCTTTATAGTCATTGGCCCCAAAAGAGATTATGCTTTTGCTTTAGTATGAGACACATTTAGTCATCTTGAAATTCAGGTCTCAGTAATTTTGTGTAAGCCAAGTGCTGGTGGCTCAAGCCTGTAATCCTAGCTATTCAGGATGCTGAAATCTGAGGATTGCAGTTCAAAGCCAGCCCAGGCAGGAACTTTTCTAAGACTCTTACCTCTAATTAACAAGCAAGAAGATGGAAGTAGAGCTGTGGTTTAAGTGGTAGAGGACCAGCCATGAGTGAAAAGGCTAAGGGACAGAGCTCAGTTCCTGAGTTCAAGCCCTAATGATATCAGTAGAAAACACTCAAACAAACAATAACTTTGTACCTATGTGACAAATATTTTCAGAAGAGCTATGCATTTTAATATTTCCATGCAAAGGGTCATCTATGTGAAGTCACTAACCAAAAATTGTCTCCTTAGTGATCATTTTAAAAGTGCAAACTTCCAGTCAGAATTTTAATACTTTCTTCATATCCATGTTTTGCTTTTTTTCCCCTTAAAAATGTCAACAATAAAGTTTAAGATTTCTTACAATGAAGTAGGATGTGCCTTTTTTTTAAAGTTTACACTGGTGATTTGTTAAAACATGTCCACACTGAACTCCACAGACAAAAGGAAGGAACTGATAACTGTCCCCCACTAACTGGAGCATATTCTTGATATGAAGAGGTTGCAGTGCACAAGTTCAGAGGAAATGAATGTCTGTTCCCTCTCACAGGCGAGCTCAGGCAGGCTTTCATTCTTTTGGACAAATTTCATATCTGGAACGATCTACAGTTTCTTCAAAGAGACACATTCAAAATTGGGCTGTTTGATTTCCTGTTTTAAATGAGACTTTCTTCCACTGAGTCTTTTTTCTCTTCCTGTAAACCTCTTTTCATTTTATTCCTTCTCACAATTCAAAATGACTACTAAGTTTTGAGCAATATTTGTAAGGCAGTTAAGAGTTGCTCATGGTCGTTTTCATCATGACAGGGTGAAATTTGGTTATCAGGTAAAATACAAGGTATCACAGGTAGATTTGAATTCGAAATAACAAGGGACAATATTTTAGTCTAGGTATTGCTCGTTCAACATTTGGGGGCATAAACTAAAAAGTATTGTTTATGTGAAATTTAAATTCAAATGTAATTGGGTACTCACCCCATCCGCCCCTTCCCCCACACACAATACCTTCTAACTCTAGCTTAATAGCACCTACCAGCTCCATTTCGTTGGCATTTGTGGAATTAAGTTTGATATTTAACTTTGGCCAAAACTTTTTCATCCAATATATAATATTCTTCCTACCAGGAGAAACTCCCCGAGATGTAAAGGTTGATTGAAATTAGATGAGTATACAAATAAAAACTTAAAAAATAATCTCTAAGCTTATCACTGGTGGCTCATATCTAAAACCCTAGCTATTCAGGAGGCTGAGATCTGAGGATCACAGTTCAAAGCCAGTTCTGAAAGAAAAGTCTATGAGCCTCGTATCACCAGTTAACCGGCAAGAAGCCAGAAGTAGAGGTAGACTTCAAATGGTAGAGTGCCAGTCTTGAGCATGAAAAGGTAAGAAAAGAGTGTGAAGCCCTGAGTTCAAGCCTCGGTACTGGTACAAAAATAACAAAATTAACTATGAAACAAAGACGCAGAAATAGCTGTCCTCTATCACATATAAACATGATAGTAGACATAGCATTGCTTGACATAGAATACTTTAATTATTTTACCTGTATTTGTTTCCTCAAGATAAATTCCAGGCTGCACAGCTTCTTGCCTTCATTTTATAGGTGAAGAAGAGGACCTGGTAATGAAAGCCATCTGGTGAATGACAGGCAGGATCTGGACCAGCTTTTGCTGGCTCATCAGCTGGGACCCCAGACTTCTTCGTCCTCTGTGTTCGTGTGTCCTTCAACGTGGCTCATATGGTTTGGCGCAGTAGAGAAACAATCTGAGTTATTTTCTCCCTTTTCTCCATTGCATGATTAGAAACAAAACAAAACTGTCACAGTGTTGTTCTGAGCTCAACCAGTAAGCTCAGTTGAGCTCACTCAGAACATGGAAGTCATTATAGGGATGTAAACACACCCTGAAGCATTCATGGAGAGGGATTGTACTCGTTTATGTAAACGAAGATCACCCATCTCCAAAGTGTGTGCCAGGAAAGAAAGCCTTGCAATACATAGCAAATGTCAGCCTAGCAACAGTTTTCTCCATGGGAGTCGCATTTCAAAGTGATTAGTATTTCAAACAAGTTCAAAGGGCATGATAAAATATACACACCTCGTGCCTGCGGAGTCTCCATCTTTCAGTCTTTCTGGAGTGGCACTGAGAATTTCTCTCACCTAGAAATCCCACACAGTGGAATGTCAGGGAACCAGAAATTAACTTCCCGTGAAAAATAGCCCATTAACCTCCAGAAGAAAGCCTCCCGGTCTGCGTGTACCTTCCATTCCAGCAGTGAGGAGATCCCTGGTAAATGTATACTTACCTTCCGGGGGAGGGGAACTGTTGGTTGTATTAATATGTCACACATTTTATTCTTGTATCAAAGAATGAAAAATACTGCCTTGCTGGGTGCTGGTGGCTCACACCTACAATCCTAGCTACTCAGGAGTCTGAGATCTGAGGATCGTGGTTCGAAGCCAGCCCAGACAGAAAAGGTCATGAGACTCTTTATCTCTAATAAGACTGCTCAGAAAAAGCTGGAAGTGATGCTGTGGCTCACATGGTAGAGTGCTAGCCTTGAGCAAAAGAAGCTCAGGAACAGCATCTAGGCCCTGAGTTCAAGCCCCAGGACCATCTATATCAGTATCTGTATCTGTATCTATATCTGTATCTATATTATGTATTATAGCCTTAAACTTTCATTGAGGTCTAGTGTGGTGACACATGCTTTTAATCCCTGGAGATTGAGAATGTGGGGTTATATAGCTCACCCAGGCTACGTGGAAAGACTCTATTCTCAAAAAGTGCTTTTATTTGTTGAGTGACAACTTCTTTGCACCATTCCCTAAAGATAATAAAATATTGAATAGGTTATGATGTGCTTTAGGAAAAGCACACGCCCTGTGGCGAGCGGAGAGGCTGTGGAAAGAGGGAAACAACCTGTCCACTGCGGGCCCAGACTGGTCCCCCGGGCCCAGACTGGTCCCCCGTGGGCGCCGGGAGGGAAGGAAGGAAGGAAGGGTCACCGGGGACATGGGACGGCGCGGTGGAGAGGCGAGGGGCTCGTTGAGCCGGACCCCAAGGCTCAGCAAGCGCCAGGCCCCGGAGTTCCCACCCCAGCCCGGCAAACACAAGTAAAGAACTGCAATTTGCTCAAAATTGGGAGCCACGTGAATCCCATGGCAAAGAGCTCCCAGTGGTGCAAACACAGGGCGTGTCCTTTGGATTTACCAGTGTGTGTGTGAGTGTGTGTGTGTGTGTGTGTGAGTGTGAGTGTGTGTGAGTGTGTGTGAGTGTGTGTGTGTGAGCGTGTGAGTGTGTGTGAGTGTGTGTGTGTGTGAGAGAGTGTGTGAGTGTGTGAGTGTGTGTGTGTGTGTGAGAGAGAGTGTGTGTGAGTGTGTGTGTGTGTGTGAGTGTGTGTGAGAGAGTGTGAGTGTGTGTGTGAGTGTGTGTGAGTGTGTGTGAGTGTGAGTGTGTGTGTGAGTGTGTGAGTGTGTGTGTGAGTGTGTGTGTGAGTGTGTGTGTCCTCTGAGATGGGCTGATGTTTCTCATCTGGCACCTCCAGTTCATTTCAGTTTTACAAAATGACTTCTTCAATGAGCAAGCTGTTTGTAAACAGAACATGCTTTGGCAGTTTTCTCTCTGTTTAACGCTCAATCATGGCAGTCAGATTTCTCCCTGATGAGACACAGTGGGAAGGAACTGTAGTTGTTCTTTCAAGAAGTAGCAAAATGTTTGTTTGCAACTTAAAGGCAGGAAGTACTAAAAGGTCAAAATCAGCCAAGTCAATTACAACTTACTGAAAGCACTAAAACCCACTAAGTTTCTCTCCACAGATCTTTATATACCATATGTTAATTTAATTCAGAGAATATGTAGATTTCAGCAATAAAAACCAATTTTTTCTGTCTCTCTATAGAAATATGTATAAAAACACATATAACATTCGCTATGTATACTATATATATACTATACATATATTCTTTACATAGTACATATTTATATGTGTATAATATAGAGAGATTAACTTCATTTAGCAATATAAGATGATATAGTTGTAGGCTGTTCATTGTTTAACCTAATTCTATGGATATTTACATAGAAAATATCTTTCCATAATATGTGGATCTGTATTGTGTAGCTGCTAAAAAATGTTAGCAGGGTAAAAGATGTTTCCTATTAATTATTACAAAGGAAGCAATGGAGACGATTTGGAGTTTTATTTACTCTCTAGACAGCTCTTGCATTTCTTCTTGCTCCTGCTCTTCTGTCCTTGCTGTCTTGAGTTCCCTGTGTCTCCAAACCTACTTGCACTATTCGATGTGTGTGAGTGCAGGTTATTCAGGAGCACAATAAGATCTATGGATTGTTCTCAATGGATGTCTTTTACTATCTCCTATGGTGTCCTCACAGATGTGAACAAATGCCTGGTCCTCACCTATGACTTCCATCAAGTGCCACTGGATCTTTAAGAAGAGGAAAAGGAAGGAGGAGGAGAGGGAGAAGGGAGAAAAAAGAATGAGGAGGAGGAGGAAAAGGGAAAGGAAGAAGAAAAGGGAGAGTCAGAAGGTAGAGAAGCTCTTCTCTTGCTTTTATTCCTATTCTCCTTAAAACATATTTTCTTTTTGCCATATTCTTTTTTCCTTTTCTGTTTCAGAATGGATTCCCTAGCCTTTTCTTGCCAAACTCTTCATCTATGGTTAAAAATCAGTTGGTGTATATTACTTGAATGGGGTGTCATTGTGCCATTTGCATGCACACATGTAATATACTCTGATCAAACTCCCCCCCCCCCCCCCCCGCGCTGTCCCTCCTCCTCATTCCCTTCCCACCTCATAAAAGAGCTTGACAGGTTTCATCTCTGTATTTTTATGTGCATATAAACTACTTGGCCATATTCATCCTCCCTTTCCTTCTCCACTGTCCCTCTCCCTTCCTTCTGCTTCTTATCCTAACACAATCTCCTTTACTTGAAGTATTACTTTGTAAAATATACCTGATATATATATATATGACATATATAGATCTGATATATATGACATATATTATATATATAATAGAGATTATAAGCAATAAGAAAGCTAAAGGCCATTCCAAATCCAGCTGTAAAGCAAGGAAAATAGACATCATAGAACAAGAATTATCAAAGGCCCAAAGCTCATGGCAGAGAGGATCAATTTCACTCCCATAAGAAAAATGCAAATAAAATCCACGCTGCACCTCTCTGATGTAAAGACATAAAATGTGGCCCATATCTTGTTGTGAGGGTGGTAGGGAAAGAAGAATGTTCATGATTTTACCAGCACAAGACGAACTTACCGGGGTGATGAAACACTGGCTCATTTCTCATGCTTGTGTGCAGAATCTGTGCGTTGCACACCACGTTGGGTGAGTCATTCTCCAAAAGTATCTACGTACTTCCTAATGGTCACATTTACAAGTTTTTAGAAACAACCAAGTTGTCTACTTCCAGTGGCAGATTGACAATGGTTATATAGGTGGAAACATATATTCTAGCAAGCGCTTTCAGATTTGGATTTGTAAATCTATTACATACTTTTTACAAACAATTTTTACAACATTTATACACATATTCAAATATTAAAAACGCCACTAAAATTAATCCCTACATTTCTCCATATATATAGAAAGCAGGGATAAAAGGAGGGAGAGAAGGAGAAAGGAGGAAGGGAGGGAGAAAGGAAGGAAGAAAAGGAGGAAGGGAGGGAGGAAAGAAGGAAGGAAAGAAAAGAAAGATGAAGGGAGGGAAGAAAGGAAGAAAAAAGGAAGCAAGGAAAGAAGGATGAAAAGAAAGGAGAAAAGGAGGGAGGGAGGAAAGGAAGAAGGAAAGGAGGGGAGAGAGGAAGGAGGAAGGAAAAAAGGAAGGGAGAAGGGAAGAACAGAGAAAAATAAAAGGGAAAAATGGTCAAAACATTTTTTTCAGGTTTGAAAAAACAGACAACTTTATAGTAAAGATTTGAAAGTATAATCGGTTATATTATATGTATTCATTCATTTTTTTATCATCTGTGTGACTAAATTCCTGCAACAGCCTCAGAGAGGCAGGTTTGGTTTAGCTCACAGTTACAGGATGGAGAGCCTCCATGGCAGGAAGTGCAGAAGGGAGATACAGGAAGGGCCGGGCAGCCCCGCCCCCATTGACCCTTTTCTTCCAACTAGGGCCTACTCCCTAAAGTTTCCAGCCCTTCCTCAGACTAGTGCTACCATCTGAGACCTAGGCCTCAATGCAAGAACCTGAAGAAGGCATTCTATATTCACACTAGGGAAATCTGGATCCTCCTTTGACTATTTGAAGCATTGTGTTTAACGCATGTGTATTTATTTTAGAGAGAGGAATTGGTTTTTAATATATTGTATGGTTTAGAGAGAGGAATGGAAATGAATTGAAGAGGAAAGTTTAAACCTGTAGTCAAATTTTCTTTTTTTATAATATGAATGTAATGACTTCAAAAAATAAAGTTCACATTGAACTTAGGGCAAACATAGATGATGGAAGTTTCAAAATATGTAACTTCCCCAGGATTTATGTTCTAAGCTGTCTCCCATATTGTTTTCCTATACTTCCTGAGGTTTTCCTTATTTCTATTGCTTTATATAAAATATTAGGGTTCCCACATGCTTGTAGATCTCTATTGCATCATTCTTTGTGAGGGCTTTCCCATGGCTGAGGTCCTTGATTTCATTCATCTCTAAATCAGCAAGCCTTTCAGATGGCTGTCCCTGTCTGTTCCCGCACACCTGAGGAAGACTTTGGTTGTCTTCACACTTGAAGAACAGAATGGAGGAGGTGTTAAATTCAGAAGTCATATTTGCAGTCCCAGAGAACATGGCTGAACAGAGTTCAGTCCCGACTGACTCTGCCATACACTGTGGTGGTACAGATTGGAGCCAATTCATACCTGTTTGGAAGCATTAACTTGTGCTTTTTCCCCCCTTTCCTGGAAAGTTGCATGATTCCTTCTTGACTGTCAAAATGTGGAAACTCCATCTGGCTCAGGCTTGGTGTTCGTTTCTCTATACTATTTCGTCCAGAGACAAGGTCAGATAGGAATCATTGCTTCACAATTATTTTTATTTACTGTATGCTTGGGTTTCTTTTTCACCTACCTGGCCTCTTTCAGAGAACCACATGTGGCCTTCGTTTCCTTTGGGTTTTAGGGGCATTTGTCTCTGTGTTTAAGCATTGACAAGTCTGATACTTACTTGTTGAACTCCCTTGGCGCTGATACTTGAATTCTGGCCTCTGTCTTCATGAGATCCCTTAGGTTCTTGGTCATCAATATTTCAAGATTTCACAATAGTGAAAGATGGGCTGGAAGTCTTTGGTTTTAAAATTTTTTCCCTGTTAATCATTTGGCAAATCCACCCTAATTTTCCCAATCTCTTACATAATTTCCTATTTTCTTTATTTCCATTTCTCTGTTCTTTCTTTCCTTCTTCCCTCCCCTCTCTTTCCTCCTCCTCCTCCTCTTCCTCCTCCTCCTCCTCTTCCTCCTCCTCCTCCTCATATCATCTTCTTTTATGTGTGGTGTGAAAAAGAGGGATAGAATTACCTTTGTGTGGAGCCTCCAAATTTCCAAACTTTCAATTTTTACTTTGATCTTTTTGTATATCTTTTTTTGTTCTTCCAGAGTTCAAACTGCAGTAATAGCAACAAGTAAGTAAATAGACAAATAAAAAGAAAAACAAGAACTTTTTTTCTCCCCAATGTGTGTTTCTTTATGTTAAGCCAGCCCATTACATATGAATAAGTAGATATTCTAATTTCAGTCAAATAACACATTTCAGGCTGATGTTTTCCTTACAGATATAGATAGATAGATAGATAGATAGATAGATAGATAGATAGATAGGTAGGTAGATAGATAAATAGATAGATAGATAGAGTTATTGAACCAAAAATAAAAAAGAAATACAAATTCATTCATCTACAATAAACCTGGAGTTTAACCCTTTCAACTCATCTAAAGATGGACTGAGAGCTCATAAATGTGACATGGAGACTCAGCTTTTTTGTGTGCTTGTTTGATGCAAAGAAAATCTCAGGAGTTTCAAAATCCATGACTTGTTGTCATTCTAATAATTTATTATCTAAAAGGGGGAAGAATAAATAATCGGGTTTTTCTGAGCTGGTAGCCTAATTTTTATCATGACTTAGGAATAGAATATGAATATATAACTAGGATATAATAACCAAATATGTTTATTATATAAAAATTAAAAAGAACTAACAATTTGCATCCAATAAGCAAATTTAGTAGGGTTGGTATGCCACCATGGAGATGTCAAGTAAGAAAACTACACAATTGTTTCAGACTTCATATTACTGTTGCCAGAACCTTTATCTTATCATGAAAGACAAACATTTAAACTACTGTTTTAAACTTTGGCTTTCTGTTTCTCTTCATATGAAAACTTTACTTTTAAACTCTGGTTTTAATAGGATTAAGTTACTAATACCTTAGAAATCATTTTAAAAGTGAATTTGGTGAAAATAACTCTCTGAATGTAGGACTAAGTGTATAGGGATTGTATTTTTAGTCCAGGACAGTTTTTCCATCTAAAAGATAAGCTTTTTTATTTGAGACAGTGCTGACAAAAATTATGTTTTAAAGATTTTTTTGCTTATTCATGAATCTGTCTTCTTTTTAAATGAAATAGAATAGTAAATTTCATAGCAGCAGTTTGTTCTCCAGGCTAATGTGTTGGAATGTGTCCTTACCTTATTGTGAAATGTATATTAACCACCAGGTGGGGCTAGAACCCTTGCAATGGCTATGTTCTGATGGGGCAGATTCTAAATGTTACATTTGTTAATAAACTGCACAGTATCATCACACCTGCCATCACTACAAGTCTTCAAGTGCCTGCTGATATTTAATATCTGTGAAATTACTAATGCTTGATATCTCTAAGATCATTCACTCATCTTTTTTTTCCTTGTGGAAAATGATTCTTTTTTCTAGACTGTATTTCATACAGCTTTTCCCTAAGTGTCCCAGATGGATACTTCCGCTTGTTTCCTTATAGAAATCTCCTCCTCTCTCCATGCTAGGACCACGGCTCTCTGCAGATGAGCATGCTTTAATGTCAAGACTCCCTTGGTCTGTCAGCCAGGAGCTGGTGGTTATTCAGGGAGCTGAGATCTGCGGAGGATGGTTTGAAGCCAGCCAAGGCAGGCAGGTTTGTGAAACTCATATCTCCAATTAACCACCAAAAAGTCAGAAGTGGAGCTGTGGTTAGGTGGCAAGAGCACTAACTTTTTTTTAATAAGTTTTTATTGTTCAAATACTTTAGAGAGGGGTTGGAGTTACATGAGCAAGGTAATGAGTACATTTCTTATCCAACATTGTTAAGAGCACCAACTAGGAGTGAAAAGATGAAGGACAGATAGCACCCAGGTACTTCGTTCAAGTTCAGTGCAAAACAAAAACAAGCAAACACACACACACACACACACACACAGAGATTTGTAGATTTATCCTCCATCTCCCCAGTGATGTAAAGTTAGATATTCCAGGATCTTTTTGTCAATTATATTTTTAATTTTGTTTGAAACCAGAAAATCCATTGGGGAGAACTAAATGACAAAATCCAATATTAAACAAGTGGATAATACAGACAACTGAATAAATCGGGTTTTAGGAAAATTCATATGCAGACATGTCCCGGTGCTTGTGATTATTTATTTTTTAAGTATTGAAACCTGTATGACAGCTCAATGACAGCATTTCTTACAGGAAGTCATTTCTGCCTGGCCTCCGCCATTGCTTGGCTTGGGACCCAGCTTCTCATGCTGGTGTCTCTGTCTCCATCTCCCAGATACCTGGCTTAAGAGGATTCCCAGCATCGTGAAAGAGCCGGACTTCCCACACTCACATGTCTTCAGAGGTGAGAGAAAAAAAAATAACAACATGAATGGAAAAGGCTGATGAAATACTAAGTGTTGGCAGCTTTGGCAGCCCGGGAAATGTATACTCCTCCAAGTGCTCCAATTCAATTACTTAGAAAATACGTCTGGCCTGACAGAGTGGATGAGCAGCCCCCACACTGTCGGTCTCCGGGCTCGGCCCTGGGGTGAGCCTGCTGCCGCTGGCTGTGTTGGGTGGCTCGCCCCTTGTTCCCTCTCCCCTTTATCCACCTCTGGAGGAGAAAGAGACAGGCTCCTGTGCCACGCAGGGGCATGGGTCTCTTTGTCTACTTTTTACTATGCAGCTGAAATCTAAACTGGTGGGTACTAGACTCGGTTTCTCTCCACAGTCATTTCCTGGGCTTTCTATTGAATCTGAATGTTGATGTCTCTTTCTATGGCTCTGGGCTGCTAAGGATCTCTAGTCTCTGGGATCTAGAACTATCCCTGAGTCAAAGCTTCCCAGCCAGATGAGATGAAGAATATTTGTGTAGCTTTTATTGTTATTTTTATTTTATTAGGGGGTACTGAGGCTTGAACTCGGGGCCTAGATATTGACCCTTAGCTCTGTGTGTGTGTGTGTGTGTGTGTGTGTGTGTGTGTGTGTGTGCACGCGAGTGTGCAAGGCTATTGCTCTACCACTGGAGCCACAACTCCACTTCTCCCTCTTTGGTGGTTAATAAGAGAAAAGAACCTCATGGACTTTCCTGTCCAGGCTGGCTTCAGACCATGAACCTCAGATCTCAGCCTCCTGAGTAGCTAGGATTACAGGCATGAGCCACCAGCACCCCTCATTTATTTCTCTTTGACCCAGAATCCCATTCTTGGGGGGCAGGCTGAGACCAGAAGCCTCTTGCCAAAGCTGTGATTTCTCCAATCTGCTCTGACTACGGAGTGTGTTTTAACTACTTATGCCCAGAAGGCAAACCAATTCTCTCCTTGGGAGAGAACTCAGGTCTGCAAGCCTGGGTCGGTGTCTGCTGGGGTGAGGGTCTGCAGGCCAGGGTCAGTGTGTGCTGGAGTCGAGGGTCTGCAGGCCCGGGTCGGTATCTGCTGGGGTGAGGGTCTGCAGGCCGGGGTCGGTGTCTGCTGGGGTGAGGGTCTGCGCAGCTGCAGGCTGGGGTCGGTGTCTGCTGGGGTGAGGGTCTGCGCAGCTGCAGGCCGGGGTCGGTGTCTGCGGGGTGAGGGTCTGCAGGCCGGGGTCGGTGTCTGCTGGGGTGAGGGTCTGCGCAGCTGCAGGCCGGGGTCAGTGTCTGCTGGGTGAGGCAGGCCGGGGTCGGTGTCTGCTGGGGTGAGGGTCTGCAGGCCGGGGTCGGTGTCTGCTGGGTGAGGCAGGCCGGGGTCGGTGTCTGCGGGGTGAGGGTCTGGGCAGCTGCAGGCTGCCTTCGCAGGGTTGATCCGTCTGCCCCTACGCCCTGTACTGATGCCAGACCCGCCACTGCATCCATGAGCTGTCACTCGCAGACGCCACGCGCGCGACTGCATTTGTGTAGAGTCTGAAGCCCACGTGTGCTGCCCTCCGCCGCGGGGTCACAGGGAAGAAGCAGAACTCTCTTTCTCGTAGCTTCCTGAGGAGAGGCCGACATGGCTGGATCTTTACGCAGATGCCCTTTCTCCCTGACCGCGTGCTGTCCACTGCAGGCGCAGGATGTGGTCTTCACGCTGCCCTGACTTCACAGCCTGGGGCATGGATCGTATACCCCTTTGTTTAGGGTCTGTCCTTCTGTCTTTCTGTCCTTATGCCTCATTCTGCCAATACCCCCCCCACCCCCCCCACTTCTGATTTCCCAGTCTCCTCTTTCCCCTAGAACTCACACCAGGCTGATCCAGAATTATTCCTGGACACTTAAATTGAGTATAAAGGAGATTGAGATTTGACTCCTCTCTCTCTCCCCCTCCCTCTCCCTCCCTCTCTCTCCCTTCCTCTCTCTTTCCCCCTCCCTCTCTCTCTCCCTCCTTTCATCTCCCTCCCTAACCCTATCTTCTCTTTTACTCTTCTTTTCTCCTCTCTTTCTCTCTTCCCCCCACCTCTGTCTCTCTGTCAGTGTCTCTGTCCCTAGCTCTGCGCCCCCCCCCCACATGATTATTCAACAAAGAAATGCTGCAGAAAGAGAAGGCTCGGTGCGCTGCCCTCCTCTCCTCCCTGCCAGTTCCATGGCTCCTCAGGGTTTAGCACAGGGGCCTACCTGCTGTCTGCTCCCCCTCGCGCCCTCCCCAGGACTCTGGAGGGGAAGCAGCTTCCGCCTCTCCCATTCATTACTTAGTGAGTCATTTATATTAATGAACCTTGCGATGGGAAAGTCAGTTAGGTGGCCTGAAATCCATTATAGTGTGGAATCATAAGACGATTCTATCTTCTAGACTTTGCTGTTAAGTGTGTGTGTGTGGAGGGAGCTGATACAGCTCTACATTCTTCTTCAGAAAGCGGTAGATGGAAATAATAGAGTCCTTAAAAGTTAGAGGCAAACACGGGAAGTGTCTAAGCGTGGTTTTGAAGGGGTATCGATTTTCTTTCCTCTTCTCGGGTGTCCCTGTCCTCGCTAGCCTTGTTACGGCCATTCAGGGCCATTGATTCTGAGAGCAATTGCTTAACTTTTCCTTCTCACCTTTGGCCACCAATATAAATAAATAAAGAGCGGCTCCATTCTCTACATGGATTTTTCTTTTATCCTAAGTAGTCTATTGACTAGCTTTTTACCCAAAAGAAACCCATGAAGGGAAATCAGAAGGAGGTGCGGGGGTGGGGGGGGTAGCATGCTGTTTTGTGTGCTTTTAGAACTCACAGGAATTAACTGGAAGAAATCAAGTTCAATGCATTCATCCAACCAACTAAACATAGCCTGCAGGATTCGTTTCAAACATCTTCCCTTCAGCCGAGTTTATTTGAGGTCCTCTGGCACCAGGCGGCTTCTTGGAGGCCTTCTGCTTGCAACTCGACACCTAATGCTTTTCCTTTGGCTGAGAAAGCCCCCAGACAGAACCCAGTGGTTGGTCACGTGACCAGGGCAGCACTCAGGCCCTGGGTGTGAGGACCGGAGGGTGGGAATGGGTGGGGCTGAAGAGGAGGTGGCTGCTGCGTCCAGTAACCAAAACCTCCTCTCAGAGAAGCAGCAGGCTGTGTCCTTAGCATACAGGCCTGATCTCTCTCATGAGAGCACAGGGGAGACTCTGTCCAGCAAGGAGCCTGTGCTCACGGTGGCCTCTTTTCTGGGCAAGGCAGCTTGTGAGGTAGATCAGCCCCGCAGAGCCCACAGCTTGACCTTGTCCACTCACAGTCACATGACTTGATGTGATTCCTTTTTTCTTTTTCTTTTTGGTCCGTCGTGGCCTGAACTCTGGGCCTGGGCGCTGACCCTCAGCTCTTCAGCTCAAGGTGAGCGCTTTACCATTTGCGCCACAGCACTACTTCTGGTCTTTTCTATTTATGTGGTGCTGAGGAATCGAACTCAGCGCCTCATGCATGCAAGGCAAGCACTCTACCACTGGAGCCACCTTCCCAGCCTGATTCCTTTTTTTTTAGGAAACAAAAAACCAAAACCAAACTTCAATCTTGGAATATTTAAAAATGACCATTTATTACAGGAACCCAAGTAAGTATTTTGTTTTCCTCCTTTAATGTTAAAATGCAACTCAATCAAGTGGTAGGATTTCATTGTCTAAGAGTGATTGGTCCAACAGTGGTCCAACCACTCAGTGGATGTTGACAGCTCTTATGATTATGATTACATTATTAATTTCTTTTTTGTTAGAGCTCAAGCTTGAACTCAGGACCTAGGTATTGTTCCTTAACTTTTTTTTTTTTTTTTGCTCAAGGCTAGCACTCTACCGCTTGAGCCACACCTCTACTTCTGGCTTTTTGGTGGTTAATTGGAGATAAGAGTCCCACAGACTCTTCTCTTCTGGCTGGCTTCAAGCCATGCTCCTCAGATCTCAACCTGTTAACAGATTAATGAGCCTTGCTAGTTTCCCCCACATTAAAGATGTGGAAATTGGCACCAATAAGAACAGTTACAACGCAGTAAGCTGGGATTCAGGCTTGGGTCCATGGGTTTTAGAACCACCAATCCCCCCTCCCCCCCATTCCTGGTATCAGCACCTTCTCATTCCCACTGCTTCTTTTCCTGCCCATCCTCGCATAGCTGGACCCACTGATCTCCATGTACCACATATTTTAATGGTCTGGACCCAACCTGACTGAAGCAAATCCCAGACCAAACTCAGCTTCTCCATCCTGGGAAGCAGGATATTGACTCACCCTTCCTGTTACTGTTAAACACAGGACGGAGAGTTCCTGCACTAACCACAGAGTTGTGTCTTGTTCACCAAGGCTCAACCCCCCGCCTCCTCCCCCCGCCCCCAGAGGTCTGAGGGAGGGAGGAAGGCCCCTGCCAACAGCCCTGGACCCCAGCCCCCTCGGGAGCCACTCAGCTCTGCTCTTCTCGGCATCAGGAACTTCCCCCCAGCTGAGCTGTGTCTGTGGTAGCAGCAAGGACCCCCATAATCCCGACTGTACAGCTGTCCCTTTCCAAAGCTCACAGCATCCCTCTCCATACCCATCAACATGCCAACGTCACACCGAGGAAAGACACTTAGAATGGTTAGAATAATGTGTCCAAGGCCAGAGGAGCCTATGCATGGATGATAGTAACTGTGGTCATCTTCTGTATTTACTGCCCACTGATTCATTTGTTTAAATCCCGGGAACAGAGTTTCTCAAGTGCAGAGCTGTTCCAGAAGAGACGCGAAATTGGGATGAGCTAGTGAGCTTTGCAACATTTCAGTGTCATCGTGGAATATCAAGTGTGCTAAAAGTGTGAGGATGCTTTGTGAATCCCCACGGATGAGTTCTGTGCTAGCACTCAAAAAGAAGCCCCTGCCCAGCACTGTGGTACAAGTCTATAATCTCAGCTACTCAGGAGAAGGAAGAGGCAGGAGGATCGACATTTGAAGTGAAGTAGGGAGACAGGGTCTGGCCAGCGCCATCTTGGCCACATGGTGGATGGTAGGATCTGGCATTTGGTCTTCATGGTGAAGCCCCCACCTCCCAGGTGATAGCTGGGAGGCAGGGCCAGGCACTTGGCTGATAGGTTACTACACCTGTCAGTCTGATGCTTGGGACTAGGACTTTCCTGTGACCCTGCCCCCCTGACCTGACCCTATTTAGGCATGGACCAGCTCAGGCACCATGATGCCCATGTGTCTTCGTGGTCCTGTTCTGTGTCCTGTGTCCTGTCCCCTGACTCTTCTCTGGTCAACATGGAGTCTCAATTCGGCTCTCCATTGGAGCTGGATTGGCTTGTTGGTATTGTTTTTGTTTTTATTTCCTCTCTGGCCTCCATGGTACGGTTTCTAACAGGGTTAAGTATATTTTTCTGGCTGCTGGTCTTTGAGACAAGAGTCTGCCATGCAGTAGCCAGCTTCTTGATAAAGACTCCAAGATTCGGTTCTTCAAAATGTGGCTTCTCCATTTTCTTACCCTTCGACTGGAGCAAGCCTTAGCCAAGTTATCAGGATCATATCTCTAAAACAAAACACAGGCAAAAGGACTACAGCTGTGGGCCAAATGGTAGAGTACTGGCCTAGCGCATCTCTAATACTCCAAGAAAAGGACCAAACAAAACGGTCCAAAACTGTTTGCATCACACAGATTGTGATCATTTACTAGCACACCAAAGCAACTGAAACGTAGCGACAACCTGGACAATCATGCCACATGTCCCTAAACTCCATGCTTCGTTTTCTGCTGGGAATTGTGTCTGAGGCCTGGGAATGTGTGCCACTGCGTGAATAGCTGAATGATTGTATGAATAAGAACTTAGAAGACTGCACCTATAGCTCCATGGTAAGGCACTTTCGTTTCATAAGAGTCACCTTCTCTAGATTGTAGCTAAAAGAGACACAGAGAACAGAGAAGAAAAGGAGGAAGGAAGGAAGGGAAGAAGGAAGGGAGGGAGGGAGGGAGGGAGGAAAGAAGGAAGGAAGGGAGGGGAGGGAGGGAGGGAGGGAGGAAGGAAGGAAGGAAGGAAGGAAGGAAGGAAGGAAGGAAGGAAGGAAGGAAGGAAGGAAGGAAGGAATGTCTGTCCTCTCTTGTCTAGTAGATTTTCTTCCACAGCCTGCTATCCAGAGGAGGCTAAAGGGCCTGTCAGATAAGGGCTCTGTGTGTGGGGGGGGGCGGGGGAGAGGAGAGAGTTTGTAGCCATCTGCTTTAACTAAGTCAAATTTCCCTGCAAGTCTAGTGGAAAGGATGAGCCCCTCTCCATGCCCCTATGGAAGCCATGCTGTTATCTGACTCTGGCTTCTAGAGTTCTCTCTAGAAAGGTGGAGTCTGGAGGACCGAGGCGGGTCAGGGTGGGAGCCCCGGCTCCCCTCCCCTGCTCTGGACCACCGGCGGTCCTTGCTGGGCTGGCACCCTTGCTGCCGTCGAGGTCCAGGCATAACAGGCCCCGCCCTGCTGCCCAGACCGAGGTGTGTGCAAGAAGAGGCGCGTGGTTGTTTCTGGTTGGCCTGGGAGCCCGGCCTGGCTCAGGCGTCTCACTTCTCTGCAACCTGGAATTCCCCAAATTAAAAGAACTAACAAAGTGTGTTACAAAAACAAACACAAGTTGTTTTTCTTTTAGCAAATAAAAACTAATTTATGCTCAAGTTTGGTTGTCTTGAAGCCAAGAGACTGCGTGATCGCCTGCCAACTCTCTTCAGTGGGGCGCGTCTCAAGTTCGGGAAACCTTGCCCTGGCTAGCGAAAGTATAGGCCTCTGCGAGCCACTAATTGGCCTAAAATGCTCCTCTGATTAATATGTACACACCACAGAGTATCAAAAAATAGAGCTGCATTCATTAGCTTAAGAATAATCTAGCTCTCCATGATGTATATATACATATATATAGAGAGAAAGAGAGAGACAGACAGAGAGAGAGAGACAGACAGAGACTGAGAAGGGAGAGAGATTTAAATCTGCCTCTAGAGTTAGGGGGAAACTTTGTGTTTAAAATTTGTAAATGTGTGCTCTGTAATTTCACATTTTTAAAGAAGAGAGATGCCTTTGGTTTCTATTTTTGACTATTAACATCTTTCCTAAGTAGTAAGGTGAGAATGAAAGCTAATTCCTTCTGCTGTTCAGTGCTAACATTACCAGTGAAATAAATCTGAAATTAAGCAAAACCATAATAATAAGAACAACAATAATAGTGAAAGAGAAGTAGACGCTGTATCAACAAGTGGCGAAATCTTGATTCCATTTTGCAAATGTATTGGTTTCTCTTTTTTCTTCTTTCTTTCCTTCTCCTCCTCTTCCTCCTCCTCCTCCTCCTCCTTCCTCCTCCCTCCTCCTCCTCCACCTCCTCCTCCTCCTCCTCCTCCCCTCCTCCTCTCCTCCTCCTCCTCCTCCTCCTCCTCCTCCTCCTCCTCCTCTTCCCTCCCTCCTCCTCCTCTTCCTCTTCCTCCTCCTCCACCTCTCCTCTCTCCTCCCTCCTCCTCCCAACCTCCTCCTCATCCTCCTCTCCTCCCTCCCCTCCTCCTCCTTCTCTCTTCCTCCTCCTCCTCCTCTTCTCTCCTCCTCCTCCTCCTCCTCTTCTTCTCCTCCTCCTCCTCCTCTTCCTCCTCCTCCTCCTCTCCTCCTCCTCCTCCTCTTCCTTCTCCTCCTCCTCCTCCTCTTCTCCCCTCCTCCTCCTCCTCCTCCTCCTCCTCCTCCTCCTCCTCTTTCTCCTCCTCCTCCTCTTTCTCCTCCTCCTCACTCTTTCTCCTCCTCCTCCTCCTCTTTCTCCTCTCTCCTCCTCTTTCTCCTCCTCCTCCTCTTTCTCCTCCTCCTCCTCCTCTTTCTCCTCCTCCTCCTCCTCTTTCTCCTCCTCCTCCTCCTCTTTCTCCTCCTCCTCCTCCTCTTACTCCTCCTCCTCTTCTTCTCCTCCTCCTCCTCTTTCTCCTCCACCTCAACCTCCTCTTTCTCCCTCCTCCTCCTCCTCTCTTCCTCCTCCTCCTCCTCCTCTTTCTCCTCCTCCTCCTCTTCTCTCCTCCTCCTCCTCTTTCTCCTCCTCTTCCTCCTCTTTCTCCTCCTCCTCCTCCTCCTCCTTCTCCTCCTCCTCCTCTTCTCCTCCTCCTCCTCCTCTTCCTCCTCCTCCTTCGCCTCCCTCCTCTTTCTCCTCCTCCTCCTCTTTCTCCTCCTCCTCCTCTTTCTCCCTCCTCCTCCTCTTTCTCCTCCTCCTCCTCCTCCTCCTTTTTCCTCTTTCCTCCTCCTCCTCCTCTCTCCTCCTCCTCCTCCTCCTCCTCTTTCTCCTCCTCCTCCTCTTCCTCTTCCTCCTCCTCCTTCTCCTCCTCCTCTTTCTCCTCCTCCTCCTCCTCCTCCTCCTCCTTCTCCTCCTCCTCTTTCTTCTCCTCCTCCTCTTTCTCCTCCTCCTCCTCTTTCTCCTCCTCCTCCTCCTCTTTCTCCTCCTCCTCCTCCTCCTCCTCCTCCTCCTCCTCCTCCTCCTCCTCCTCCTCCTCCTCCTCCTTCTCCTTCTCCTCCTCCTCCTCTTTCTCCTCCTCCTCCTCCTCTTCCTCCTCCTTCTTCTCCTCCTCCTCTTTCTCCTCCTCCTCCTCCTCTTCCTCCCCTTCCTCCTCCTCCTCCTCCTCCTCCTCCTTCTCCTCCTCCTCTTTCTCCTCCTCCTCCTCTTCCTCCTCCTCCTTCTCCTCCTCCTCTTTCTCCTCCTCCTCCTCTTTCTCCTCCTCCTCCTCTTTCTCCTCCTCCTCCTCTTCCCTCCTCCTCCTCCTCCTCTTTCTCCTCCTCCTCCTCCTCTTTCTCCTCCTCCTCCTCCTCTTTCTCCTCCTCCTCTTTCTCCTCCTCCTCTTTCTCCTCCTCCTCCTCCTCCTCCTCTTTCTTCTCCTCCTCCTCTTCTCTCCTCCTCCTCTTTCTCCTCCTCCTCCTCTTCCTCCTCCTCTTTCTCCTCCCTCCTCCTTCTCTTCCTCCTCCTCTTTCTCCTCCTCCTCCTCCTCCTCCTTCTCCTCCTCCTCTTTCTCCTCCTCCTCCTCCTCTTCCTCCTCTTCCTCCTCCTCCTCCTCCTCCTCCTCCTCCTTTTCCTTTTCCCCCCTTTCTCTCTGTGCATGCATGTGTCAGTACTGGGGTCTGAACTCTGGGCCTGGCACTCTCTCAGCTTTCTCCACTCAAGGCTAGTATTCTCACCACTTGGGCTTTTCTGTGGTTCACTGGAGTCTCACAGACTTTCCTGCTGGGCTAGCTATAGACCCTGATCCTCAGATCTCAGCCTCCTGAGTAGCTAGGATTACAGGTGTGAGCCACTGGCGCCCTGCCTGGTTGCTTTTCTTTGTGACTCCTATTGTGGAGTCAATGTGGCCTCTCCTCATTGCAGGCAGATGCCCCTGGCCTCACTGAGAACAGGGCGATCGGCAGGCGGCGCTGCTCTAAACCCCAAGTCCCTCTGCACCTCTGCTTCCTCTTCCCCGGCGTGAGGCCCGCATGTGGCCCCCTCCACACTCACAGCCTCCCCCTAGATTTGTCACCCCCGCAGCCACAGACCTACTCTGCAGCTTCCTCAGCCTCTCCAAATGTGTTCCTTCTTTGGGCTCTTTCTCCCATTCCGACTTCAGCGCTCTGTTTTGTTTGCTTTGTGCTTTGTTTCTCCATCTCCCCGTCCCCCCCCCCCACTTCTATCCACTCTCCCCTTTTCACTCCATAGTCTCAAAAATCACAGCCTAAATCAGTCATCTAGAGTTGTGCTTCCATCACTTGTTTTTCAATCTTTTCAAATCTCAAGTCTAATCTCAAAAAAAAAAAAAAAAAAAAAACCCAAAACATACTCTCTTGCAAATAGTCTTTCCAAATTTAACTGTAACCTCTGCATGACCATATTTGGTGATTCCTTGGAGTCCTTGTGTGGCCTGGCTTCCCTCGCATAGGATTCTGTGAGTGTGGAGCCCCTCCTCCCAGGCCCGTCTGTCAATGGCTGGCCTGTGTCTCAGTGTCAGGGCTTGGGCCTAACACCAGGCCCTGATTCCTCTCAGCGCAATGGGGTCTTCTGGTCTACCACGAAACCCAGGATGGTAGGTGACTCTGGCTTTGATGACCTCCAGGAATGCAGTACGGTCTTCACCACTTTCCTCCTGACTGCGGTAGTATCTAAGCTGGCATTTTCCTGCCTCTTGACTGCCTGCACTGCCCCTTCCCTGGGCCTTCTTTTCTACTTCTGTGCCTTACACAGAAGCCACCAGCTCTGTCCACACACACTGCCTCCTCTGCTGATTCCACAAGCACTCAAGCCCTAGCCATGGCCTTGACTGGGATCTGCAGCCCCCCAGACCACAACGTACGGCCTCAGACACACAGCCCACAGATCACTTTTCCATGTGCACTTCACTTCCTGGGCTTTTTTGCCTGCCCTGGGAAAGCCTGCCCTGGGAAATGGGATTTGCAACCAGTGTTCTAAAAACAAGGCCTTCCTGTGGTCTTTGATCCCACCCCTCCCCCCTCGGCCCGGGTCCCCAGGCCTACTGGATTCTCCTCTCATTAGGGCTCTGAAAGGTGCTCATTATTTTAACTCCTGCTGCCTATGCCCCAGTGCGAGCCTTTACTACCTTTAGACTAGACTGCATCCTCACCATTTCATCCTGTCCGGGACACAACGGCTCCTATCATTTGCTCATGAAACACATAGCTTGTTAAGTAACTCTGCAGCTCAGAGTGTGTGTGTGTGTGTGTGTGTGTGTGTGTGTGTGTGTGTGTGTGGTGGTTCTCTGATAGTTCACAGGGAAAGGTTCATAAGGCTGATTGCCTTTTCTCACTGAAGATCTACCTTTGCAGGCTGTGCTCTGGACGAGCTGGTCTCTTCAGTGAGTGCTGACATATCTATAGCTTCATGTTCTTACAACTCACTGCAGTGTGTTATCTCTACTTGGAAAGCCATGAGCCTAGAGTTGGACACTGTCAATGCTATCTGTCGGATAGGCCGGACTCAAATGCTAGCTGGTCCAAAGATTCCATTTCTGAATCTGGGCTCTGTGCCCCTTATGGGCGAATTCTCTTAGGTATCATTTCTCCTGCAGCTCAGATCTCACATTTCTGTGCCTCAGAGTTAAGCCCACCACTCACTCGAGAGTGAAGACACTCTCAGTCATTTCAAGAATCAGTGTATGGAATGGGAATGGAAGTAAGCTGGGGAAGGGGAAAAGTAGAGAAAATAAGAGGGAAAGGAACTGATGTTGAGCCACAGGACAAGGAAGTGGAAGAAAGAGGGAGGAAGATCAGAGAGAGAGTAGTTGGGTGTGGGAAGGAAGCAGGGAGGGGATGGAGGTCACTAATGCTCTTTACCAGATTGACAGATAGAGTTGAATGATGCCTGCTGAAGCTCTCTAAACCTCTCTGGTTCTGAGTGCTGTCTGATCCATGAATTGTTCTTTGCTCTCATAAATTCTGTCAAATTTAATTTGTTGAGCAGTTCTGCTTTAAATACAGATCTATACATACATATTATGCATCAAAAGAAGAAAGAATAGCAAAAGAAAGTATTTGTTGAACATAGATGTAAACATTAAAAAAAAATCACCACCAGGAGAGAGCATGTCTTGACATTTCCCAATAACTCAAAGCAATTTATAAAATATCTACAGGAGGAATGCATGTACTTGAAAGAGAAAACGCAATTTAAAATATTGAATTGGCAGATGCCAGGAAGTAAATGAAAAAGGACAATAAATCCATCAAGAAGCAAAATGGAAAAAGAAGTTGAGAATCTAATTCAAAACATGAAAGAGAAATTTAACAGGGGAAATAGTTTTCAAATATCTGTATTTGAAAATCATTTAAGTAATTGGATAACATAATAGGCATAGAAAGTAGAAATGGGATCCAGCACACACAAAAGCAAAGGGCATGTAAGTGGCCGGGCACTCAGGGTTCATTTTTCTGATAACCCACAGGAGGACTTCTGGGCTTCAGGGCGCCCCATAGGTGGCACGTTTGGCAACCATGAGAACCACTGTTCTCTCTCCCGTGTGCTGTTTCCCCCCCTCCCTGCCCTCCACCCACCTGCAGAGGTGGACCAAGTTTCTAGTTCATTGGAATCAAGGCTGACCTTAGGCTGGGTTCTGCTAAGGGCATGATGCTAATGACCGAGATGGGATTCGTACATCCACACCCAAGCCCCAGAGGGAACTAACAGCTTTCAGTTCAAATAAAGACAGAATCCCTTGCTGGCCTCTGAAGAATGAGAAGGTTTTCCTAGCCTCTGGCTGTCTGTGATGTGTCGGAAGTATTTTTTTATTGCATCTCCAAAATTCCAGATCTGAAAAACCCAGCTTGAGAATCTTGTAAGTGGACGAGGGCGTGGGTTGATCATGAATGACATGATCGTGTGTGGGGCCCTCAACACCACCCATTCAGTGGAATAGCCCCACCAGAGGAATCTTAGAAAAGTGAAGTGACAGAAAGGAAAAGATCTGGAGGATAACAGCAGCCGGAACGGTTAACTGGGCCTCTGTGCATTTTCCTGGCCTCCCCTGAACTAGGTCTTGGATAAGTATGTGCATACGTAATCCTGAAACTCAGAAGGAAGTAATAGAGGAAATTAAAAAAAGAGAACTATGTCTGAATAATAGCGGGAAGGGAATTGGATAAAGACACGACTCTCATTTGTGTAACCAGTGGTAATACCCAGTTCTTACCCTAGCCTTGAGTCTAAGAAAGTACTGTTATCCAGTCAGGGAGGGTGAACATCAACACCTCCAAATCAAGTCAAGAATGTCACATATAGAAGAGGACACGTGCATTATCCATAGAAGACATAAACCTCTCATAGACTGGATTTACTTTGAAAGAGTTTATATGTATCAAAAATACCAAAAGACGGGCTGGGAAGGTGGGCTCAGTGGTAGAGCGCTTGCCTTGCATGCCTGAGGCCCTGGGTTCGATTCCTCAGCACCACATAAGCAAAAAGAAAAAAGCCAGAAGTGGCGCTGTAGCTCAAGTGGTAAAGTGCTAGCCTTGAGCTGAAGAGCTGAGGGACAGTGCCCAGCCCCCAGAGTTCAGGCCCCCATGACTGGACCCCCCCCCCCCAAAAAAAAAGAAAATACCACTGATCTTTTTCACCATTCTAGGCCTATGGTTCCCCAAAATTTTTATCTACCTGTGAAATAAGTACCTGATTTCTTCCACGGAAACATAGTACCATGTACTTAACTAGGTTATATGTTTGTCTGTTCAGAGAATGTTATTAATCTTCCTTTAGATTTTCCCTGTTCATCTTCTTTCCCCCTTGATTTATCATATCGTTTATTTTGAATCCATCCATCCATCCATTCATTCATTCAAGCGATTAATATTTACTAAGTACCTCTCAGCTGCCAGATTCAGTGCATTGAACGTGGTATACAGAGGCAAACTAAATAAATGCAATCTTTGCAGCACCAGTAGAGTAGGACCTACTGGGAAAACAGAAATTATAGTGAAATAGTAAAAAAAAAAAAAATTATAGCAGGGCCACTCTAAAGAGCTGGAGGCTCTTTTAGCCAGAGGAAGAATTTGGGTGCAGACCATCATAACACTGAAGTAACTTACAGGGGGATAGTCATGGTCACTTCATTTTCTGGATCCAAAAGAGCCATGTGATGCCACTTGGCTTACAAGAGGGTGGGAATTGTGGTGCTGAACGGGCTAACCCTGTGCTCAGTAAGGTCCAAGGTTCCAGTGGTGGAGAAAAATGGGATGTAGGGGGAATGGTAGAGTTCAGCTCCACAATACCACCCACGCTATGAGAGCTACACTAAGTCATATCAGTAAACTACATATTTAATGGGAATGGCATCGTGGACATACTAAGATGAAATTTATTTTAGTTGGAAAAGTATGTTTGGGATATAGCTGAAACTGACGTGAAGGATCCATGTGTAGAGAGAAGAAGAGGCAAGCACATGGCCACTTGCAGAAAGTTTCAACAGTCTTTAGATGGATCTCCAGTGCCTTCTAGGCCCTAGCGTAAAACAGGACACTTAATGCATAGGCATTGAATAAACACATTTATGACCCATTATCTTCAAATACCACCACTCTTCAGCAGCTCTCTAGGAATTTTCTAGCCTCTGAATACATCTAGATAGAACAATCACTATTAAAGTAATTGTGTATTTGTTCAGTTAACCAATCTCAATCATTCCATCAACAAGTACCCACTGTTAGAAATCTTGGAAGAGAAAATATTGAACCAAAGAAGGTCCCTACAGGAAGTCCAGTCTACCCTGGGAGGGATGAGTCTGATGATCCTTATGTAATACATTTATATTATAATAGAAATTGCTAAGTGGTCCTAGGTGAAATGAATCTTTCCAGCAATGACAAAGGTTTTGATGAAGATATAATTAAATAGCCCTCTAAAGGATAAGAAGGAATTACCTACTGAGAAAGGAAAGGAAAGCAGGATGGAATGGCTGGACAGGTCAGATTTGTGCGCTGTACAGTCTGGTCAAGTATCAGTCATGGCCAGTGTGAAAGACGGGGTGAGGGGCATAGAAAATAGATGAGTTTCTGGCTGGCGAGGGGAAGCACTCCCAGCTGAGTTCTTTGAATCGTGGCTTCTCCACGGCCTCCGCAACTCTGCACCTGGCAGCAAAGGCCTGGGACCTAGACTGGGCAGCAGAGGCACTAAAGCCAGCTGGGAGTCTAAGGCCTGGCTGGGACATTGAGGCTGAGCCTCAACCAGCTGTGCTGTGTCTGGGTCCCTTGCTAGGCATGGATAGCCTCACTCCACCAGTGACCCTGCTGCTGTGTGGCATCATTGCCAAAGACCTGGCTTCTTCTTTATTTTCTTGCACCTTTTATTGTTATTGTAAAGGTGATGTACAGAGGGGTGAAGGCTGGTGGTAAAGAGTATGTTCCTTTTTGGACAAATGTCGCCCCTTCCCTCATTGCTCTCCCACTTCTGTCACCAGCCACAGCTGATGTGTGGATTAAGTGAATTAACATCTATAAAACCCATAAAACCCTCAATAAAGGTTAAGTATTCATCTCCCTCATTCCATGAAGAAATACAACAATAATAACATGGTGAGAGACACAAAACTAGGGTTCCTTTCTGGGCCGAACCCAAGTTCTCATGAATGTAGGTTGCCATTTTCAGGGCTGGTATTAAACCTACATGGCGATGTCAGTTCCTTGTTTTAAGACTTGTTCTGGCTGTTTTCAGGGAAATTACCCATGTTGGATATCCATGCAAGTTCAGTTGGTTTCCTCTTTGTCTACAAGGACTGATTTTCTTCCCCCAAGTCCTCCGCGGCTTCACTATGACGGCTAGAATGGGTCATGGCCCCTTGGGTTTCAGAGGCAAAGATGCGATGATACAATTGGCCACACTGGTAAGTTATGGACACGTAGCTATCCCAGGAAGTTTAAGGTCAAGTTTCAGGTTGGCAATTTGGAGCCAATGCCAGGAGGAGCACAGCAGGAGGGGAAATTCTTCTGAGATGGGCTTGGGGGCGGGAGGAGGCCAAATTCTAAGCAAGGATCCGTGATTGGAGTAGGATTCAAATTTTCTCAGAAAAAGAGGGAGGTGCATTCCAGACCAAGGGTCACTAGGAGGTTCCGGAGCCTCTCTGGGAGGGAGGGGAGGCCGTCCTCTGGTTGCCTGGGTAATGCATGGCAGGCAAACAGGCTCTGGTTCCCACCATCTTCAGACACTTTATTGACCTCCTGATACACACGAGTACCACACAAGGAAGCAGTGTATCATCTCCAGCTCCTCACAAAGAGAACCATTTCCCCCAAAGTTTACAAGGGTCAAGGGCCCCTTCACATGGCAACAGCTGTCACAATTCCCTCCCCGCCCCTGCTGGGGGAGACCCCCCCAGCGGTCACCATGGAAACCGACATCCACAGTGGGCGGCTGGCCAGTAAGGAGGTCCAGCCTCCCCAGCCACCTTAGCTCCCTCTTCTGGGATTTCATCTCCGGTTGTCGGGAGAGTTAGGACTAATAAGCGAAAGGCATTTGGGGAGATGTGATGGTTACATATAACGTTCTCAGATAGGACTTACCTCTTTTATACCCAACCAGACACAACTGAAGTCATGTAATATTTGTGTCCCAGGACTGGGACTCAGTGTGGTGACTATTGAAATCTAGGTGGCACGGACTCCTTTGGAAAGCTTTGCAAACACTTCCCCCCTCCCAGGTCCCCCCCCCCCCGCCCCCCCCCCCCCCCCAAATCTAGCCTGCTTGTCTTTCTGTCTGTCTCTGTCGGCTGCTTTCTAACTGCTCTGGAAAGGTTTCTGATTTTCTCAAAGTTCCTTCCACACCTGCTGAGGGGCCAGGAAGGGGCTCCAGACAACACCAATGAGAAAGCAAGGAGCCAGCTACCATGAAAGAAGGGAAGTGGACAGACAGATGAAAATTCAATGAACCAACTGCCCTGCATGCCACAGGAGCGGATCATTTCAGATTTCTGAGCACTCTGCTCATCACAAAGTGGAGTGTTTTCCTGAAGGAAAAGACATAAAAACACAGTATGCATCATGATTTTTAGCTATGAAATTGAGTCAGTACTGGAAATTTCAGTCTCCTTGTCTACAAATATAGGACTGATTAGTGTTTATCCTGTGCCTGCAGATTTTTTTTTAAAAGAAAAACTTTGCTGGGTAAATCTTTCTTCTATAAGCTTTCAAATAATCTACAGACCCCGGTAATAGGTGTGTGCATCTCAGAAAAGAGAAGAAAAAAATGAGATAATGTAAGAGAAACTGAGTACTTCATGTTGAGAGTCAAAATACAACTATCACGAGGAGAAAAGACATCAAAAATAAATATTGCATCTATTCAAGGAAATAGTGTTTATTTCTGTCATAAGAAATAATCATTTTTTAGCATAACAGTGGAGAATCTTAGAGGGAGACTCATCTGTTTCAATGTCAACAAACTACAAATCTCCAGCTAAACAGATGTCTGTCCAAATAACCCCAAACCAAATCTGTTAACTCACTGCTGGCTTCACTGCTATTTTCTCAACCTTTTGCTACTTGTTTCTGAGAATGTTGCAAACTTATTTTCCAGGCTAATGCAATTTTCTCATTAGTTACTTAGCATATCAACACATCAGCATATTATTTCTGCTGCCTAAATTGGCCAACGACACATCCTGTAGGCATTGGTTCCATTATGGTTTCAAGAAAGCATTTCCTGTTCTTCTGATTCCTAAGTGGCTCTCTCCATGTGTGGCCGAGAGTGTCCAATTTCTCACTAAACCTGTTTCCCCCTCTTCCTGGATGGAAAGCTGGGATCTATTACCTTACCCCACCTTTCTGCCACTGGCCGGCAAAGTTTGTGAGCAGGTGATTGAGTTTTCCCATCCTTCGGGACTGGCTGCACCTGTTTGTCCCTTCCCCTCTGGCAGCCTGCCGCTGGAAGTCAGTGAGGACGTTGCCGATGTCACCAGTCAGAGGAATCCTACTGGACAGGAACACCTGTTTTCAACTCTAGCTGAGCAAAAAGGGACGCCTGCAGATCAACACTAGAATTTGGAAGTTTACCTCCTCAATGAGAATTGCCAGAATGGAAAAACCCCCTCCAACTGCTGTCTTGAGATCTAGTGCCATATTTCTACCCCTGTCTGTCTGTCTGTCTGTCTGTCTGTGTTTATTTCACTAGGCCTTGAAAGCCAGGTGATTCTTATGGTAGGCAATCCGCTCTTCACTCAAGCCCCGGGCCCACCCTTCCCACTCTACTTATTTTGCAGATGGTGTTTTGTTCATGCTTGCCAGAGGTAGCCTTGCATAACTATCCTCCCGCTTCTGCTGGGATTACAGGTATGGACCACCACACCGGGCTCTCTCTGGGTATTTTTAATTACTCCAAGGCATCGTCATACCTAAAATGATTTCCTTGGTCTGTCACCACCATCTACTCTTTCTACCAAGCTATGGGTCTACATTTTGTATCAGTGTTGTCCAACTTGGACACATATTAAAAGCATGGATTTGGCATCAACCTGTATTTTTGCCCATCTTAGCTCCTGCTGCAGTGATTGTGATCCTGGGAGTAAGGTAGACTGGCACAGTAAGATAGCAAGGTCACCGTTGCCCGCAGAGTTGTCATGCCACAGAGCATCTTCCCTCTCTGATTTGCTGAAAGAACAAAGCTCTTTCTTCAGCAGTGTTTGGTGAAGGAATCAAGCTTGTGTTTGGCTGAAATCTGGAGACTGATAGTCCTTCTTCCCATTGTGGCCACACGGTGGTGAATCCAGGATCATTCCAGGGCTTCCCGCAGCAGTTAGACATGATGCTCACTGCCAGGCACTAAGGCTCACGCCTGCAATCCTAACTACTCAGCAGCCCGAGACCTAAGAAAGAAAGAAAGAAAGAGAGAAGAAAGAAAGAAAGAAAGAAAGAAAGAAAGAAAGAAAGAGGAAGGAAGGAAGGAAGGAAGGAAGGAAGGAAGGAAGGAAGAAAGAAAGACAGAAAGAGAGAAAGAAAGAAAATACAGCTAAACAGCAAAAAGCCAAAAGGGGAGTTTGTGGCTTAAGGGACAGAGCACCAGCCTTGTGAAAAACATGAGGTCCTGAATTCAAGCCCCACTATGGCGCACACGTGCACGTGCACACACACACATATTTACATGAGTCTCAGTGTTTATAAAAGAAATCACAGATATGAGGGAATGATAACACAGGCTTTGCACCCCAGTATTCACACTGTGTGTCCTGTCCACTCTCCCTTGAGTTTTTCAGTTACATCCGCTGCACTGGAGCTGTGGTGCCATTCACGCTGACCCAAATTGTCCTGGACATGCTCTTTTCTCTGCTTCATAGACTTCTGAGCCTCGCCTACACCCCGGCTCCAGTAAAACTGTTTCAGAGTTCCAGCACACTCTTCTCCCACTCTAAGACAGAAGTCATCACCGACCTGGGCCATGCGGTAGAGTTCTGATCAGTGACAAGCTGTGTCTATGATCGTGGTCCTAAATTTTCATCCTGGAGCTGAGAAATTCATGGTCTAGTGAAATCGCAGCGGTTGTAATGTCGTGGAAAAACACAGTTCATGTTGTACTGCTTACACAAACAGTGATTTGCTGAGAGTTGTACTATATACAGTATGATATTCAATGCTGAATAGGAATAGATGATGCTTACTGGCTTAAACATACTTACTATCCTATATTTGAACATTATGTAGCATTGGTTTATATAGCATATTTCTACTCCCACACAACAAAAGTTTACTGGAAAATAGTATGCTAGATAAGTCTCATGTTTTCTGTGCCTCCTGGTTACATAGACCACTGCATCTTGGGTTTTCTTATCACCCTCTAGGATAGGCACAGAGGGGCAGAATTACCAACCCACGCATTCTCCAGAACACGCATTAAAGCACGGTCATTAAAGGATATACAATGAGAGTCTCCTTTATTTCCCTTGGCTACTTGGATTCAGCTCTTTGGTTTGCTCTAGGACTGAACTCTAGGACAGCAAAAGTCAGGTCTTTGTATTCTTTCATATAGCCTCATTTGGAATATATTTTCTCTCTATATTTAAAATACCATAAACCATATTCCAAATGATGGATATAGAACGCAGGCACATATGTCTTCAATAATGTTTGTGGTATCCCAGAGCAGGCTATGATGGTTAACTGTGATGATTAAATCTTGTAGGATATAATTTAGGATCATTCGGAGAAATAACTTCTTATTAGAGTGAAGAAGTTAACTACCATGCAATATTCATATCTATAATTCTTCTGTGCCTTTTATTTATAATCAATGACAAATATATGCCAGATAAGTTGGTTGTTTTGCTCATTTCAGGGTGACTTTTGGACTAGAAATCTCTTCAAAAGGTAATTGACTTATTTTAGCTATCGCCCATTGGAATGGCACTCTCACTGTCTCAATAGTTATAGTGCTGGAGTGAGCACACAGCTCCTCCTGAGAAGCAAAAGAGTTTCTTTTCCTGGGAAGGTCACGTGTGAATTGCATTCTTTCTCAATCTGATTGGACATCAGCTCTAATGGCAAATGGGCGTGGAATTAAGAAATGTCTTGTTGCTGGAAGTCAATCCCACCTTTTCCCCCTTAAATTTGGAACAACATACCCTATTTCAACACAAGCAACTTCAGCATGTTGCCATTATATTTCAGCATGAAAAGGTAAATAGCAGAGGCCTGACAAATTTTCTCCAAGAAAGCTTCAAGCTAATTTAAACCAGGAGCAGCCCCCGCACAGTCCCCATGTAAATAAACTTGCCACAATCCCCGATCTTCCCAATCCCATGTGGACTCTTAATTTCAAATAGCATCAGTGGGAAATTTTATATATATATATATGTATATATAATACACACATACACACAATATCTTAAGGAATAAGCCCTCAACACTTAGAAGAACCATTCGGTTTCTATTTGTTGTGATTACAATTGCTAACACCTTTACATTTTCCTGCCTGGCTGCGAGGATAGAGGTTGCAAAAATATTTTTAATACGCTCTCCTATCACATTAAATGTGTGAGTTTGAGTACATGTCACAACCTGCACTGTTTTCCTCCGCCTTCCAGACACATGGGATCATTTATGCTTTCATAGCGCAGCGCTTTACCCACGAATACTGTTTACTCCGAGCTTGGTACAGTTTTGTCTCTTTAAATTTGCAGTTGGTTGCCAGTATGAAGCCGGTGCATTCTAAGCAACAACTTTCCATCCACGGATCCAAAAGCATTCTTTCTCCCTTTTGAAAATCATGGCTGATTAAAAGTCTAATGCAACAGCTGGTAGTGATCTTGTGATTGATATGTTTTTAAAGACAGATGTTGACGATTAAAAGCAGAACCCTTCTCGTTTCTCTGTAGTCCATGAATAGTTTTGAATCGCTGCTGCTTTCTTTTCTAATCCTCTCTTTCTTATTTTGTTTTTTCTTCTCTTGGCTCTTCCCCCAACTCTCCCCCCCCCCTTTTTTTTTACTGTTAAGCAGAATATAGTTTTAAGAAGAAAGATGATTTGCAAATATATACAATACTTTATAGCTGTCATTCTCTGGAGAATGCCTCACCGGGGGCCGGGGGGTTGGGGGGGGCGGGTAAAGGGTTCAAAAATCCTTAAGAAGTCATAACATCATCGTTCAGTTCTCTCAGAGCAGAATTCCGTTTGAGCTGGGGCAGTTTCTGCACCGTTTTCATTGTCTTTGAAGAATCTGTACTTTAATTAGAAAAACTGTACTTCTAAATAGTTCTGGTTTTCATTGTGAGGGGTTCTGAACATGCTATTTCACAAATTAGCTTCCCATATTAGAGAAATTCTGAAAAAGCCATAGCGAAGGCATTCGAGTGAGCTCTCTTTGAACACAGGAAGCCAGGGCTCCCCGTGATCCCTTCCCCTCTTCCGTGGTTAACTCTGACCCTGGGAGTGCCATCCTGACCTTCTTGAGTCTGAACGTTGGATAGCATGGCTCGGGACAGTCCTCCTTCCACCCGGCAG
Source organism: Dipodomys spectabilis (assembly GCF_019054845.1). NCBI lineage: Eukaryota > Metazoa > Chordata > Mammalia > Rodentia > Heteromyidae > Dipodomys > Dipodomys spectabilis. The sequence goes on along the minus strand of NW_024870965.1, from coordinate 2,122,680 downwards.
CATCTACCGGAAGGAGAAATACATGCAATGGTGGGAAAGAGCAACGAAGCTCCTGACAGAGGATCTGAGCCACTCGGGGCTGTGGAACGTACTGCAGGAAGGAGTGTGTTCAGAACACTTGATATGAAATGTAGAGTCTTAGCAGGGAGAGGTAATTAATCAACTTAAGCCGCAGGGACCTCAGAAGGATTCTGGGCCAGCCAGCCCATTTACCACTGTGGTTGGAAGCTTTTCGGTTGTCCGGGTTTGGGTGGTCCTGCAGGAACAAGTACCCGTCTCCTCATTACACAGCAAAGGATGGAAAAGCCATTAGTTAAGTGCCGGTGAAATCACCATGTAAGCTATAAGGCCCAGGCTGGTGATAAATACTATACATTTATGTCGTACCTTTCACCCTGGAATTATCTGGAGAGAGCCATGATTTTATTCCCACTTCGTATAGACAGGGTGAAGCAGTCATTTATCAAAATGACGGCACAACCTGAGCTTCCTGTGAATAAAATTGTAGTACTGATAAAGGGACGCATCCATTGAGCCCCGTCTTCAAGAAACAATTCCTCAAAGAGAAAAGGTTTACATATTCGGCTCGGGGAGGACAAATTGACTTTCTTCATCCCTATTGAATTCATATTTTATGTCCCTACCATTGTCAAAATTGTTCCTGAGCCTCAAAATCACTGTTCATTCATCTCTATACATTTCCAGCCATTTATTAAACACACACACACACACATTTTACATAGTCATTCCTTACTTTTTATGCTGGCCTTGGGGGCTGTCTCTTAAGCTTTTCTCCTCAAAACTGATACTCTACGACTTGAGCCACACCTCCACTTTCAGCTTTTTTTTTTTTGTTTTTTAGTGGTTAATTGGAGAAAAGAGTCTCATGGGCTTTCTTATTGCAGCTGACGTTGAACTGTGATCCTCAGATCTCCACCTCCAGCGTGGCTAGGATTACAGGCAGGAGCCACTGGTGCCCAGCGATCGGTGATTGTGGTTGTAAAGGCATAAGCAGCAGCCATCACTAGTAACCCCATTTTTATCAGCAAAGAATGGCAGAGGACCATGCAGCTTGCCGCATTTTCCATGTTATCAAAGAATGCTCAGAGGAGCAACTGAGGTAAAGAGGCCAGACTGGGTAAAACCTGTTTCCAAGTTGGTCAGTCTCTTTTCTTTCTCTTTCTCTTTCCTTTTTAACATTATTCATAGTCGCCAATTTCTTCACACTCTACTGAGGTTGTGGCCCCTTGAAGCCTACTAGTTGGGAAATCAAATGCAGCGTAGAACTATGGTTTATATTTGAAGGTCAGAAGGAGAACAGACTGTCTTTCATTCTCTTTCTGTACTGGGGCTTGAACTCACGGCCTTACCCTCTCACTTGATTTTTTTATTCCTCTCAAGGTTGGCTTTTTCCTACATGAGCCAGGCCTGCACTTCCAACCTCTTGCTGGTTCCCTGGAGGAAAGCATCTCTCAGATTTATCTGCCTGCAAGGGCTTCAAACAGTGATTTTGAGATCTCAGCCTCCTGAGTAGCTAGGATTACAGGTGCGAGCTACACTGCGGCCCAGACTGGCTTCCTTGAAACGTAAACTAGGCTTAATTCCAGCTGTGGCACCTTGACCACCACGAGCAGTGCGGCGTACTCTTTCTTTCCGCAGCATATATGTATCAGATCCACACGCATTCCCTTGCCAGCAGAAGTTGCAAAAACTCCCCTCAAGAAGTAACTGCTGTCACAGTGTTCTGCTGTGTGCATGCGTGTCCCTGCTTTAATGGCTGTTGCCCAGCACTAAGAGGGAAGGCCTGGGAGAACTCCCGGGCCCTGCGAGCTCCGGCCACCTGAGTGGGATTGGCTCAGCACAGAAACTGCGCTTAATCCCTCTGACTCTCACCCCTTCAGCCTTTCTCTCCTACGCTGCTGTTTTGTCCTGGAGAGTGTTTCTCCCCTCCGGAGAGCCCAGCCCCTCAGACACCATCTTGGAAGTGGAGACCGAGCTCCTACCACAACGCCGGGCTTTGGTGACACCCTCACCTTGGATATTTTAGCCTCCAGGACTATGAAAGGTAAATATCCATTTTAAAAATGCATCTCCCTGCGTCAGGTGATCTGCTACCGCGGCACAAAAAAGACCTGTGCTGATACTTTGTCAGACCTGGTTTTATCTCGATTGTCATCTTTTTTTATTTTTTTAACAGTGATATGACTACTCTGACAACTACTTTAATTGCATTTCTCAGCATCTATCATATCGACCTTGGGGCCTGTTACTTCCTTACTATGGAAAGCTTTCTTGGGCATAGCAGGGTGGTCAGCCATGTGTGTGTCTGTTTGTGAGTGAGGTATACAACCAAGCTGTGACACTAAAAATGTCTGGAGGCGCTGCCCGCGCTCAGGGCCGCTCACCTTTCTCTGTGCGTGCCCTGCCATTGGTCGAACACCTACATGTGGGGCTTTTCACGCTCCAAATCGGTGTGGCTCCTTAAGTTCTAGTATCGGCTGGGTCAGCATGCTTCAGGCCCACAGATTAGGATGGAGGCACGGATTTCCAGAGAGAAAGGGTTCTAATTCACCCCTGTACCTCTGATTTCTCACAGGAACTCTTTCCAAGTTTCTCCATAGACAGATCTTTTTTTCTGGTCATCACCGATGGGATTTTAGGCGGCCACGCTTAAGCCTTTAGCTTTTTAAACTGTTACGGCTGCATGCCAAGGCAATATACAGTAGTTTCTACAAGTTAGGATTTCTAGTGGTTTAATACATGAACGTACTGGAAACCTCATAATCTGCAAATCTCATATTGTAAAATTTGGATAAACATAGGGAAGTCTTCTAATAAAGTAGAAATGCTCCGTTTTTCTGTTAATAAACATTTGCGGTTGCTTTGATTTCTGGGTCATTTTAGCTTTACCATTCTTTTCTTGAAATATCACTGTATCTGACAGCATAGAAAAGAGTGTCCTACCCCAAGTTTTCCATTGCCCTTAAAAAGAAATTAATGAATTTCTCTACTTGTTCTCAAGTTTCATCTCACATTGTGGCAAAATCCACTGGATAATGTTTGCCAGAGTGAAGCCTGCACACAAAGAGCTTTTTTGCTTTCTTGAAATTCCCTAGACAACAGATGCATGGAAGGCTTGAATAAAAAACAGCTCTTCTGGAAATCTGAATTCAAACAGCTGCTTTGCTGGGAGCCACTGAATTCTGGGGCAGGATCTGAGAGATCTGGATTTCATTTCTTAATGTGAAATTAATCTCAGTTTTTCCATCTGTAAAATGGTAAAAAAACAAACAAACTTTGCTTTGAAAATGTTTAGGGAGTGAAATGTGATTGTTGTAATGTGGGAGCTATGCTTTAAACTCTTCCAAAGAAAAGCTCTTGTCACTCTGTGTTCTTACCCTTGAACATATCTGCTTCATAAATACCATTTTGTGAGGAGTAGAATTTGATTAAATGTAAAATATCACAGATCAGCATTATTATGTTTTTATAAAGTTAACATGGGATTATAATCCTGTCTGATGTTTCTGATTTTATAAGTTTAGTGCTTTACAGATGTTGCGTTTTGTACAGTTTGGAAATAATCATGAAATTAGGGAACAGGTTCTATAAACATGAGATGTCTATCATGTTTATTCTACTCACCCAGGATCACTAGCTATTTCTCACAAAGTCATAGCTATGAGGGTTTGTTACTCTGATGGTTCCATCCATTCAAGTTTTGGGGTAATACTCAGACCAATTATATTCCCATATACGAGCTCAGAGTTTTGGTGAATAGATTCTGAATAAAAGAATTAAGAACAAGACAAACACCAGGAAAATACTATATATATATATGTATGTATATATATATATATGTTCCAAAACAATAGCAAGAATTGTGGTGCCCTGCTGTATGTAATGTAAGCTTAGTTGGATATCTACTAGTGATTGAATAAATAACGTGAAGAAGAGGCATTTAAAAAGACAAGAACAGAGTCAGGTGCTGGTGGCTCATGTCTGTAATCCTAGCTACTCAGGAGGCAAAGCTCTGAGGATGGTGGTCCAAATCTAGCTCAAGCAGGAAAGGCTGTGAGACTCTTACCTTCAATTAACCACCTGAGACTTGGAAGTAGAATTGTGACACAGGTGGTAGAGTGCCAACCTTGACAAAAAGAAAAGACAAGACAAGAAAAAAAGCCCAGGCTTATCCCCCCCCCCCCCCCCCCCCAGCAAAGCCAGGAATGCAGAGTTTCCCAGAGCTGCAGGAGAGCTGATGTCTCCATGCTAAACCTGTGGAGGCCCACTGGTGTGGAGACCACCTTGGCGAAATCATGAGACTCAGTGGAAACCCACTGAGACTCCAACGGCCTCCACTTGGGGGAAGGGGCTTCCTTTCTGATGTTTAGCCCTGTAGATTTCACCTCCTCAATCATCCCAGACTCCAGCCTCAGCTTCTTTGTTGAGAAGGAGCTCAGTCTTATCATTAAAGATCAGAGCACACTTCCTAGATCAGAGCACAGTTCCTATTCTTTTTTGTCTTTTTTCCCAGGATTGAGGATTGAGGTTAGAGCCTACCACTTGGGTATGACTCTAGCCCTTTTGTTTTTAGTTTGTTGATCTTGAGCTTTTTTTGTTTCCTAGCTGGCCTCAGACAGCAATCCTCCAACTGCAGCCTTCCAAGTACCTGGGATTGCTGGTTTGTGGTCTTCAGGTCTGTGTTTATGTAGTGTATCTTGGTGAGTGGCTAAGAGCTGTTTATACATACATCATTTCTTCTAGTTCTTCAAGTTGGTCCTCTCTTATTTATATGAAATAATAACAGAATGTAGCCTTCAGCCTAAGAATAGGAAGGACGACACATACAAAACGCAAATTGCTGGTGGCTCATGCCTGTGATCTTAGCTACTCAGGTGGCTGAGATCTTAGGAACACAGTTCAAAAGCAGCTTAAGCAGAAAAACATCTGTGAGACTCTTATTTCCAATTAACCAGCAAAAAGCAGGAGTGAAGGTTTGGTTTAAGTGTTAGAGTACCAGCCTTGAGGAAAATAGCTGAGCAAGAGTGTAAGGCCCTGAGTTCAAGCCCCGGTATTGGCACAAAAATGCAAATTAAAGACAAAGGCATCAGGAGAGATGTGAATTTTCAAACACAGTATTACATAACCTCTAGGTGCCCGCTGCAGACCACACAGTTGCAATACAATCATCCAAGGAGAATTCTGCTTTTTCTTGAATTAGCCAGTAGTCTGACAGGCTCATAGTGTTGGCAAAAGAGAGCAGATGGTAGGAGAATGAAAAATTACATGAGTATTTTATTCATTCATTCATTCGTTCATTAACAATGAGCTCATTTAGCATGGCAGGTGTAGATTAAGCATGAATTCAGAAACTTCCAGTTCTATTGCAGATTTTTGGAAAGCCCATCAGCACTGATAAAAATGAAATGACCTTCTAATAAATGGAGCTTTTTTTTTTTTTTTTGGCAGTGCTGAGAATCAAACTCAAGATCTCCTCTGTATGAGATTCAGGAGAAAGTTACATAACTCATAGTTTAACTAAATGCTACTTTCTCACCAGATGGGTTTAGGCATCTAGTACCTTGATAGTAAACTTACTATCCAATAACAATTCATTGCAGCTTTCAATAACTTAAAGGTTTATCAAAAAAAAAGTTCATGGTAAAGTCAACTAATTTATGAGGAGAATTGTAGATTGAGAAGTCAAAAGGTACTGGGCCTTGCATTCTCTCTTGGCTTTTTCTCCATGCTGGCACTCTAACAGTTGAGGCACAGCTCTGTTTCTGGCTTTTTTGCTAATAAATTGGACATGTGAGTCTTGTAGAGTTTCCTGTTTGGGCTGACTTTGAACCACAATCCTTACATCTCAGCTCCCTGAGTGGCTAGGAGTACAATTATGAGTTGTAGTCAGGAGTTACTGGAGCCTGGCTCTAGTGCCTTTTTAAAAATGAAATGAATATTATTGTCCTCAGTAAGTGGCAAAGAAAGTTAAACTGGGAGGCACAGGGAGAATCTTGTAGTATCCCACTGGAGTGAGGGGAAGAGCTAGCTGGCAATCAAACCCAGGACTGGATCCTCTAGCCTGTGTCATGCACACGGACTGAGTCCTATTGCTAGTTCTCAGTGGAGTCCTGAATTTTATCTGGGCACTGGTGGCTCACCTCAGGTGGCTGGGTGGGGTCTGAGGATCGTGGTTTGAAGCCAGCCCAGACAGGAAAGTCTGTGAGGGTTTCACCTCCAATTAACCACCAAAAAGCTGAAAGTGGAGCTGTGGCTCAAATGGTAAAGACTTGAGAGAAAGCTAAGGGAGAGTTTTAGTCCTAGTATTGGTGCATGAGAGAAAAAGAGAAGGGGGGGGTGAGAGAGAGGCAGGGAAAGAGGGAAGAAGGGAGGGAGGGAGAGAGAGATCTGGATTCGGTCCTATTCAGAATGGCTCACACAAGCCTTCCGTTTCTCTGTGTGGAAGGGGAGGGAATCAGAGCCCTTCCGGTTCCCGCCTCCCGGTCCTTCAGCTGCAGTCCTCATTAATCAGAGAACTGTGCCCACATTGCTGTGGGACCCAGTTCATCATGGTGTTCAGGTGTCTGGTGTTTGCCTGGAAGGTCTAAATCTATCCTGAGTATATTGCTGGCAGAATGCTATTTCTGCCCCCCCCCCCCCCCCACCCATTGTTCTGACTTCAAGGAGGGATGATCGTAATAGTCCCTTCCTAAGATGGTTGTATGGATTCAATTTGATCGTGGAAAGTGTCTGGTTAATGAGATCCAGCCAAGAATCTTCACTACGCACAAAGCAAGAGAGGGTTTGTGATGGACATGTGATAAACTGCCCAGGAAAGGAAAACGGGAAGACTTGCTGGGAGGGGACGTGCCCTCTCTGGGCTGCCTCCCTGCCACATTGTTACACGGCCGTACTGGCCATTTGTCTGGTACCAAGAAAGTTCTAATAAGATGCATTTCACAAAAATAAAAAAAAGAAATGCAATTTTTTTAAAGGAACCATCTCTGGGATAAAGCCTGCTTTGATTTATACTAGATCTGATCTCTCACATTTAAATTAGTACTGGTAAGTCACTTGCAGATAATGTATAATTAATGCATGCAAGAGACTTTCCTTTGGGATTATGGAGTCTCCATTCTCTGGGATAAACCACTTTCCTTTAGAAAATGCATATTCTTTTGGACTGATTTTTTTTAAACTCCAGTCATAGAGTACTATGGATGGTTCTGGTCATTTCAATCCATGGTAATTCATTAGCCACATTACTTTTTAAAATACGTTATACTCCTATCTTCGTGTTCATACAGAAAGGCTAACCACTTCTGATTGCAGCCTGAAATACATCTCTAATAACAGCTCTGGGGTGCCAGTTCATTTTTCTTACTGAAAGATGTATCTTGGAGTTGCTGAGTGGTGTAGATGGTCTAAGATTAAACTGATGAGAACCGGCAAGCCTAACTGCTTTGTTTTCTAGAAGTCAAACAGACTGCACATTTAGAGGCTATAAGCAGCTCAGTTAGACAGGAAGGCACCACTGGGGAGACAGATGCTTATTAAGGTCGTGGATTAAAGCAGGAGAACAAGTGAGACTGGCTTCCAGGGCCCTGACGTTCAGTACCCCAGCCTGGCCTTACCCAGCCTGGCCTTGCCTTACCCAGCCTGGCCTTACCCAGCCTGGCCTTGCCTTACCCAGCCTGGCCTTGCCTTACCTAGCCTGGCCTTACCCAGCCTGGCCTTACCCAGCCTGGCCTTACCCAGCCTGGCCTTACCCAGCCTGGCCTTACCCCACCTGGCCTTACCCCGCCTGGCCTTACCCAGCCTGGCCTTACCCAGCCTGGCCTTACCCAGCCTGGCCTTACAGTTGTGTTTATTGTGAGAGGCAGACACCCATGGAGGAAACCCACTGAAAACCCTACTGGTTGGTCGTAATTTTGGTTTACTGTTGATAGTTTGCTGTATGTCCATTTAAAAAATAAATACGTTACTCTTGTTTTACCAGATCTTTTGGCTTGTTTAAGGTCTAAGTAAATACTCCCCAAAATGATTTAAATTGGGTGATAAAAATGTCCTGCTCAAAATTACCCTCTTTCTGTGTAACTGTATTCTCTTAGGTTTTTAAGTTAGCATTAAAAAAAAAAAAAAAAAAACAGGCTGGGTATCATGGCACATCTCTTATAACATCAACAGCTCTGGGCCCTAAAGTTGAGGCAGGAAGATCAGGAGGTCAAGTTCAGTAAGGCCACAGACAATATAGCAAGATTTAAAAACAAATGTGCAGTCTACTGAGGCTTGAACTCAGAGTCTCTTGCTTTTGCTTGGCTTGTTTTGCTCAGAGCTAGTGCTCTACTATTTGAACTATGCCTCCTCTTCGGGGTTTTGGTGGTAAGAGTCTTATGGACTTTCTTGCTTGAGCTGGCGTTGAACTGTGATTCTGAGATCTCAACATCAGCTTCTGAATACCAAGGATTACAGGTGTGAGCTGCTCTAGTATCTACTGGGGAGCAGAGAGAGAAAGAGAGAGAGAGAGAGAGGGAGGGAGAGAGGGAGGGAGAGAGGGAGGGAGAGAGGGAGGGAGAGAGGGAGGGAGAGAGAGAGAGGGAGGGAGAGAGGGAGGGAGAGAGGGGGAGAGGGAGAGGGAGAGAAAGAAAGTCTTATATCCTTTCCTTTCCTTCTCCCTTCCCCTTCCCTTTCCCTTTCCCTTTATGTGCTTATTTTTCTTCCTGTATTCTGTATGTTGATCTTGATTTATCTCTTTCTCTTCCCACCCCTTTCTGCCTCTTAGCTACGAAATCTCCCCTTGGTCCTCGTTTTGCAGATGCTTTTCCACCTAGGCTGGGGTTGTCCAGATCAGAAGAGAACTGAGAGGAGGGTGGTGGGTGTTATGGTCACATCTGTGTAGACACTAAACTCTGTCCCTCTAAAGTCAGTATGTCGAAGTCCTCATCCCCAGCACGTGCACAGGACTGTACTGGGAGAGATGGGGCCAGTGCGCGAATTTATGATGTGATATCTGGGTGGCCTCGATGCGATGTAACCGTGTCTTTAATCAAAAGAGGAGAGGAAGGCAGCAGCACAGGACGAGGCAATGTGGAAGCAGACGGTGGTTGTCTTCTGCAAGCCAGTGAGAAAGGCTGCCCTCTGCACAAGCCAAACCACACTGAGATAGAGAACACCAAAACCCAAACGGACCCCACGCCTCCACGGCAAAGCTTGAGAGACAGCTGTGGCTCACATTTAAGTATGTAACAGCACTATCAGGCCGTCTTCCTTTGAATGACATTTCACTTCATTAAACAAAGCAACTTGTAAAAGCCTGTGGGAAGCTACAAAATTATATTTTAATCTTTCAAATAGTTGTTGGTGTGATAGCGATGTTAAGAAACTCAGTTCGTGTAATGCAAATTATGCACTGAGCCATAACTTCCACAAATACAATAGTTTATAAACATCTCTAAAGCTACAACCCCCAAATTAAAAAGAGATTGTACACATTTTAGCTTGTAAAAATCCAATTTGGTAAGAAGAGAAGAAACCTGGGGGGCTGGGAAGGTGGCTCAGTGGTAGAGTGCTTGCCTTGCATGCCTGAGGCCCTGGGTTCGATTCCTCAGCACCACATAAACAGAAAAAGCCAGAAGTGGCGCTGTGGCTCAAGTGGTAGAGCGCTCGCCTTGAGCTGAAGAGCTGAGGGACAACACCCAGGCCCAGAGTTCAGGTCCATGACCGGCAAAAGAAAAAAAAAAGAAATTTGGTTCTCGTGGCTCATGCCTATAATCCTAGCTACTCAGGAGGCTGAGATCTGAGGATTGTGGTTCAAAGCCTGAGCAGGAAAGTCCGTGAGACTCTTATCTCCAATAAACCGCCAGGAAACTGGAAGTGGCGCTGTGGCTCAAGTGGTAGCATAGTGCACTAGCCTTGAGCTGAAGAGCTGAGGGACAGCACCCAGGCCAAGAGTTCAAGCCCCATGACCGACAAAAAAAAAAAAAAAAAAGATAAGAACAGAGTGTAAGCAGACTTACCAGATGTGGGGAGGAAGGTAAGGACAGGCTGAATAGGGAGCATTAAGCGTTTGGAGCTCTTCCAGTGTGCCACTGCTTTGAAAATCATGTGTGATTTATTTCGTTGATTCTGCAGCTGTACTACAGAGACCTTTTGCTCTACTTCTTTCTAATAAGACATTCGATCAATAGGGATGGTCCTGCAGATGCTGATAACTTTTTCTAGCAGTAGACCTAACTTTCCTTGTAGGGCCACTAAATTGAGCTCGGTTTTCCTAAACACATCACTGAATTAATGCCATTGTGAGTCCTGACTGTTTAAGCTTGCTCTCTTGTAAGAGATTGGTCCTTCGTGCCCTACTGAGTTTAGCTTTGGTCATGTGACTTGTGTTGGACAAAATCATGGTGGTAGAAACTCACTTCCCTGGGTCACCTCCCAGCGGCAGCTTTAAGAGCCCTTGTGTGGTTTCCCCACTATTCTTTTGACTTTGGCTGGGGAATGATATACCCATTGGCCATAGCTGATTTGTAAGCCTGGGCCCTGGAATGATTGAATTTGACGAAGGGCTACAGTGGAATCCGGCCGCATATGGAATGCAAATGGAAAAAAGCCCACATGACACTGATGATTTGTGGGTCACCAGCCAGCAAAAGCTATCTTGAGCTGCGTGGTACAACATCCTGAATGCAGTTTCTTACTTAGCTAGAATGAAGCTAAAATACTCTGATGAGTCACAGGACCTAGATTCCAGCATTTTCTCTAGCCCCTCTTTCCCCATTCTCTCTAATCTGTCCATATCTTTCAGTACTTCTGGGGGGGGAGGTTGCCATTGTGCTGGAGTGTTTATAGTCCTTGAGCATTTCTAACAGAGTTAGTAGATTTCCTCTCCACACTCTGAACACCCATGATGACAGATCATCCCCAGTGCTCTCCTCGCACACAGGCCTGTCAGCTGAGGGCCAGAGACACACACTGGCTTGTCTTGAGTTTTTCCAGCTAGCGAGTGATAGAATGAACGAGCTGGCTAATGCCAACATTCCTAGTTCAGGGCAGTTTCAAGTAGAATTTTTAGCCTCCTCAAACAATTTCGAGAGATTCTAATAGCTCTGACACACTATTTTTTGGTTCTTTGAAACATTTGGAAAATGACATATAAATATAATAGGCACAGCAGGAAAACAGGCGTGAAGCATTGAGGGAACCAAATTAGAACTTTTCAGTAGGTTTTCCAAGAACTTGAGTGGAGACACCGAAGAGGCAGGAAGGCCAGCAATATGGGCCACTGCCCCTGTTGGATCAAACAGAATCTCATCAAAACAAGCCATGAGGATCCAATGGGCACACTGACTCACAATTGATTGTTATTTTTTACTATGAAAGATAGATGAAAGCAACACAAACCCACCAGGAAAACTCCACAAGCTCACTGCACTTGGGTAGCGACCCCTCACTTTCCGATGGTTAGATGAGTAGCCGCCATTATCTTCCCAGCCCGTCTCCATTTCTTCCTTCCTCATCAAATGCCATTAAGCTCTCCTTAAGAGTTCTGCTTTATCCCAGAGAAAGAAGCAAAACAAGAAGATCACAACAAGGTTGCTCACTTTGTGGCCATGCCTTTTGCCTCTGTCAGGAAAGGACATTGTCCTGGCTTGTTCCTCGTCCTGTGGCCTTGCCTTCCAAGTCCCATTTGGAAGTAAAAATAGAAATTAATGTATTTTTCAGCCACTACTCAGCCACCAGCCTTCTGGTTCTCTCAAGGTCCCGGGCTCACTCCATCTCGCCCATGCTCTCTCCTTCAATCTATGACGAGTAAAGATACAGGCTTCTGCTTATAAGCAAAGCAAAGCTGAGTTTGATTATCCAAATGATCTCTTACCCAAAGCCTAAACTCAATAGACTTCTAGTTAGAATTGTTAGAAAATGGATGATTCTTTATAACATGCTTTTCTAGTCCTGCCTTTCCACACACCCTGAACTGTTAATGACCCCAATTGGCTATCCTGAGCATCATATTCTTGCATTCTTTGATTTTGGGATCTGCATACTATGGTAGGTCAGAGTTTTACATGTCCTACTCTTGTTAATTTCTCTTTCCACAACCTCCATATTTGCAGTTCTTTTCTGTGAAGGTGCAACCTTATTTATCATTCTATCTGTATACTCACTTGCACAAAGTACATTTCTGCAATATCTCCAGTAAACATAGAAAATGACTTCATAACCACCCAACATCATATCTTCAAGGTGGTTTGTTTTATCCCATTCCAAGGCTTCCATGCATTACTTCCTTTAGCTGGAATTTCATCATTGTCTCCTTCATTTTTTAAGTCTCACTTTCCTCTAAGCATCTTAGGCCAAATGGTCGTGCATCGCCTTCATTACATATACATCCCTTCTCAGAAACTTGTTCCAAAGTGATGAGTAGGTGCGAGGAGAGAGAGGATGAGAAAGGAAGGTTGGAGAGTCAGGGAAATTAGAGTTGAGCTCAGAGGGACAGAAGCCCCCCAAATTGAGTTAAAGCTTATCAATGATAAGTAAGCCTTCAAGAAAAGAGGCGAAAACAGTCAAAGAGGTGTTAACCCCAAAGCAGGGCTGAGGGAAGGAATCTAAGCAACCATGACAACTAACCACGGATTGACAGAGCTCCCAGGAGAAGCAGCTTGCGTTCTCCATAGGAAATCTGAACAATCCCCAAGAAATCAGCCCGAGAAGAAAGTTCGGGTTCCAGGTTACTAAGTGGAGCTTCCAATGGTTTATGTCTCTGTTATCCCCTGCACATCTCAGATGAGGAAAAACATGCATTCAGAGAAGCTCAGGCATTCTCCAGTTCATCAAGCATAAAACGCTGACAACTCTCTTGGGATCGTGCTAGCGACAAGCGGACGAGCAGTCTTTCAGCTACGGTCATGCCTGGCCTGGTCAGCACGGCAGTAGCTGGCCATGTGCTGTAATACCGGATGGCACACAGCTAGCTGAGTCAGACCACTCGCATTTCCACCAGGTGTGGCCGAGATCCCCAGGTTTTAACTGGGTGATTTCAAAGGTGTCATTTCTGCCACGAAAGATAGAAAATCCTGTCAAATAATTGTTGCATCCTAGAAGATGGCTAAAGTAATGGTTTAGTCTATGGCATATTACTTTGTATGTGCAAAGAAAGGCGATGTAAATGTGAATTAATATTTATTAGGCATATATCACGTATCTGGCACTGCGCTAAGAATGTTTCTATCTTCAGGGAACAGATCGAATACTACGCAGGTCCAATATTAACTGCGTATCTTTAGTCAGATTTTGAAATCTGCTTAAACAAAATAGTATTGGTATTTTATATTCAGATTACAGGAGTACTGTAAAGTTGGAGGACTCACATTTTCTAGTTTCAAAACCTACTAGAAACAACAGTGAAAAAATGTAAGTGAGCAAGTGGAAATTCCGAAACTGGTCCAAATGCAAGGGGTTCTTGATTGGAGAGCCCCCCAAAACTCCATTACACAGGGACAGAACAGACAGCAAGGTGTTGAACAGTGGACCTTTGTTTAGTATTTTATGATGGTACTGGGCGTGAGCTCAGGGCTTGGGTGCTGTCCCTTAGCTTTTATACTCAAAGCTAGTGCTCTACCACTTGAGCCACAGCTTCTCTTCTAGCATTTTTTTTTCTGGTTAGTTGGATAGAAGAGTCTCATAGACTTTTCTGTGTAGACTAACTTTGAACCAGAGTCCTCAGCTCTCAGGCTTCTGAGTAGCTAGGATTACAGGCATGAGCCATGGGTGCCAAGAGGTGCTTCTTAAATAATAACACAGTAGCCTTAGCTCCTTGTATCTCTCCACATGCAAAATGTTCCTACTCTCTCTTGGTATCCCAACTCTAGCATGAAGTTCAGCATTCAGGATCTCGGCTTCGCCTTCAGAGCCCAATATGGCTTCACTTAATCCAGAGACTTCAGGCCCCCAAAAGGCAAGGTATTTGTCCCCATAACCTGCTCAGGTTCAACTGTGGAGGAGGAGGAGGATGACTATAACAAATGCTAGCTTCTACAAAGAGGAGGAGTAGGATATCTGGGCTCCAAAATTCTATATTCTATGGAGCACAAGCTCCCAGGTCAGCCACTAGGGGGGAATGTTCCTTGATTGGGTCCAGGTTCTTTTACCTGGAAATGAGGGGGGGGGGGGAGGGGAGAGAGAGAGAAGAGGGTAGAGGGGAAGAGGAAGAGAGGGGGAGGGAGAAGGGAGGGGAGAGGGAGGGAGAAGGAGGGAGAGAGATTCTTGCTTTGCTGCTAGACCTTGACATTGCCTGAAAACTTATTTTTTTCTATTTTTTCTAAAGACAACACTGAAAAATCTGGCCTTGGAGGAGCTTCTTCGTATCTTTCTTGACTGCAGGAAGTGGTAGGCCCAGAATTTTGCCAATGTATCTACCTTAAGCACCTGTTGAATCCCATGAATCTGATCCTGTTCAATTTGATTGTAAAACTAATGTCTGCATTTCCTTCTGAGACAAGTTCCTATCTCTAGATTTAATTACTGTCTTTTAGGACCAATCAAGTGTATGTAAGGTTAGAGCCTTAAGATTTCTAGAATGTGTTTTATTTTACCAGCTGGAGGTCCAGCTAGGAAATATTTTTATTCCTTTTTTCCTTGATTTAAATTAAATTTTCAAGCATACAGAAAATAACAACTTTACATCCTAATGAGGTATCGTGTGATGGTTGGCTGGTGTATCCATCTTGTCATAGTTAATTGGGTTAGACATATTGATCTCCTCAAATATTTACCATTTGTTTATGGTAAAAATTTCAACAAGCCTTTCCTCTAGCTATTGGAAATTGACTGCAACTATTGTTTTTTTGAGAGTCAGACAACTGAATTCACCAGAATCGATTTCTTCTGTCTAACTTAGCACCTATTGACCAGCATCTCACAACTGAATTCACCAGAATCGATTTCTTCTGTCTAACTTAGCACCTATTGACCAGCAGCTGTCCATCACGCCCTCCTCCCCCTCTCTCCAGCTTCTGGTGACCTCCATTGTTCTCCCCTCTCACCTGAGTGGGTACTTGTCTTTCTGTGTCTGATTTGCTTCACTGACAATAACAATCATCAGCAACCAGGCTAATGCATATAACTGGGTTTCGTTCCTTTTACGGCTGAGTGGTATTCCACTACAAATCCGTATGTTGCATTTATCTGTGTTACCTGTTGATGAACTCCTAGAGAGTTTCCATCTCTTGGTTACTGTCCTGAGTGCTGCAGTGGGTTTTGGAGTGCAGACACGCCACCTTCATTTCCTGTGAATGCATTCCCAGTAGTGAAGTTGTTGGATCACAAGGCAGTGCTATGAGAGAACTCATATAAAGGATTGTAGGAGCACATACTCTAGTTGGTCTCTTCTTTGAGCCATACTTTGCTTTTCACAAATTTTTGCTGGCTAGAGAGGCTTGGGCTAAATAGTTTTTTTTTCTAACCCAGAAAATCCTTTCCTTCTGCTAAATTTCTGAAAAGTGTTCAATTCCATCTCAAGGTCACGTCTTCCTGTCTCTTATCATATTGAGCCAGAAAGGACGGACGGACATATCCAGTATTGCATGTAAAGTCCTTCTTTCACCAAGTCTAAAAGTGAATGCACACTTGTCTTCTAGGTATATATAATCCACCTCCAGTTTTCTAGACAGTGTTTTTTTTTTCACTTGGCTTGCTGTTAAAAACCAGCTTCTTTCTGCCACCTAATTTCAGGGCCAATACCCTCTATTTCAGATTTTGATATGGGTATTATGCCTGCTAGGCACCAATTTCTGGATACAATATGTATGGCCATGATTTGCTGCCATGATGCCCTAAAATGGAAGGGTTTAAATAGCAAGTAGTTATTAGCTCAGAAGCCTGGGCAGCGCTGGTCTGCTGGCCCCAGGGGAGCAGAGGGTCACTGGGGTCTTGGTTCAAGACCCTTCCTCCTGTGTATGTTGTGCTATATTTAGTTGGGGCAAGAAACGCAAACCTGAACTTGGCTATTCCATGTTTCCAGAATACTAACAGTTGTCTAAAGCTTCATTCTCGCGTCTGACTATAATTTAATTCATTAAACCAGTTAAAATTGTAATCGTTTCTGATATAAAATTACTATCTTTTACCATCAGTATTGATTTTTATGTCATATCATCTAATTAGATATGTTTTGCAGTTTTTGGTTTAGTAGAATTTCAGTGTATAAAATATGTAGCCAAAACTTAATCCAAATTATTCATAGTTAGCTTACCTATATTTTGAAGGGTCCATGTAACAGATATTAATTTTATGACATACTTGCTTTGTGGTTTTTTTTTTCTTTGAACTAGGTCTTCAACTTAGGGCCTCACAGTTGCTTGGTGTGGTTGTTTAGCTGGTACTCTACCACTTGAGTCATACATGCCTCCAATTCAACTTTTTGCTCACTAATTGGAGGTGGGGATTTCATGGACTTCTCTGCCTTTGAACTGTGATTCTCTAGAACTCAGTCTCCTGATTAGCTAGGATTATAGGTATGGGCCACTGATGTTCAATTTCAAAATCCGTATTCCTGATTGCAATCTTAGAGTATTCTTTAGTAAGAGGGAAAAAACATAAGATAATAGTTAGTGAATACAGATCACACAATTACAATAGTCCTAATGATTTCAAAGCTGAATCTCTGATCATAGTGAAATTGTGACTCCAGCTTGTCCTCAATCCTTCCTTCCAAAGCTCCTTCTGAGTTGTTCATTTCTACCAACCCAGAACATTGATCATAGCCAAGTAGAATCATTATTTCCTCTGTCTCTTTCTCTGTCTCCCTCCCTACCAACCAACCACACTACATATCTACCTTAATATCTATCTACCTGCATATCTTGCTATCATTATCTAATCTATCAACCTATCATCTATCATTTAGCCATTATTCTA
This sequence comes from Dipodomys spectabilis, assembly GCF_019054845.1. NCBI lineage: Eukaryota > Metazoa > Chordata > Mammalia > Rodentia > Heteromyidae > Dipodomys > Dipodomys spectabilis. Next base: position 2,105,769 of record NW_024870965.1, on the reverse strand, counting down.
CTTGTCTACTTACCAACCTGTCATTTAATCAGTCAATCTATCTACCATCTGCTTACCTACCTACCTACCTACCTACCTACTTACCTATCTTCTATTATTTATCTACCTACCTACTTACCTAACTAGAGCATATACTGGCTTAGTGCCAGTTGCTTGCTTTCATTTGAACCATATCAGAAGCTCCTATATTTCAAATTCAAGTGTGGAACAGATCTTTAATGTTGTGGGTGCTTGAGTGAAGGGTTGAATTCTGACTGGACTTGTTGCTGGAGGAAATGTGTTTGTTCTTCTTAAGAGTAATGAGAGGATCAAGTAGAGCAACCAACTAAGTAATGTTCCTAGAAAATTCAAAATTAATCCAAGGACCAGAGAAGAGATGAACCCCATATGTTTGCAATTTTCTGCCTGTCTAATAATTTTTACATCATTTTCATGAGAGTAAAAACATCCCAATGAGTCTTAATTTATTCTATTATGGCTCTGTCATAATGTACAAGTAAGATGGATACAATATCCATTTCTTTCCGTAAATAAAATACGCTGAAAGAGTTTATTTTGTTAAAAGTTCACAGTTTGTAGACAAGAAAAAAAATCAGATATAATAAGTGGTATTTCCTTTGGTAAGTTCTTTGTAATTCTTGTAAGCCTGTCAAACCAACTGGGGTCATTGAAGATCTGCTCTATGCTTCTATTAAGAGTGAAAGACGGGTTGGCGAGGGTACAGGAAAGAGAGGCAGTGAGAATATTCAGATGATGTGTTGGATTTTTAAGTAGTTTTCAAACTGTGGGCTAAAGTGTTGCTTAGAATATCACAAGTCCATCTACTGGCAGAGGTGACCCTTGAGCTGGAGTACATGATTGGTGTGTGTGCCAGAACACTTTGGGAAATCCAGATAAAGGCTGGAAATAAAGGTGTGAGCTTTGGAGGGTAAATATTTTGAAATAGTCCTCAAGAGACACGCTTCTAAGCCCTTTTGCTCTGGGTTATTCATTTACTTATCTCAGAGAGAGTTTTGCTTTTTGCCTAGGCTGGCTGGAGGCTTTGAGCTACCTACCTGTGCTTATGGGTTAATTAATTAACCATGGGATAATTTATTTCCCAGCATTACTGTTTTCAAAACCCCCAGAATAGCAGATATGTTAATTGAGGAAATGAGGATCTTGTGTCCCTCATCTGCCTCCTATACGCAAGCATCTCCTTAGATGTATGTGTTTTTGGTACAAGTCACTGTGTTACTGGCCTTTGAGCCTGTAGGCTGTAACATCTGTTGTTTCTGGTAACAACAATATGTCTCCCCACCTCCTCTTACACTTCTGGGATCCATTGGTTGAAAGTGAGTCTTACTAGGCTCAAATCAAGATGTCAATGGACTGACTGTGATCCTCTAGGGAGCTCTAGGAGCAAATTAGTTTCTAGAAGCCACACCCATTCCTTGGTTCACATCTTCGAAGCCAGCTGTGTGTCATCTTCAAATCTCCCTCTCTCTCTCTCTCTCTCTCTGTCTCTCTCTCTCTCTTTCTCTCTCTCTCTGCCCTACCTCCTCTTTCTTTTCCATTTATACAGACTTATGAATTCCACAGGGACATGGTAATCCTCTGACTTGAGGGTCTTTAATGATGTCTGTAGTCTCCCTTTTACCATCTAGGAAGGATATCCGTCCATGTCTAGAATGAGGAGTTGAAAATCCCATGGGAAGGGCATTATCCCGCCCACCGTGTCACCCACAAGGAAATTTTCCTACTTCCTAAGTAAAGTGACAGCTGGTAATGAGTGCTTCTGTCCTCATTTTTCATTAGCAAATGTCCCCACAAATGATTCACCTCTAGTGTACAATTTGATATGCCTAAGATTCTATACCCTCTATGTGACACATGCAAAACAGGTCTTCCTTAAGGTTCATTTTCAATGAAATGTTGGCAGGGAATTTGATCTGTGATGAAAGATCTCCAGATTTTGTTGTTTATCCAGGATAGAGAATAACACTGTTTAAAATCCTTGAGTGTAAAAGTAATTTGTGGCTACTCCAGAGGTTGAGACCTGAGGATTACAGTTCAAAGCCAGCCTGGGCAGGGAAGTCCATAAGATGCTTATCTACAATTAACCACCAGAAAGCCTGGAGTAGAACTGTAACTCAGTAGTAGAGCATTAGTGGTAGAACACTAGTGAAAAAGCTCAGGGAGTGTGCCCAGGCCTTGTGTTTAAGCCCAGGTACTGGTATACACAACACACACACACACACACACACACACACACACACACACACACACACAGAGCTAGCTTTTGTGTTACTTTGACAAGATAAGAAACTATCTAAAGATTACCCTCATGGAACTGAGAAGCCCTCGATGCTGTCCTGTCTCCCAGGAAAAGGGGATGCACCCTAGGTAGAGAACGGCTCTGGAGTAGTGCTCTGAACAAGTCCTCACCCACGAGGACAGCAGAGCTTTTCTCCTACCAAGCCTTGGATATGAATCCAGGCTCTAGGGCAGAGTTGTTAAAATCTAATTTAAAAAGACCTTTGAGGCCATTTCTCTCCCTTCTCAAACTGAATTAAAAACAAATGTTACTTGCTGTCTTTAACATGCATTGTTATTCTAGAGCTTGCAGCCTAAATAGAAGATAAATACAAGATACACATTTTAAACCTTTTGTTAAAAAAAAAAATGGGAAGACAAGTCCTGGCCATCTCAGGCTTGGCACAGACCACAGGCAGAGACTAGCAGTCTGGCAGTCTATCGACTCCTACAAAGGCCCATGGTGTAAATTCCACACCTCCTATCATGCTTCACCTGCCTCGAAACTAAGCTGGACTATGGTGCTAAGGAGAAGTGTAGACATTCTTAAAAATACATATATTCTCGCCCTTCCCCCTCCAGCAGTGTGATGTCCCACCTTTTCTTAGTAAATTGTTTTCAGACCTTTGGTTCTACTAAATTTATTTCAAATGAGTTTCCTGGGTACAAGGGAACTGAGCAGCTACAATAGAAGAACAGAAATCAATTAGGCTTTGTGATTCATACATTTTCAGGCCTGCGGTAAAATTATTTCTCAGTGCGCGCTTGCGTTCTGTTGCTGTAACAAGATCCCCCAAGATTATGATGTTAAAGAGAAAAGCTTATTTGAACCCACAGTCTTGGAGCTTTCCGCCCACGGTCGCGTTGACCCTGTGGGGGCTTTGGGCCTGTGGTGAGGTTAGCATCATGGCAGGATCACACAGGGGAGTAAAGCTGCTCACCTATGGCAACCAGGAAGCAGAGAGAGGGGGGAAAAAGGGAGACTGAGGTCCCATTACCTGCTTCAAGGGCAGGCCCTGTGACCTGCATTCCCTCCTCTTGTCTTCCTCCCCAAATTCTGTATCGCTTCTCAACAAGGGCCTGGCTGAGCTCCAGATCCTCAACCCCTGGGCCTCCTGGAGGCTAAGATTCACTCTAGACTACAGCATGCTGAAACCTGGAGCAAGCACATTACTAGCAATTTGGATATACATGATGCCTATGGCGTGAATCACACATAGGAAGCTTTAGTTTTTGTTTTCCATCAACCAAGTATTTTCTCCTGAGATCTGGTAGGTGCTGGGTGGACAGTGGCTCTGCAGGAGTGGTGGGCTTCGACGCTGGCTGTGGACTCACTAGCCTGAGTTACAATGGAAGTTCACACGTGGTCCCTTTGCCCTAAGATGCTGCTTCACCTCACAGCGGATACAGTCGTACACGCTGGGAATTACAGGGGGTACTGGATTTAATGTAAGACTTGTTCACTCATTCGTTTCTCTTCATTCACTTTACGGTTATAAGAAATAAGGAGAGAGGTAGTTCAAGGCCGGTCCAGGAGCTCAAGGGTTCTGACTAAAGAAGTGTAAATGCTCTTGTTTTTGTTATACCTCCCAGCAATCATGTTGGCACTGAAGACAGAAGTAATAGAAGCATGGGACATGAGGACATTCTCTTATAAAAAGGTCCTGGTGGGTTGGGCATGGTAGTTCATGCCTTCTCACTAGTAAACAGGGGGTCTGCTAAAAGCCAGCCCTGGTAAATAGTTACCGAGCTCAACAGCTTAGGCAGGTTGGCATGTATCTGTACTTTGGCTTCATGACAAGCGTAGGCCTGGAAGATGGGCCTATGGATGGGCCTGGAGAAATGTGAGAGACCCCATCTTCAAAAGAAATAACTGACCTTGGCACTGGTGGCTCACGCCTGTCATCCTAGCTACTCAGGAGGCTGAGATCTGAGGATCGTGGTTCAAAGCCAGTCTGAGCAGGAAAGTCCATTAGGCTCTTATCTCCAATAAACCACCAGAAAACCAGAAGTGGCGCTGTGGCTCAAGTGGTAGAGCACTAGCCTTGAGCTGAAAAGCTGAGGGACGAGGGACAGCGCCCAGGCCGAGAGTTCAAACCCCACGATCAACAACAACAACAAAAAAGAAATAACTGAAAGCAAAACTAGTGAAGTTATTTTTCAATATGCACATAGTTCAGTGGTCAAACTTCAATTCCACTAAAAAAAAATAAGTGAATCAATCAATCAATCATAAATCCATTAAGAGATGGTTCTAGAGAAAGTCACTCAGTTTCTTCTGCATATAACATATTTGTGAGCTTGTAATGGGGTGCATTTAGCTTCCAGGGAATAGAAAACTGTTGGAGGGCTTTGCTTAGTGTGTGTGTGTGTGTGTGTGTGTGTGTGTGTGTGTGTGTGTGAGAGAGAGAGAGAGAGAGAGAGAGAGAGAGAGAGAGAGAGAGAGAGAAAGGGAGAGTATGAGTGTTGTTCGAAGCAACACATGTTGACACACATCATCTAAACTCTACAGAACATAGAAATCTGTTAAGCTGTTTATGGAAGGTGCCTTACTACAAAGTATGAAATTCTTATTTTGATACTGAAGCATTTCTTTGCAAAGATGAAATATGTAAGAAAAAAATTTGAAATGTGTGAGAAAAGAAATTCTGAAATAACATAAGAGAAAGGAAACTTGGAGGGGTGAGTTTTAGGAGTGATAAGTTTCAATAGGCTTTGTGATTTCTTGAGACACTTCTAGACGACTTTAATGTGGATGAGAAAATCCTGGTAGTTTTCAAGATAGTTCAGCTTTTCTTGTTCTCTAGTGCAGGGTAGAGGAAAGATTGTTCTGGACTAAATGTGACAATGCTTCGGTTAGGTATGTCTGTGTTTCCAACATGTCACTTTCAAAGTCACTTTCTACTCTTGTAAATACAGAAGGTAGTAGTCATTTGCTCCAACTCACAGCATAATGTTTACGTGTAGAAAGATGTGTAGAAAGTAGAGAAATTTAAATGTGCTTTATAAATCATAGGAAATGAATGACCTGTTAGAACAGTTGATAAAGTGCTTCTTAGAGATAAGAAATGTCCTTATATTAACTGAATGTTTTATGATGAGAAACCAAAAGTGAAGAGAAATTCTAGGTTCTGGACCAGGTGGATTGCAGGGAAAAGGTTTAGTAGGACATAGGGTTTTAAAAAAATTGACTAGTAAAACTAAAACTTCCATGTTAATCATTTGTTGAGGGAGCATTTTTAACGTATTTGTGCTTCTTCAGAGTTTTATGAATTTGTGTCCCCGAAAGTTTTGTTTGTCTGACTCCCAAGATGATTTACACTGCTAGGGGTCTGGCTTCATTCTGGGTCCTGTGTGTGCTGGATCTCATGGTGTTCATGCTTCAGCAATCACAGGGACTATGGAAGCACAGGTACAATGGCTAATAGGCTTTGGGAATCAGGGAAATGATCTGCACAATTCTGTTCTGTTCTCAAAATCCCAGCCTGGAATTCTTATCATGACTACAGTTCCCTGAGGGTTTCTGGGTCCTAGCTTATCTATAAATTAGAGACAACAATACCTAATTTACCCTGTTGTTGGGAATTGAATGGAATAAATCATTGAGCACAGCTCTGGGCATACTGGCAAGCATGCACTGGGCTGTGGTTGAACTACGGCAAATCTCTGTGTGGCAATGTGGTGATTTTTATATTAATCTTTATCCAGTTGATTGACGTAGAATTTTTTTCCTTGTCTTAGGCGAGGAGGTTAGAAAAATCAGAAAACCATTAATAGACAATAGGAGGGTGCCTGGGTAATTAGAATTAATTTTCAAAACAAACTCAAACTAGCAAATACAACTTGACTGTACTATTTCTCCAAAACCTACGGTATCAAATAATCCAATCAAAGCCTCTTCAGGCACACATTGTTCATGAAAGTCTGTGATTTGATTCTGAAAGAAATCCCAGCCTGAAGAACCAGGCTTGGATTGTCACATTCAACATCTGCTCAACAGAATAGAGGGCCGTTGCTTTAAATGCTCTAGAATATAATCACATCATCAAATTCAGGCAGGGTAAAAATGGGTTTGCAGCATTCTCCTGTGCCATAAGCAATGACCCTAAGCTTTAACCGTAACTCTGATTTTGCTCTATCAAGAGCCTTATGAGTTAACTGATTTGCAAGAGTCCAAATGTAGGGTGTCCAGTCATTTCCATGCAGGCCGGTGTGCAGTCTCAAAATGCACGCTCATGTATGCAAGTCCTAAGGGGAAAATAGCTCTGCGAGTATCAAGTAACTGAATTAAGAATCTCTGTGGAAGCAACTCATCTTTCCTTTGCTGATCAAATATATTTCTTTTGGTATCTGCTTTCTCTGCTCATTAAAGAATTAAAACACAGAAAGATGTTTAACGCAGACAGAGCTAGTTTATTTGAAACAGAGAGGGAAGCAGCAGAAGCAAAATAGCACCAGGTTCTCCTAAGAAACAAGTCTCAAAAGAGGAGTCCAGTAGAGTCTTCTTGGAGGCGTATTCTCATAGCACAGGGCTCCTCCCATGTCCCCACCTCTTGTTTTTTGTATTGGTTGAATGGGTACCCAGGGTATTATGGGAAGAAGAAGCATTTGAGCAGGAACCCAAAGCATCATGGGAAGCAGCAGCTCCATGATGGGCCATGTGTTGCTTTCATGACACCAAATGAGAAGTGATGTTGCACCTGAGGAGAGCTCTGTGGACAGATCAAGGTCTGGGCAAAACTTCAGGCAGATAGAACGTTTCATCAAGATTTATCTTTTTCCGTCCATCATCCCAATCTCTCTGTCTATATAGATGAAGTTTCTAGAGTCAGTGGATCTAGATAATTCCTTAAGCTCTTTGAGACTTATTACTTATCTAGGGACTGAGACCAGTTAGGTATGCCTCAGAAAGTTGTCGAACGCAGAAGGAACAATGCATGTCTCAACTACGTAGCGCAAAGACTCTCCATGTATTTATAAACTCTCACTTATTACCATAGTACTCTCGCCTGGCTCATCTGGACTTGGTGCGTTTTCATGATGCTGTGTTCAGTGGCTTATTTCATTCAGTTCCCAACAGCATGGTAAATTCCGTATTGTTGTCTCTCTAATTTATAGATAAGCTGAGTCCTACTCAGAATATAGACACAAATGTGTGTGTGTGTGTGTGTGTGTGTGTGTGTGAAAATTCTGAATGTGGGTAGTACTATCCTCAGACTGAAGGCTAGGATGAAGAAAGATAGGGCAGAAAAGAGAAAACCCACCAGTGTGGGCATTTAGTTTTCTGTCTGTCTGTTGGTCTGTCCATCTTTCCCTCCTTCCTTCTCTCCCCCTCCTTGTTTTTGTTCTCTCTGCTGCTATTATTTAGCTCTCTCACTCTGAGTCACTCCATTCCATGATGGATTGAAACCTCTGAAATTTGGAGTGAAATCGATGGTCCTCTCTGTTAGCTGGTCCTCTCAAGCTCTCAGCCATCATTACCTGAGGCCCTGGGAGCTCCTTCACCCTTTCAACCAGGAAATGGAGGAAGCAGGCCTTTCTCAGATGCCAAATCTCCTTAGGTGTTGACCTTGGATCTCCCAGCCTCCAGAATGAGGATACATACTTTGCTGTTTTTATGCCTCTCATTCCAAGGTATTTTGATAAAATATCTCAGGCAGAGTAAGACAGTTCCATTTAGTGCATTCTGTTTTTTAAAGATTTGGGCATATATTTTAGCTCTTATCTAAACTTCCAAAATTTTACCATCTAGAAATATTTGTATAGAATATACTTGCAGCCCATAAAATCAAAGCAATTACCAAGTCAGTTGTTAATGCATATATTTTACTGGAAAACGTGGAAATTTACATCACAAGGAAAAGACTCAATTCCAATTAAGTCTGCTTTCCATTTGAGGGTAATGTCTTGCTTAACATAGCTGTGCTGAATTGAAGAGTAAGCACTTAAAAGTATATTTAGTTGGTTTTCAAGTGTGAGATTCATGAAATTCAAATATATTTATGAGCAGATATACACATTATTGCTTACCAAAAGTTTATTCAGCACATTTGTAACTTTTTGTAACTTGTGTAACTCTGGCTCCAGCCTTTGTCCGTTATTGTCCTTTTTTTTTAATCTTTCCTTTTGTGTCAGTCCTGGGGCTTGAACTCAGGGCCTGGGTCCTTGAGCTCTTCAACTCAAGGCTAGCACTCTACCACTTGAGCCACAGTGCCATTTCTGGCTTTTTTTCATTATTAGTTGGAGGTAAGAGTCTCACAGCATCTCCTAACCTAGCTAGCTTTGAGCCATGATCCTCAGATCTCAGTCTCCCAGCAATTCAGGTCGCCAGATCTGCTCCCACACCCAGATCTCCTGAAAAAAGGAGGTTCCTGTGAAGAATCATGCAACTGTTTCTCATGGACACTCCTATTGTTCTCCTCCTCCTCCTCCTCCTCTTCCTCCCCCTCCCCCTCCTCCTTCTTCTCCTTCCTCCATCTCTTCCTTATCTTCCTCTCCTTCTTTCTCTTCCTCCTCTGCCTCCTCCTCCTCTTCCTCTTGTAAGAAATGGCTGTCTCATCTCTACTATCAGGCCTCTCTCTTCCTTGACCACATGAGGATCCTTTAGGCCCGGTATAAGGTAAACAAATAAATGTAAATTTCTTCTTGCTCTTGACAGTCCTGGCTCTTCCTAAATTTTATATCTCTCTATCCAAGAGACTTTCCCAGTGTGACAAATAACCCTCTCCAGGCGGGGCATCCCAGAAATCTGTGACACAGCGCAAAGAATAGCTTAGTCCAGTTGTGTGCTCACAGACACAGAGGAATTTGCAAATTGTTCCTTTCCCCATATACATAGGCATTCATTCTTCTAATCTCGGCGTGCAAGGGCTTTACTAGTTTGTTCAGATTTGCAATCGCCTCTTTCACTTCTGGTTTATATGGCTTAGGTCAGTATGTTAAGTTTTATGGGTTGAATATAAGCAACTCGCTGTTCCTTCTTGTTTTCCTTGTCATAAAGAGGACAACGCTGGAATGTCAGGACTTAATGAAGCAGGTCTTTAGGCTAACACCAGCGTGGCACCTGCTGGAGCCTGAACATGACACTTGCAAACATTCAGCCCAGAGCTATATGGTGTTCACACTGGAGCCTTGTCAACTCTGCTCTTTAAAATGACAACACTGTGTTCTTTCTTTATAAAAGAGGGAAAGAACAGAGGAAGGAAGGAAGGAAGGAAGGAAGGAAAGAAGGAAGGAAGGAAGGAAGGAAGGTGTTTTGAATCAATCTTTTTTGCCATGTTTGAGTTCTATCCTTGCTATCATTTCCCAACTCTCTGTAACAATGGAAAAGGGATGGCAAGTTGCTTTGTTCTTTTCTTTTCTCTTCATTTCTTTCTTTCTCTCTCTTTTTCTTTGGAATGCTTGAGATAAAACCCAGGACCTTGCCCGCGCTAGGCCAGGGCTCTGCCACTGAGCCATACCTTCCCAGCCGACTGAGCCATACCTTCCCAGCCCACTGAGCCATACCTTCCCAGCCCACTGAGCCATACCTTCCCAGCCCACTTGCTTTATCATGTCTTCTCACTGACACTTAGCTCTGAGACCCTCCATTCCTGTGTTTTGCTGTCTGCAGGGCTACTCTGAATCACCTACTCTGCCCGGATGCCATTAGATTAACCTCTAAAGTAAACATGGAAATTTGCTTCATTCTGAAGAATCATGACAGGAAGTAACAGGAAGTTTTCAACATGGAAGCCGGGAGGTAGCTGCTCCAACACTGCTCCAAAGGCGATTCCGGTGTCAAAAGCTAGCCTTCACGTGCATTAGGAATTGAACAATTGTTGCGATTTCAAGAAAACCTCTTTTTATTTTATTTAAAAAAATTTTTTTTAGTAAACTCTGAAGCTCTTTTCTTTAAATAAAATACCTGTGAGAAATGTGTGGCAGCTATTTCCTTAAAAAAATTCAAAATAAAGTTAATCTTTTCTCTAGGGACAGTGAACACAGTCGGTAAGATGGCTGAAATGGAGATCGACTGAGCGCTAAGTAGGAAATTTACAATACGGCCCATTTTGCTTTGAGAACACATTCATGTAAAGTCGTTTTTACCATGCTCAAAAAAATGTTCATCCTACAAACCAGAAGGGATTTGATTTTTTTTAAAAATCTGTCAAATTAATTTTTTTTTGTTGTAACACCAGCACTCTCCTAGAATTTATAGAAGAAACCTCTTCAACATGTTGGAAATGATGGATTCAATCACTGAAAGTCCCCAGAATTTATTCTAGAAATTACTAAGGAACAAAAATAAATAAGCTGAATGTTTTCTGTGTGCCAGGCATGATGATAGATGATGTGAATAGATTGTTTCAGCTAGTTTTCACTAAATTATCCCAAAATATGTATTCATTCATTTATGCATTCATTCAGTCAGTCAACTAAAATTGCATTGCTTTCCGGGTGCTATTACTGAGCCTTTGAGATGCATTGTGGGCTCCTTTCAAGTATCTGTGAAGAAAGCAAGGCTCTAAACAGGCAAAGGTCTCACATGCTAAATGTACAAGGAAGTATCCAATAACTATGCAAAGCAAATACCTAGATTATGTAATATACTACAAGGGGATAAATGTGCTGGTTTTAAGAAAATAAACAAGAATAAGAAGGATTTGGAGGAGAGGCTAGATCCTCAGAAAATAGCAGATCCCAATGTAGCTCTCATTGAGCTGGTGATAGTTGGTCAACGATGGGCAAGGGATAAGGACACTTTAGCCAAAGCTATATCTGTTGGAAGATGTACCAAGCACAGGAAACACCTTATGCAAAGACTGTAAGTCAGGACTACAAAGGCCTTTTAGAAGAGCTGCAGTATAAAGAAGTTGAGAGGTGGGAGCCAGAGGTTTGGAGAGTGAGGGAGGGAAGATGGGAAGATGCCTGTTAAACAGTGCGATGTTAGAGTTGGATAGCAAGATTGAAGGTCCGTCGGTTGGTGGCACCGCAGGGTAAACCTCATTAACAGCAAGGCAACGTATAAGTCAAAACCATCAACGAATATGTTGCATATGCTCACCGTAAGGAAAGGATACAAGTTTAAGGTGATAGATATGCAAATTGTCACCCAATATAGACATGATTCAAAATGTGACATGAGACTTTACTTATGTGTATATGTGTATATATATATACTATAGAATATACAGAATATATATTCTATAGAATATATATTAAAATAGATAAGAGATGGGGGAGGGGCGGTGGGGTCAATGTGGTTGGAGCCGGCCATCAAGATAAAGAATAGGAGAGAAGCTACAATCTCACAGATGGCTTCTTGGAAGTGGTTTTTACTGACTGTTCCATGTTAACTAAACAATGGTGCATTTTAAAGGCTATGTTTTAAGAAGCATTAATGTAGGGGAAGGGCAAAATATAAAGTTACTTGAGAGGAAAATGTTTTCAAAGGTAGTAAGTTAGTTCTATGGCATGTTCATTGGTTTCACTTGGAAAGGAGGAGGGACTCCAGTTGAAATACTTGACTGAAAACAGCAGAGGCCCCGGGCAGGTGTCTGGTCTACCCTTAGCTAACTCTGTTGGAGAAACTGAGAGGCAGCCAATGGGAGGAGACCTCCCATTTCTGCTTTCCTTTAAATAAGAATAATAACAAAAAAGAATTCCTCTTCACTGTTTTATAGACAAGGCATTCTGGTAAGATCTTCAATTAAAATGCCTCCCAGACAATTGCAACTGATGTGATTTGTTATCAGGGAGGAACCCAGGGGCTCCTACATCTCTTGGATGTAATGGGAATGAGAAACTCTGAAGAGTAGAACTGAAATGCAAATGTTTGGGTGGTATTAAGACTCCAACTCAGAGATTACAGCCTGGAAGGCAAGCTTGCCACTGAGCCTGCCTTCCTGCTCTGAAATCCAGATCTCTTTTTGTTGTTGTTGTTGTTGTTATTGTTGTTGTTGTTGCTACTGCTGGTTGTGGGGCTTGAATTCTGGGTTTGGGCACTGTCCTTGAGCTTTTTCCCTTAAGGCTAGTACTCTACTATTTTGAGCCATAGCACTACTTCAGGCTTTCAGGAGATAAGAGTATCATAGACTTTCCTGGGCTGGCATTGAACTAGGATCCTCAAATCTCCACCCCTTGAGTAGCTAGGATTACAGGCCTAAGCCCAGCTTGAAATCCAGATCTTAATCCAAGTCTAATGAGTGTGTGTGTGCCTGTGTGTGTATATGCACGCACATTGCACATACATGTGCCTGTGTGTGTGTGTTTCTGTAAACCACACTTCTGTCCCATGATAGGAAAGCACAGGAATCTTACAATTTTGTTTCTCTGGAAAGAAGTTTACCAAATTCCCTGTGATTGGCTAAGGAGCACCATCTTTAGATTTTAGTTCAAATCAGCTGCTTACTGAGTGAACTCAAGGAACAAAAAAGTATCCAATTTACATAAAGCTAGGAATGCTCTACTACATTGGCTAGTAAGGCAAAAACTTCAAAATCTGTACAGGAATTTCTGGGCACCAAAGACCCCGGCCAATTTTATAGTCACTAGGGCTGGTCATTTAATAGTTACTGAATTTGAACATGGCTTCAGTGCCTTTTCAGGCTCTTAAGCTTACTTATGTCCCTGTGCTTTCTCCATGACACCGAGAAGCTCAGTGTCTCTGATAGCCAAGATGCTCTTAATAGAAAAGATAATACTTTTGAGTCCTGTGTGTTAATCATCAGTCTGTTTCATATATATCAGAATATGTAACATATATATAAATTAAATCATATGTATCTATTTAAATACATATGAATAAACCCTATGAGGTTAAAGCTACTTGCATCTGATACCAGAGGCTGATGCCTATAGTCTTAGCTATGTAGGAGGCTGACCCCAAGATTGTGGCTCAAAGCTAGCCCCAGCAGAGAGGTTGAGAGACTGGATCTCCATTTAACCAGCAAAAGGCCAGGCTGGAAGCTTGGTTCAAGTGGAGACTTGAACAGTAGCAAGCCAAAACACCTCAAGCCAAAGGACTACCGCAAGAACAAGACAAAAGAAACAACCACCACCACCAAAGCGACTTCTAGTTTAGAAGTGAGGACACTGTAGCTGGGTGTGAGGGATTTTCTGGGAAGTGATATCATCCTGACCACATGGGAACATGGCCAGCCTGGCCAGCCTCATCTTACAGCGTGTCTCCACTTCATTGTTCCTTTCTAGAGATAATTGCATGTTTCCCATTGGATTCCATATTCTGTTCTGTCTTTTCCACGGGTATTGTATCATGAAAACAGACATCAGAATCCTTTTGCTGTGACATTCCACCCTTCAAGCCTTTCCTTGACTACAGGAATCTAAGAAACAAATACATTGGAAGTTATCAAACGTTTATAATCAATAACTTATGGCTCTATTTTGTACTCGATCTCTTTATTGCATTTAAAAAGAGTATGTACCTACACCGAATACTAGATAGCTATGAAAAAATGTATTCTTCCTAATAGGAAAGTGGGTAAATAGAGAACTGGCTTCTGATTTTAAATGACACCCTCTGCACAAAACATCTCTGTTATTTTAGGAGGAAGTTCACATCCTAAAAGCACTCAACTTATACCCTCTCCTTCTCCATTCCATGATGTGTCCAATGGAATGCTCATGGTACCCAGATGTCCCTCTGACCTTCAGAGAGCTAACTAATGCAGCCTTCCCTAATGCAGCCTTCCCTCCCCCCCCCCCCCCCCCGCCCCCGTCTTCTGGGAAGCGATCCTACCAGCTCTGGGCTTCACGGCTTTGGTTGGGAGGCGCCAGCACACACATAGATTTATGTGGCTCAGCCTCTACCGATCAGACTGATAGTTGATTGGTCAGCTGGCCTGATTCAACCAGAATCCTGTCCTAAGATGTTGGAACATGGGTCCATTCAGAACCTTTTGTGGTCCTGTCCTAGCTGGAAAGTCAGCAGCACAGTTGCTACAACATCACTGCATCTACAGTGTAGAGATTTTGTGTCTGAAAGAAATTAAACCAATCTGCAAAGACACCCTGAAAGGAAGGAACCCACGGATTCGAACAGCCTTGCTCAGGGCATTCTACATAGTACAGGCAGGCTAGAAAGGGGCCAGCACAGGACCTGCCCAGGTGAGCCTCCTCTCAGACCCCTTAAAGCCTTCTTACCTAGGGGGAAAATGGCCAGGGAAAGCTGCTTTATTCCCAGGACAAAGCTGAGCCCTGAGCCAGGATGCATAGATACAGGAACAAAGCAGCCACTGCCCATTTACTTGCTGAGAAGCACTCAGTTTCCATAAAGCAGCAAGTTGCTCAGAACCAAGTCTTTCGTAGTTTGGCAAGTTAATACCACCAGAAAGCCCACCATAACCTGTAGATATGATAACTGAATGTAGGGTTCAAAACTTTGCGATTCTAGGTAGACTCTCTATCAAGGGACCCTTTTTGAACCTACATCATTTTTTTTTTTTTTAGAAAGGCTCTCTGGACAGAGGTTCATGCTTTTACCAAGACTAACCTTGGACTCTGATCCTCTTATCTCACAAGTGATTCATATCACAAGCTTTGACCACCACCAGATGGCTAGTTTTCAAGTTAAGAGCTTAGTGGCTTTGTCCAGATTGAGATCCACCTATCTCTGATCCTGAGTAGCTCTGATTATAGACGTAAGCCTGGTACCACCAGGCCTCACTAGGTGTATGATGTATTGTAGTGCCAGGGACTGAGCCTAGTGCTCTACCACAGAGCTACATCCCTAGACCTAGTTCATTTTTAATGGAAGAAACTGTAATTTCACTATTTTAAGTTTGACTATGATGTAAAATGATGTGTTTGTGAGGTTAAGTGTAGAGGAATTAATCTACCTGGGTGTTGTGTGGCCAAGCAGTTGCTTTTGTTGGGGTTCAGATGATTATTGTGGGAAACAAGGCAACACTTCATTACAGGCAGCTTCATCAGATAAGAATCTGGGCTTCCCTTGGTCAGAGTGCTACAGCTTGTCACAGAGGACAATCATGCCGAACACATTGGCAAGTCTGTCGCCTCCATCTCTGGATGTTGGCTGGATTCTGTGACTGCTGAGCCACTCTGTTAAGCTTTTTTTGTTTTATGATATAGGAAACAGTACAATGAGTTCTTTGGTATCATTTTCCCAGAGTGTTACACCAAGAGAGAGGAGAAATCCTCTCCCATTTCTGCAGTGGTGAAGCTGGGCAATCTGATCAGCCTGCAGGGGTTGGGGGCCCCCTGTGGGGTGCAGGTCTGGGCTGGGGCTCCCCAGTGAGTGGACCCTGTGAGCAGGAGGGAGCAGAGCCTGCTGGGTGACTGCAGACAGCCAGAAGAGCAGCTGCTCACTGGGAATGCTCACAACTTCCCAGGAGGAGCCAGACAAGCCAGGGAAGCGGCTAGCACGGCTACAGGGGGACTGGTGATGTGAAGTCTCCTGGGGTCTTTGAGGAGCATGTGCTAGAGAGGGAAGGAAATCACTCAAGACTGAGAATCCGATGCATCCAAGGGCAAAATATCATTTCATCTTGTATACATACACTCTATTCATATGTTGGCACAGAGCGCCATTAGGAAGATATAAAATATCATTTTTCTATGACATCATTATTGTGAATATAGGAAGGCTGTTATCAATAGTTTGTATCTGTGTTGTGTGTGTGTGTGCACGTGCGTGTGCACATGCTAGGATTGGAGTTAGAACTCAGGGCCACAGGCTCTCACTTGAATGTTTTGATCTAGTGCTTGAGCCACACCCCTACTTCTAGCTTTTTGCTAGTTAATTGGAGTGAGAGTATTATGTACTTTCTACCTGGACTAACTTTGAAACATGATCCTCAGATCTCAGCCTCCTGGGTAGCTAGGATTACAGGCGTGAACCACCAGCACCCACCTTAAAGGATTTTTTTTTTACTTAAGCAATCAAGTAGAGTTATTAAAAAGTAATGAGACTGATAAGGTACACATATATTATTTTATACTCCGAGTCCATTCTTTGCTAGTGCCAACTTTACTAGAGGGCACCATCGCAAAGCTATTGCTCCATCATTCTTTTTGCTTTTAGCAGTCTCTAAACTATTGCAAATGAGTTCCCCTAAACATTCTATGATGGCCATCTGTTATACTGAATGCTGTAACAAATCATATCTTAATAAAGGACTAATTAGTAAAGGAAGGTAAGAGATAAAAGTCGGTGACTTTCATCTGTGGGTTAGTGTGTGCTTTGGGTCTAGAATGTTCCCCAAACGCCCAGGTGGCAGAATCCTGATGCTACAAAGTGTGGGTAGAACCTTTAGGAGGTGGATCCTGAGCCATCACATACCTTTACATAAGTGGCCGTCTCTGGCATGTTTTACCAGTGATGGTAGTGCGGTGACCCTGTCTGGAATCTGGTAGGGTTTGGATGGATTTTCAGGTCAGCTCATGTCTTTCAAAGACTGTGATAATTTTTGGGGGGTGTGGAGGGGCTGGTCCTGTCTTCTTTGAGAAGGGAAGAATGCTGTTGGAAGGGTCACTTGACACAAGGCCACTCTATAGCACAGAGGCCAGTTGTCCCCACAGGGAGTGTTCCAGGAACAAGCGAATGCAGACAGAACCACACTGGGAAGGCGGGGGGGGGGGGGGGGGGGGGGAGGGGCCTCATGACACCTCTGCTGTCCCTACCAGTCACAATGAAGTCAAAAGCCCAGCCCGCTCTCAGAACAGGGAGGACCCTGAAGTGTGAGCATCAACATGGGATAATTCCGCATGCATGGAGATGACAGGGAACACTTCGTTTGGGTGGTGAGGGTTTGTGTGTGTAGTTTGAGATTCAAGTGCCCTAACGATTTCCTTCTCTGATGTGCTCAACTGCTTTCATGGTAGAAGTCAACCAGAGGTACTGGAAACCTGGATTTCAATTCTATTCTCTCTCTCTTGGGGACAAAGATCACTGTCTCCTGAGAGGTATGTAAACAGCTTACCCGAGGAACCCTTCAGTGTGTCAGGAGGCAAGTCTCCTCCCATGTACAGAAGACAAATGTGTGGGCCATGGCGGCTTACGCCTGTCATCCCAGCTACTCAGGAGGCTGAGATCTGAGGATCCAAGTTCAAAGCCAGCCAGGTGGCAAACTCTGTGAGACTCTTATCTCCAATGAGCCACCAGAAAACCAGAAGTGGCACTGTGGCTGAAGTGGTGGAGCACTTGCCTTGAGCTGAAGAGCTCAGGGACAGTGCCCAGGTCTTGAGTTTAAGCCCCAGGACTGGTGCATATGAGTGAGTGTGTGTGTGTGTGTGTGTGTGTGTGTGCATGTGAATGCATGTGTATTGTGTGCATGTGCACATGTGCACACACGTGTGCACACACACACACACACACACACACACACAAAATCTGAAACTTCTCCCCATGACTCCACGGGCTTCTTCACTGGGGAGTCTTCCCTTGTTTGGCTCCTCCATTGCTTTGATTTTCATTCCTCTTCTTAAAGTTATGGTGGGCTTTATCCTTTTGCCTTTTCATAATTATATAACCATGTGACTGATATTTTCTGCCACTAGTCTTCAAGTTCCTAGCAGGTAATGAATATGTCTGGGCTTACTGTAATAAATCCCCAAGTCCTTAGCCAAATGCTGGTAAATATATGCTTCCCAAGGCATGTTTATTGGCTGAAGGAGCAAATAATGTTTGATTTTAATGACTTCATGTTCATAACCAAGAAAGTTCATACTGTAAATTCATTTGTTTCTTGGTGGTTTAATGTTCTTCAATGTTCTGGTCATGAATGGCTAGGTTTTCTTCTTGTTTTTTCTTTCTTTCTTTCTTTCTTTCTTTCTTTCTTTCTTTCTTTCTTTCTTTCTTTCTTTCTTTCTTTCTTTCTTTCTTTCTTCCTTCCTTCCTTCTTTCTTTCCTTCCTTTCTTCCTTCTTTCCTTCCTTCCTTTCTCTCTCTCTCTCTCTCTCTACTTAATAAAGACAAATCGATCGTAACTGCTATGTTAGAGTGAGTGGATCAGTTGCAAAAGCCAGTTAATGATTTGGAGAAAGGCAATCTCCCTACCCCCTTGTTTCTGACATTACCAATCATGTGCACCGCCAGCTGTGCAGTACTGTCATGTGCACAAAAATTACTTTCTGAAAAGCTCAGGTGATCAAGTTACAGGCTGAGACCTGATTCCTCTCACTCCGGCAGCCAGAAAAGTTACAAATGGCATTAGTCGCCATTAAGTGACTATCTGGATTTCTAAAAGAGCATCGGTGTTTGACTCATCAATCTCTCATGGCCATAAACTCTACAGACTGAACTTGCATTTTCCACAGGGCTGTGTATCGTTGCATGGACTCTATGTGAGAATGCTCTGAAAGTGACTCTCTATAATGAAAGCAGACTCTGCACCTAAGAATTTTAATGGAAATTCATGGAAATCCAAGTCCAGGAATTAAGTATCTGGGAGTATAGGCAGGCCCAAATTGTTTTCTCTACCCCATCCGTTACTCTCTTTAAACTTTGCTGTGTCCAAGCAATTTAACTCTGCATCTAATTTTAATCTGTAAACCATATCCCTTCCTGCAGCTGGGAAGCATGTGTTAGCACTTAAGCAACAGGAGGGGGTTGCCTAAGGTAAGAGGACTGATAGCATTGGCCAGGCATCTTAAAAATGGCTTTGTGTGATTTGGCACCACCAGCTAAGGCTTTCTGTTCATGGGTCCAAGCCGTCTGTCCAGGGCTTAGAAAGACTCAGGGAACACAGTGGGATCTTTTTTTTTATACCTATTACTTGGTGTTGATGTTTTATGGAAATTTCTACAGCATGGGACTGCTTAAAGTAATGCAATGTACTCACAGTCTGTTTTCTTAGAGGGATAAGTGCCACAAGAAAATTTGTTTCACAAAAGATGGAAGAAAAGGAGATTGAGATTGGGTACAATTGGATTTGATCCTAATGACATCATTAATGCAGTGAAAAGGATTTGTAAAGGTGAAATGACTGCTACCTAAATGCTGTCCCTTCTAACGCCTGTAGTTCTTACAAAGAAAGACAGTGAGTTTGTGTCTAGAAGTTACTCTCACCTTAAGATCAGAAGAAAGTTTAAGTTTACAAGTCAACATGTGAGCTACAAATAATCACATGAAGTTCAAACAACCCTTGAAAACTTTTGATACAGCTACAAAGTTGATGGTGGTCAATGTTTACAGATATATGTATATATAATACATATATACACACATGTATACATATATATGTAAGTATTTCCTGTCATGCATTTGACAACATTATTTGTAACAAGATTTAAAGCAGTAAAAACCAATGTCCTTCACCCCCCAAAATCCCACAAACCAAAAAGTCCAAGTAAAGCTTCTTAACTTGTGGAGATCAGTTTCATTTATGAACAAGCAAAATCATGTCTTCAATCGCTTCATAGTAGTATTGTCTTTTCAAGAATAGAGTCTGGGGATACCCAACATATTCTTTACTCATGCTTTTATATTGTACTTAAGTCCTAGAGAGAGATAATTCAGACCAAGCTAGTTTTTGTAAAGGAAAATACCATTTGTTTTCTCACCTGAAGGTAGATTTTCAAAGTTGAATTAGTAGTGTGACAATGTAGTTCAGTGCTATTGCTCCACCAGTTCTGACATTAAGCAGATTATTGACATTTATAATCTGTAAAATAGTGTTTTCTCTCTCAAGTGGTGCTTAGGAGAATTTAAGGAGACAATATATGTATATTATGTTATTCTGTATCTAATATAGTAAGTAGCAATTTCATTAAACTTCTTGAAAAGTCACTAAAAGTTAAGGTAACATTTTTTAAAAATCCAAGATCATCAGTTTGTAGGACAGTAAGGAAGTTTGTGTTGTCAGTTTAAAACAAAACTCTAAAGGGACAAACTTTAAAATAAAAAAATTAAAGTATGACCTGTTGCAACAATGAGAAGGACAAGTTGACATGTCCAAAACGAGCTTTACAACGTCGGTGCGGGGGGGGGGGCGGGGGGGAAGGGGGGGAAGGAGAAGGATTGGGATTGGGGGGGAGGGGGGAGGCTGGGAAGGGATGTGAAGGGTAAACCAAAGGAGGAGGCTGCAATGCTTGGTAAGAAATGTACGCATTATCCTGCCCATGTAATTGTAACCCCTCTGTACAGTATGTTCACAAATAAAATAAAATAAAATTAAAAAAAAATTAAAGTATGAAATTGCTCATTACCTTACTCATGTAACTGTAACTCCTCTGTACAGTATTTTTACAATAAAAATGTATATATAAGAAATTTATGCAGAAATTAAAGAAAGTCCTTAAATAAGGTTAGTAATTATTACTCTTGAGAAAAAGACAAAAAATTTGAATAAGAAAGATGATGTATAAACTATAGTCACATAGAATGAGGCTGGAACACATCTCTAATTCCAATTACCCAGGAAAAAAGAATGGGAGAATAGTGATTTGAGGCCAATCCACACAAAACTAGTGAGACTCTAACTCAAATACAAGCTAGGTATGGTAAGATATGTCTGTAATCCTATCTTTGCAGAAACCAGAGATAGGAAAATCTTGATTTGGGGCAGGTCCCAGAGCAAAAGTGCCAGACCCTATCTGAACATATACTAACATACAAAGGGCTGAGAACAGGGGCTGGGAAGGTGGCTCAGTGGTAGAGCGTTTGCCTTGCATGCATGAGGCCCTGGGTTCAATTCCTCAGCACTACATAAACAAAAAGAAAAAAGCTGGAAGTGGCGCTGTGGCTCAAGTGGTAGAGTGCTAGCCTTGAGGTGAAGAGCTGAGGGACAGAGCCCAGGCCCAGAGTTCAGGCCCCATGACTGAACCTCCCAAAAAAACAAAAACAAAAACAAAGGGCTGAGAGCATACCCCGATGGGCAGAATATTCTCCTCCAAAGTGGCCAGTGGTATCTAACATCAAGGAGCGTTCAGTGCAGGTTGCTGCAAGTGAGTGTGGTAGGATTTATTTGGTGATATGGTCAAGAGCCTAGGGCATGAGTAAGTAGGTGGGGAACAATCAGAGAAGCCAAGCTACAGATAGTCTGCAAGCACAGAAGTCCACAAATGCAGTGTTGCAGTCTGTGGTGCCCACTTCTGAAGTCTGAGCTGGTGAGAAGACATAAAGAAGTGTGACAAATAAGACAAATGGTGGGAAAATGAGGTAGGTACAGAAGATTTGCTCAAATTTCTTTTTTCTTTGAGGAGACATTGAGCCTTCTCACATGGTAAACAGGAAGGGCCATGCAGTGGAGGAGGAGGGTGACACAGTCCCGGGGGGGGGGCCAGGAGTGAGGAAGGAGGAAGCTAGCATGGTTGTGAGGACTTCACGCTTAGACAAGCAGGTGGACCACAGCTCCAGTGACAAGGTAAGATGAGCTTATGTCTTTTTTTTTTTTTTGGTGTGTTGGGGATGGGGTCCAGTCGTGGGCCTGAACTCTGGGCCTGGGCGCTGTCCCTCAGCTCTTCACCTCAAGGCTAGTGCTCTACCACTTGCGCCACAGCACCAGTTCCAGCTTTTTTTTTCTACTTATGTGGTGCTGAAGAATCGAACCCAGGGCCTATGCATGCAAGGCAAGCACTCTACCACTGAGCCACCTTCCCAGCCCTGAGCTTATGTCTTGAAAGTGGAACAGGTGGGAGCAGATGGCCAGAGAGGAGTGGATGAGGGAAAACATCCCCTTTTGAGCTCCCTGCTAGGTAGCAGGGGAGAAGAAATGGTGGGTCAGAGTTAGAAGACTGAGGCATTTGGAGCTGTGATTGTGTTGCCCGGCTTTCAAAGGATTGAGGGACTTCCCTCCCTCACCAACTCTGAATCAGAAAGGACAATTGTGCTGGGGATAAAAGAATGAAAAAACCAGACTGGTGGTCAGCAGTGGGCAGCGAGGAGCGATGGCATGGGCACGGAATGTGGTGTGGTCTTGTGCACCTGCAGGAAGATGAGCAGCACCCTGGGTAGAGTTTCTGTGAAGGGTACTGAAGGCAAATGAGAGGGAGGTGGAGGAACCGAAGGGATAAAACATGTGAGAGACATTTCAGATGAAAATTAAAGCGTTCTCGGTACAATTAATATTGTAGCCAGAGTTCTCAGTGCAAGTGATAAGCAAAACAACTGTTCATTTAAAAAAATAGAGAGATGAGCTCGATAAGAAAATTGAAATCGAGCCCTTTACCTGAAAAGCCACAAAAATAATGAGGGTGATTCAAACCAGGTTATTGGAAGGAGAAACACAGACAAAACTGGGTAAAATCTTATCTCCAGTAAGAAACTAACGAGGGAAATCAATGTGCATTATGGGATTATCACACATGTTGTAATAGTTCACTTAGTTATTTATATGAGTCCCCCTGAGCACGTCACCCCCACCCCCACCAATCCTATAGCAAAAGAAAGTATTTGAGTGAGTCAGCACCAAGAGAAGCACAGAGAGAAAAATTGCTTGGTCTTTTTATTCCAATCTGAGGAGGGAATCTAACGAAAGATGTAGAGAATTCTATGTGTAAGTCTTAGACAGAAGAAGACGCTAGTGACCAAGGAAGCAATGCCATTTTTCATGTCTGCTCTTCATGTACAAGGCAACCACAGGGAGGCATGTTCACCAAAACACTGTTATATGACTCTGTAGACCAAACAGTTGACCTTGTATAAAATGTGCTCTGCTTGTAACCTACCCAAGTAGAAGGGAGCATTATTCTTGTGGACGTTAGTGCCTTGCACCATGATATCTGACCATCGGATACAAACTGTTTCAATGAACCTGAAGTGGAACAGTTCAGCAGAGAACCGGATAGCTGTGTTCACGACCCTTTTGGAGACGTGTGCCCATCGGTGGCTTGTCACAGCACCAAGTGAGGCCACAGTTGCATTCATTGTTCAGTGAGCTTGTCTATAAAGTTCAACCCACCGACAGCAATGAATGTTGATTGTGACCTTTTTTAAAAAGATAATCTCGAGACAGGAAGGAGAAGTCCTTGTGCTGTGGTTTTTCTGTCTTCCACAGATTCTTCAGGCTGTAGAGTAGATGCTGGGTAGCCATAGGGTACAATCAACGGTCGATGGTTTTGATTTTAATTCCAAACTCACCGACAGCGTTGAATGTTCACTGAAGCAACCTCTAAGCTCAGATTTCTGCTGACGTTCTGCTGGAGGTTTCAAAAGTGGAATGAGAAACAGAAAAATTCAAGGTGCCTTTACTTATAAATCTTATAGGCACTTCAAGAAAATAAGGAAAATGATTCTTCCAGCCAAGTACTTGGCTAGCCTGCACCTAACTCTGTGTGAAAAAGAAAGATCTGTTTCTTTTTTTCTTTGTCAGTCATGGGGCTTGAACTCTGGGCTTGGGCACAGTCCCAGTGCTCTTTGTCTCAAAGCAAGTGCTCTACCACTTGAGCCACAACACCACTTCTAGTTTTCTGGTAGTTTATTGAAGATAAGAGTCTCACAGACTTTTCTGCACAGGATGGCTTTGAACCACGATCTTCAGATCTCAGTCTCCTGAGTAGTTAGGATGACAGGCGTGAGTCACTGGTACCTGGCAGATCTGTTTCTTTAAGCTTAATAAAAGAATGCCTACCTTAGCTTAGTTCCAGAGGAGAAATTATCCTACTGTTAAATAGAAGAAGACTCTGTTGTTCAACGTAATTTTAGGTATCAAATAAAAGAATATCATAAATATGGCTATGCTTATTATAGATATACATGACTCGTGGAGATTTAGAAAAAATGGGCAGAATTATCCTCCATTTCCTCAAACTAAATAACTCTTGTCTTCACTTATAATTATACATATGTTAATACTAGATTAAAATTATTACAATTTCTGATTTAGAGCCTACTGAGTAAATTATAAATGAAGAAACCAGCTCAATCCCTCCATTTCTATTTTCTGACACACATATTTCATTTATGCCATGAAAGGTACCCTATGAGCAATATTTTATTTTTAACTTAGTCTGAACTCGATTGAAAATATTTTACAACCATTTAACAATAATTTTTACTATCAAGTCAAACAAAAGTCCTTTTGTATGTTTCAAAACCCAGGGGAGAATGTCCTTAGTTCACAGAGTTCACTGTCATCCAAAAGCAGCAATCATTATCTGAAAGCTAGATAACAGAAAACAATTTGGAACTGGACTTCGAAGGTGTTCAGGGTTTACGAGCATTGATGAATATTCCTGAAATGAGAAGGAAGTTTCCTTAAGCTTCTGCATTTGAATCTATCAATTGTTTAATACTGCCTAGAAAAAAATTTTACTTGGAGACTTCCTCTAGCTAATTCTTTTCGGGGGCAGGTAAACGATCCAGTGAAAATATGTATTGAAGACAGCAGAGAGAGAACGCAAAACTGTGACTCATCTGAATTTGATATCATTTGATTCTTCAGAAAGAAGCCATCTTTCCTAGAGTACAACCCATTCAGTGAATATTTTATGGGCAAACTTTTTTTTTTTTTTTGCTGTTGCTCATGGAAAGAATATTGTCTTGGGCCTAGGGACCCACTTGCTTGCTTTATCAATTACACCAGAAGCCATGTCATTTCTATTGCCTTCCTATTGGGGCCTTAATGTTACGCCAATGTACAACCATTTTCCACTATGTCTACTCATCTCTTGCCACATCACTGACTATTTTTCTAACACGGATATGGTGATAAAAGGCTTCCAACCATAGTTTTTTGCATTTCACCCACTGATAAGCAAAGCTCTAGGGTTGTGAAAATTAATTTTGTTCATAACTGAATTATCCATGGTTTCTCAGAACCTTCTCCTGGAAATTCTTTGCAGAATATAATGAACGTAAGCTTAAAGTCCTCATGTTCCTAAAATAAAAACCCGAAATATAATTAATTTAAAATTCTTGGAAGTTTTGCAGTGAACTCATTCCTAACAATAAGAAAGCACATTCACATATAAAATAGTCATTTTAAAGACAATGATTTATTCATTTTTTCCCATGTTCTAAACTCAGACATAAGGCACATGGGTAGCATGTTGAAGATAATAAAGAACCTCATCATAGTTTAAGATCTCTGCAAGAGGATATAGATTTCTCTGTTCCTGCTGTGTGTGTTCAGTGTCAAAGAAGAGAATAATCTTTCAGCTCTATTTCTAAACTACTTTTCTCTTTTCCTAAAAGTTGCTCTACTTAGATTCAATTTCGTTCTCTGTTAATCCATATAGCCTTTCAACCACTCTCTCCTAACTTCAAATTCTCTCTCACTTACCATTATTTTTATACCCTAAAACTTTGCTTCAACTCATTTCTATTTCTGAGATTTCACATGGTCTGTTAGAAAGTAGTCCTTGTCATAGTGTAGGGTTCAAGGTTCATCATCCATAAGTCTAAAGCAATGGCCGGGACTTGAATTCTTACGTGGATTTCCTCGACTGAAAAGTCGCAAGGAATAGGCTATTTCAGGATAAGCATTTTCCTATTCCTCCCTCCCTCATTTCAGAGACTTGTGTGAACAGAACAAGAGCTGTTTGCACCCGGGCCATTTATTGTAACTTTTATTTCTTCTCTGTAGACTTGAAGAAACATGAGGCATTTCAGTTTTGCTTAAGGTTAGTAGGTCATAAATAAATCAAAGCAATTTCTTTGCTTTGAGCAAGAGGGTCATGGACAAGATGAAATACCACTTGTAAACAGAGCAAACTTTAACACGAACTGACAGAGGGACACGAAGCAGCACCGCCGTGTGCCTCGGTAAAAGCCATGGGGCCTGGGGATGTTCAAGTTGTCTGTTTTAGAACTGGATTATACATCTTGTGTGATGACCTGCGTTTAATTTAAGTGACTGTCTCTGCCAGTTCTTCCGGAGGGCCAGTGTGTGAAATAGAGCATCTCCTCCTCAGTCCCCCAGCCCTCTCCTCTGCCTTGACCTAAATTGGAAAGGCGAACTTGGATCTGGACAGAGACGAGGGAAAGAGATTTTTGCGACCTGCCACATTTCTATTGGTAATGCTAGCTAGTTGGTTGAAACATAGGGGAAGGAAACACATCCCCATGAAATAGGTGTATTGTATTCAGTGTCTCCTGTTACAAGGAATATTTGTCAAATATGAGAAATAAAAAAAAATACCATCACTGTTTCTTTCCTCCCAAAAGAAATGGTACTGTCTCTCAAAATCATCCTCCAACTTAAGTGGTATTTTGGGGGTTCCACGATCCCTTTCTCCTGTTTAGCTTTATACTCTCAGGGGATTTATTCCCCTATATTGGATATGGAATCGCAAGAAAGGTTTGAGCCCCGGCACTTTTATCTCCCCAATCATATAGATAAAGTAGCTAACACAGAGGTTCTCATGCTGGGAAATCATAATAGTAGTTCTTGAGGCTTCTGGCTACAGCAATCGAAGGAGTAAAACCATCAAAGAAGTCAGAACTGATTCTGTGCAATCTAGAGCCAACTTGGTTTTCCACTGAGCAAGAAGGAAAATCAGGACAAGTCATGTCAGAACTTGGCTCAAACAGACAGCTTTTACTACTGAAACTCTGGCAACTCAGAGGGGACATCAAGGTTGTTTTCCAAGAGCTTTGTAATTACTGATAGTCTTTATTTCTGCTGACAGCAATGGCCTGGAAAGTTTCTGGCTTCATTTCCCAGAAAACTATGATTCTACATTACTCACTTCATAAAATGTCTTATGAATTTGCTTTGGAGAAAGTAAGAACTTCTAACCCAACCTATGAACTATTTGGCAAACCACTTGTTAGTGAGAAGAAACAATGTTTACTTTTATCAAGCATTAGTTTTTTTTTAAATATGTCTTTCAACTAGATTTACATATAAAACCCCAAAATCTGCTTATGACAAAATATCTATAAATTGTGTTTTGTGTTGTTTGTTTAAAAAACCATAAACAAGTTTAAATACTTATAGTTGAATAGAAAAACATTTATAGTTTAATAGGCAAAGTTAAAAAGTCAATGAGTGGGCTGGGAATGTGGCTTAGTGGTAGAGTGCTTGCCTAGAATGCATGAAGCCCTGGGTTTGATTCCTCAGGACCACATAAACAGAGAAAGCCAGAAGTGATGCCGTGGCTCAAGTGGTAGAGCACTAGCCTTGAGCAAAAGCAGCCCAGGCCCTGAGTTTAAGCCCTAGGACTGGCAAAAAAAAAAGTCACTGAGCACACCATTTTAAATAAGTGCCTACAAATATTCTATTTTTTTTTATCATTTCCTTATGGTAAGCACTTGTTATCATAAGCTAGATTAAAATAATTTTTAGTAGGCTGAGTGCCCATGGCTCACGCCTGTTATCCTAGCTACTTGGGAGGCTAAGATCTGAGGCTCATGGTTTGAAGCCAGCCTGGGCAGGAAATCCATGAGACTCTTATCTCCAATAAAACACCCAAATAATCTGGAAAAGGAGCTGTGGTTCAAGTGGTAGGGCATTAACCTTGAGCAACAAAGCTCAGAGACAGCAACCAGGCCTGGAGTTCAAGTCCCAAGGGATAACTGTTTTTAGTAAACAATGTATACCCACAAACCATAGGTGTAAATTGTTTCTATGTATGACTTTCAGAAATGGAAGAAGTGTACTTTAGACTAGGGGTGTGGCACAGTGATAAGAATGCCAGGCTAGTGAGTGCCAGGCCCTGCCTTCTACTGGGCAGAATGATATAATCACTAAATAAAGAACAGAGCAGAGACAATGGACCTGGAACTACCAATCACAGGCTTGGTTACATAACCTCTATGAGCTTTTGTTCCTGGGTGAAAGTCTGTGCAATAAAGTCATCTTCATCTCCATTATTCTAGCTTGTAAATCACCCTTTATATAATAGATATTTTGCAAGGTATAGCTTAGAAGCCCGTATGGCTTAACAGAAATTAAATACAGGTATCCTACAATCCTAAAGCTCCTTTTCCTTAAAAAAAGTTGTTCTTTCTCTTCCACTTCTAACTCTATGTATACATGCACGTGGATGCCATTTAACGTGACGTTTTTGTAACCGGCCTGATGGTTTGCAATGGAAGAGTAACATTTCTAGTGAGATAACAGCCCCCACCACAAAGCTTCCTTACCTGCTAGACGGTAAGTGGCAGGCAGGGGGAGCACTTCTACCATGGGGAGTTCTGGGAGACTTGATGTCTCTCTCCTTCAGTTAATCTCCAGTCTTCAAAGTAGAGAGTCCTTCATGAACCCAGTGTCTTACCATCCACGTGAGCGCAGTGTGTGCACAACAGGGTGTTCAGGGTGACAATTCCTGATCACTTTTCAGAACAGTCTCTTGTCCTAAAGCTAGTTGGGATTAAACCTATGTGCCATGGATTCTACAGAAATGCAAGGGTTTTAATAACATTGTGTTCCTCTTAGAAATGTGCCCGCTTCCTTCCTTACTTTTGTCTATTAGAAAACTACTTCAGTGTTTGTTTGTTCTGAAGTTCCAGCTTGATCTAGAAGCAATAAAGAAAGAAAAGAGAATGAGGAAGAGGAAAAGAGAAAGAAAGAAGGAAGGGAGGAAGGAAAGAAGGAAGGAAAGAAGAGAGGAAGGAGAAGGAGAAAAGGAAGAAAGGAAGGATGTAGGTAGTGGATAAAAGAAAGGAAGGAGGCCCTGGGAAGGTGGCTCAGTGGTAGAGTGCTTGCCTTGAATGCATGAGGCCCTGGGTTCGATTCCTCAGCACCACATTAGCGGAAAAAGTCGGAAGTGGGGCTGAGGCTCAAGTGGTAGAGCGCTGGTCTACAGCTGAAGAGCTGAGGGACAGTGCCTAGGCCCAGAGTTCAGGCCCCACAACCGACAAAAACAAAACAAAACAAAAAACCAAAAAAACAAACACAAAACAAAAAGAAAGGAAGGAGAGAGTAGGAGGGAGGGCTGTTGCAGATGAATTGTATTTGGCTATCTAAATGATTTCTTTTAAACTAATTTTATAAATTAATTCATAAGAAAAATTCTCTGATAGGAAAAATAATCTTTCTTTAAACAACTGACCCAATGAGTATGAAGTTGGTAGCGAATATAACAAACAATTTGGCTCATCGTTGAAGCCAGGATTCTTTCTGGATAATAAGTCTGCGTGCCCGTTACTTACTACACTGCCCAATGCCATAGTAGACAGTACTTGTTTTTAGCAAAGAAATGGAGTGTCCTTAATCCAAGACTTTGGATTAACGATTTATTTTCTCTACTGGGAAAAATTACTTATTTGCTTATCTTTGAAACAATGTTGCAATTAATTCCAAGACTCCATGTGAGTTTATGTTGGGTTACCAGTAATAACAGAAATTAATCTTTGAAAATTGAATCTTTTGCTGGGAATCTTTGAAAAGAGGTGGTCTCTTATTTCTTTCACAAACTGTTAAAAAATGCCAATAAAGTAGCAGCTCAAAAGCATAATCAAAAACCAAACCCAAAGCACACAAAGTTAGGCTATTGATTTTTTTGCCCATGTGTAAAAATGCAACATTATTTCATTATTCCATCATGCTATACGAGAGGGCAAGTTATCATAATTGTATTTTTAGAACACTCATAACATTTTCCAACTTTTTTAATGCTTCATTCAAATTCAGATTCAAAAAGCATAGTCTCCCAGGCTTTCCTCCTGAGATCCTCACTAACCATGTTATTAGAATACCTTACTATTTTTAGAGGACATTGTGGATGTATTTTTGGCTTCATAAATTATTCAAGCATCTGGCCCCTCCATCAACAGGATACCAAATGTTTTTTACATCAATCTTTGTGCAACAATGTATATTAAACTATTTTATTTCCCAGGAGCTTAGCAGGCTCTAAGTTTGTACTTGAAAAAAAAGAAGATTTGAATGGCTAAAATGGTAGAAAGTTAAAATCTGTGACCATGACGTAATAGCTTTCTAGATAATCAGTGTAAATAGAATTTTAAAAATCACTTAACAGGACCTGAGTCATTTTAAATACAAATCTGCATCTCTACTCAAATATTCTTACAGTATTCATATTGTATAAAATGCTGTTTTTGAAAATTTGTAAATTTTTTTTAAAAAATGGAGTTCTGATATAGAACATGAATTGGGGTTTTCTCCATCATATTTGTCTTCTTAAGAATTTATCCTTTAAGAATGACAAATGTAAATAGACATGCATAGACACAGTCTTCTAAACTCTACCCAAATATAGGTAGAACTTGACTGTTTTCTCCACAGATAAGTTGTGTCATGGAGAAAGGATTTTATCTAAGAGTCAACCCTCCATTAGAGTTAAATGCTACATTTCTCAATAAGCTGTGAAAATTAAATATCATAGTTTATGTTATTTCACAAATATATGTCAAAATGACACATCTGCATTAACTGCATAATGGATTTATGCATTCTTTTTGGACTCTGATAAATAACCTCTTCTAAGATTATATTATTTTGATAGTTTCTGCACATTGTGTATTTGTCTTTAGTCAAAAGAAATAATTCTAAGGGACTCAACTCTGCTTTCCCTTCATTCTACACTTCAAAAGAAAATAATCAATATTTAGTAATTCAGAGTACTCTTTTGCTTTTAAATATATTAATAGGTCAGCTTATGCCTTGAATTATATGACAATTTGATTCATTGACATCAACATCAAAGTTAAAGAAAGAAAGGAATTT
The DNA here is from genome assembly GCF_019054845.1 of Dipodomys spectabilis. Lineage (NCBI taxonomy): Eukaryota > Metazoa > Chordata > Mammalia > Rodentia > Heteromyidae > Dipodomys > Dipodomys spectabilis. The sequence continues at coordinate 2,074,937 of NW_024870965.1, read as the reverse complement.
GTGGTTGTTATTCTGTGGCTACTAATATGAGCATGCTTTTAATTTAATGTACATCACATTCCATATATCCAACAAGTTTATACTACTTATATTCTTTATAACTTCTTTCTTTCTGAAAAGTTACTTGACGAATATGCCACAATAAAATACATTTCCACATAGATAGACAAAGGTAAAAGAGATGTGTTCTTCAGAATAAGAACGTTTCCCTCTGTCTCAACTCCTGAATCTTTCTCATTGGGTTTCCTTTCTTTTCATATTTATTTTTCCCCAGAAAAATGAATAGTTTAAAAATACCCGTGATAAATGAAAGTGTACTAGAGGTAGAAGTCAATAGTCTAAGATATTATTAGGTAGAGCAGAAAAAAACTATGATTTGGCTTAAGAAGTTCGTAAGAATTTATTACAGCTGGGTGCTGGTGGCTCACACCTGTAATCCTAGCTACTAAGGAGGCTGAGATCTGAGGATCATGGTTTGAAGCCAGTCCTGGGCAGGAAAGTCCGTGAGACTCCTATCTCCAATTAACCATTCAAAAACCAAAAGAGGTGCTGTGGCTCAGTGATAGAGTGCTAGTCTTGAGCAAAAGAAGCTCAGAGATAGTGCCTAAGCCCTGAGTTCAAGCTCCAGGACCAGGGAAAAAAAAGAAACAAAAAGAATACTATATAGGACCCTGAAATGAGGTCTTCTTACCCGTAGTGACCCAGTCAGTAGTTTCTTACAAAGACAATACATGTGTTCCAGAGTTATTCCTTTTAGATTTCATTTCAAAGCAACTGCCCTCCTGTAGCAATCATAAATGACGATTGGAGATCAAGGCAGAGGAACCTGATTCCATCGGCCCCTTTACTGCATGTTTTCAACCATCTATTTGCCATTAATAATAGAGTGGCTACATTTTTAAAAATCAAGGACTGGGCTACATAGATAATTTTGAACCGAAGTCAAAGTAGGTGTTTTATTTTTCTTTTAATTCCATCTGGTACTCCAGCCAGGCATATTATTCTCCCTAGTTTCCTGTCTTCAAGCTTGTTTTTAGTGTCTCCTTCAAACTCCAGAATAGCAGCAACATTGAAGCCCATGCATTTTAGCCATAAGTGGTTTATACAAAGATGATTAAAATTTTAAAGTTGGGTGCTGGGGGCTCAGAAGGTTGAAATCTTAGGATCATGGTTCAAAGGCAGCCTGGGCAGCAAAGTCCATGAGTCTCTTATCTCCAATTAGACACCAAAAAGCCAGAAATGGAGTTATGGCTCAAGTGGTAGAGCACTAGCCTTAAGCACAAAAGCTCAAAGACAGCACCGAGGAAAGAAGTTCAAGACCTATGACACTCTCTCTCTCTCTCTCTCTCTCTCTCTCACACACACACACACACACACACACACACACACACTCTCTCTCTCTAAAAACAGAGCTATGTGTGAATAGAAGTAGAAAAAAAAAGCAAAGACTGGTTGTCACAAATTCCATATGTTGACAGTGTAAATATACTCACAAACATGCAGTACTTTGGGGAATCTATTCTTACCATAAAAATAAACAAACTCATCACTCCACTATAGGAAAAGGCAAATATTTATTCTAAAAAAGTCAAATTGCATATTTAAATTGCCACAGAGACTCAAAATCATTGACTTGTTTGGGTCAAGTTAGCAAATAGGAACAGAATTGATGTTCACTTCCCACTCAACTTCTATTGATTATCTTTCACATGTAAGGTATAAACTCATGTTTCTAACATAATTTTCTTTTTACTTTGTTATTATTGATGGAAGATCTTTTCTTCTCTAAAATTTTACCAGAAGACATTGTAAATTATATTTCCTCCATGAACCCTGAAACTTAGCAGCCTGGTATTTCAACTAACCTTTAAAAGTAGAGTAGAGTAGGGTTTTGTCATACGTAAGTACTAGTTCTGCAGGAACATACAGGATGCTCACTTCCCTGTGAACCTGAAAAAGGAGTGTGATAAAGATTTCATGCATGTTCTCTTTCGTGGTCTGAGTCCCTCCTGTGACAGTAAGAGAGGTGCGTGGGTTCAAAGATGGTTCTTTGGCTATTTATGCAGCTAACGTATATCTTAGAGTATAGTTGGTGCTCAATGTGGGCCTCTTGTGCCTTGTTTTTTGATTCTGTGCCACGTCTGAATGTATGGATGATCAAGCAGACAGAATCTATTGACCCTCCTCCCCCTCCCCTTGTTGACTGTGTATAAAACAGCACAGAAGTTAATGACTTTCTCATTGGAGCCCTGGACAATTGATGTGCTTGACTCCCCAGTGTAAATGTCCCAGCGTAGAGAAGGTTAGACAGGTTTAATGTTCCTTAGGGATCTCAGCCACTTGCAGGATCAGTGGCTTCACAACAATGCATAGAACTAGGTCGGAGACAAAATAGCCATTAAGGAAGAGCTTGTTAAATGATGTCTTTTACCTGCCTATGCCAATGGACAGTGTGTCTTTTTCAAAGGATGTGAGCAATATGTATATATGCATACATATATATGTGCGCATATATGTATATATATATCACTTTTTTGAATCTTACATTTTAAGTATTTTATTGCTATTAAGATTCTTTTAAAAGAAACTATATGTATTGCCCAGGATGTTCATTTTGAAAGTATTTCTGTATTATCTCTGTTGACTAAGATATACAGCTAGTAGCGAATGTATAATAATTTGGCTGAGCACCAAATCAAGCTTGAAAGCCCAGATGTTCAGGAGGTTGAGATCTGGTGGATTGAGGTTCCAAGTCATCATGGGTAGAAGAGTCTGAGAAACTCTATCTCCAATTAACCAGCAAAAAAGCCAATCTGGAGGCAAGTCTCAAGTGGTAAAACACATACTATGTTCAAGCCCTAGTACTACTAAAGATGTGTAAGAATAAGGACTATGATAAACTTTGTAACTAATTCTCTCAATTCTTAGTGGGTGAAAAATAAAATGGAAGAGAGAAGAGAGTAACATGACGTGCCTAGACAAAAAAGAAAAATCGTCCTTTGAAATGAGTCATCTGCTTCTCATCAAATGCATTCTCTGTTGCGAGTTCCACCTGAGCCAGCACCCAATCATATTCACTACATAACATCGCTCCCCACTGGGGTAAATCCCAGGGGACAAAATAGTTCCTCATCTCATTATTTCCTCGTTATTTTTCCCCTCAACACTGCCCTCCTAATGTAATTCTGCTCATTGAAATAGTCTTCACTCTTCCATACTGCACAGATAAAAGCAGTCTTCCTTCTTTCAATCCCTGAGAGCCAATCTGATCAGCTATTTCATGCCCCAAACCTTCTCAACGGAATCATTTTCAAAGAGTAAAAAGTGGTGGCAGGCATTCCCACACGCTGTCTATCCTGCCCTTAACTCCTTGTACTGGGGCTTGAACTCAGGGCCTGGGCGCTGTCCCTTAGCTTTTCCACCCAAGTCTGGTGCTCTACCACTTGAGCCATACCTCCAGTACCTGCTTTTTGCTGGTTAATTAAGACCCTTGTGAATTTGTCTGCACAGGCTGGCTTCAAACCTGGTTCCTCAGGTCTGAGCCTCCTGAGTAGCTAGGATTCCAGGAGCCAGGCAGCTGTGACATCTGAATGACTTAAACACGTGTAAACTGAATAGAGTTGGATTTAAGATAACTCCCAAAGTTTTGACCAATGGAGGAGTCCCTGGCATCAGGATCTCACTGTCTGGGGATAATACTGTTCAGCATGTGTTGGAATGGATTTCCCACAAATCAGCTACATTAGTATGGGTATTGACATTGTAAGAAATCACTGCAACAGGAAAATGTGTTCATCAGCCAAATTAAAGAAACCCAAAGGATTCCTTACTAATGGTTAAGAAGCTGCCAACTATAAAGTTCTTAAGGGAAAATACTCTAACACTCTTGGTTGTTGTTGTTTATTGAAGTAATTTTAGCTGGGAGATATTTTCCCCCAAAGATGCCAGTAGAAGGAGCATTAAAATAATATAAAATAACTTATTTTACACTCTTCCTTCTCCCATCACTTCTTTTAGCTTTCATGAAATTCAGTTTGTATCAGTGTCTAAAGAGCTGATAAGCCTTCACAACCACGTGGTCCATGCTTTCCTCTTTCAGTCTAGCTTGCTCTGGAAGACACCTATTTATATGGTAATTTGTGGTCTTCCTGTTTTGCCTGGCTTGCATTTCTTAATGTTACACTGGGTTTCTGCTTATTGCTCAAAAGAAGAAATGCTGCCCAACACACTGAATTACAAACATAGTTTCTAACATATTGACTGACTTAAACAATCCAATTAGTTTCTTCCCATACCTTACCCTTAACTACAGTTAGGGCATATTTTACATAATAAGATTGACAGAGAAGTTATATCATTCTGGATAGTTACAAAAATGTATTTTATTTCATTCTATCTCTAGCTTTTGTTTTCTGGCAAAAAATAGCAATAACATTTTAGAATTATTCTCTCTTTTTTTTTTTAGGGTAACAGAATTGTTTGTGAAATGAGAGTCTTTAACCTAAATATTCTCTTATGAACAGTCAGTTCCTCATTCTCAAGTCTACCTTTTGCTGTTGAGATCAGGTCAATGAGACAAAAATTTGGGAAATAATCTGCTGTTGGTGGCTCACAACTGTAATCCTAGCTACTCAGGTGGCTGAGTCCTGAGGATCATTGTTCAAAGCCATCCCAGACCAAAAAAACGTCCGTGAGACTTCTATTTGCAAGTAACCAGCAAAAAGCTGGAGGTGGAGGCATGGCTCAAGTGGTAGAGTGCCAGCCTTGAGTGGAGAAGCCTCAGTTCTGATTCACCCTCCCCATCCCCCACATAAAATGGACCATAATACTAACTTCAAAGCTCCATATGACACATTTGATGGCCTCACACGGTTAAGACTGTATTACTAGTGAACAACAGTAACTTTACAAAAATATCCAAGCAATTTTAAGTCCTCTTAATTCTTTCATAGCTTACTAGAAACATTTCCATCACTTGTTAGAGATTAGGAAACCAATATCAAAAAGCTAAAAATGAAGAAGAAGCTACCAAGAACCAGCTTGCATTGCTATTACAGGAAGTAGCTTGAGGAATCAGGCAGAATTAGAAAAAAGGAGCTCTCATTTTTGTTTGAAGCACCACACTTTGCTTTAGTGAGGGCTGATATCATACCAAAAGTCTCATTTTTGTTAACTTCTCCATAGTTACTGAAAACATCTTATTGGAATGGACAGGCAAAAGTTAAAATTAGAAATACACCCATTGTTTGGAATACTTTAAGAGAAATAATAGAATTAAACTATACCCACCATCCTGAAAAATCAGGAACAGATGTCTCTTTAAATTCAATACATTCACATGCTTGTAAGTAGTGTGTTTCCAGAATATCATGTTTGTTCTTTAGGGAAGTTGGGTGTGTCTGTGGATGGTGGGATTGGGAGAGGAGATAGTATTTTCATCCTAGTTCTACGATTTTTTCCCCCCAGCATTGAACCTTGAACTCAGGGCCTCATGTTTTTCTGGGCTGTTTGTGTTTTTTCCCCCCTCAAAGCTGGTGATTTACCACTTGAGCTACACTTGGGCTCCTATTTTTTGGGGGGTGGGGGTTAGTTAACTGGCGATGAGAGTCTCATGGAGATTTTGCCCAGCATAGCTTTGAAGTGTCATTAGCAGATCAGGTATAAACTACCAGTGCCTAACACCAGTGCCCTTTCTCCTTTCTTCCTTAAAAATTTTTTTTTTGCTATTGCATACTACTTTTTGTTAATTACAGTAGCAAGCATGAAAACTCAACTCTTCTTCTTCTATTACTAATGTAGAAATTGCACATCAAGCTTGGCACCAGCGGGGGGCTCATGCCTAAAATTCTTCCTACTCAAAAGGCTGAGAAATAGAATCAAGGTTCAAAGCTAGCCTGGGCTGGCTGGTTCTTATCTCTAATTAACCACCAAAAAGCTGGAAGTGAAGGTGTGGCTCAATTGGTAGAACAACAGCCTTGAATGGAAAAAAGTTTGAGGATGGTGCCCAGGCCCTGAGTTCAAGCCCTAGGTCTCACACAAAGGAAAGAAAGAAAAGAAAGAAGGAAGGAAGGAAGGAAGGAAGGAAGGAAGGAAGGAAGGAAGGAAGGAAGGAAGGAAGGAAGGAAGGAAGGAAGGAAGGAAGGAAGGAAGGAAGGAAGGAAAAGAAAGAATGTGTGCATGAAATGTTCCTAGACAGATACGTCAGATATTTGCCATCAAACATCCATTTCAAGCTGCCTTTACTTAAAATTGATTCTCAGTAAAATGAAAGAAGACAGGAAAGAGGAAGGCAAGAAAGCAAGCACGAATGGAGGGAAATGGAAGGCAGAGAGGCTTCTCCGGGCACAGTGCCACTGTGACAGATGGGCCTGGCTGGAGGCGGCCGGGATTTGCCCGTGGGTGTCTGCAGCACGTGGGGCTGAGCAGGGCGGACTTGGAGTCTCCTAAATATCTCCTTCAGCTGATGTGTGACCCGATGCTAACCGAGACAACATTGTTTCCACTGCATTCAGATGCTGTTGCAGAGTGAAATACCCTTTCCTAGCTTTCCTCAAGGGCCCTGTGGAGACTCCATCCCTATGCTGAGTTAGAATCAGTTTATATTGTTGCACTCCTGGACGGTCTTCCATTGACAAAGTTGGATATTGTGTGTGCCTGCATGCATGTGCACATGCACACACACACCAAATGCACACACACATGCACACGCATCGTAAGGGCCACAGGTTTACATTTCTCCCCAGAAATGCATGATTGCATAGCAGTTCTGTCTTAAGAAATGGACAAAGAAACAAGAAACCCTAACAATTACTATATTTTCCTTTATGAAACTGAAAATTACACAAATCTGTGATTTAATTCAGAGAATGTAAATATGAGAACTAGATACTTAATAAAGCTTATAATTATACTTAGTCACTACTATAAATATAGAATATTAGTTGAAAATGAGTACGAATTTGGACCATTTCCCATTTAGTTAAAACCACAAAAATGTGCACTTTCTGATAAAAAGAAATCTTAAGGAATGATTTCAAAATAAGTGATTATCTCATAAAGAAATGATGAAAAATCATATTCAAGCCGACCTTGCCATTATGGAAAGACAGTCTCGGATTTTATATCCTGTCAAAGTGGATTAGTACTTCAGCTTCCTGGATGATTTCCCCCCATTTTATCACCTAGTCTTATTTAGTCACCTCATTTCATAAAAGAGGAAATGGAGATTTAGAAAAAGTAAGTGATTTTACTGAAACCCTGAAGTCCCATAAAAATACGAAGAGAAAGCAAGGGGTGGCTCCAGTGGTAGAATGCTTGCTTAGCCAAAGTGGTCTTGAGTTCAAGCCCCAGTATTAACAAAAGTGTTGGAGGGGTGAGGATGAAGGAGGGGGAGGAGCGAAGTGGGAGGAGGGAGGAAGGGTGGAGAGAAGTGAATACATGATCCGGGACCATTTCAAATCATTACTTCCTGCTTGCTCAGGTGCTCAGGAAAGTTGAATCAGGCTAAAGGTTTCTTACCGGCTTTTAGGGCCGTGATTATAGCTCCCATTCTTATTCTGCTGTTTCCATTTATATTTTTCATTTATGCCAGTACTGGGACACACAGAGCCTAGACCACTGTCCTTTAGCTCTTTCACTTAAGGCTAGCTCTGTACAATTTAGCCACAGCTCCACCTCTGGCTTGTTTTGTCATAAGAGACTCATGGACTTTCCTGCTTGGCGGGCTTTCAGCCACGATCCTCAGAACTCTCCTCCTGAGTAGCTAGGCTTACAGATGTGAGCCACTGGTGCCTGGCTTTCCAGTTAACTGGTGCTTATTTTTACTTTGTTTCAGTTCAGAGGTAACGCTGAGAGTTTTATGTTTCCTTATGAATAGGTATGTATGCATACATACACATTCCTCTCCTATTCTAATTCCTCTTCTCTACGGACCTTTGTTTCCCCAGAATCACCCTGAAGAGTCTAAAACTTCCTGGTTCTGTTCCACGTGGAAAGCCACCAGCTCTTCAGCCACCTCCAAAGCCTCAGGCAAGTTATCTTTCCTCTCGAAACATCATAAAATATATGTGTCTATTTGTTTTTACTTTCCTGAAAACAAGGATACTTAGTAGAATATTTTTCTTTGTAAATTCTTTTTCTCTAGGATATAATGAATGCTTTATACTTAGCAATAAATAACAGACCTCTTATCTATTTTATAAACCTTTGGATTTTTTTTCCTTTTATGTATCAATGCTATCCTCTATCTTCCTTCTCTCCCTCCTCCTCCTCCTCCTCCGAAGCTGTGAGTCTCCTGACATTTCCCCTATCCTACCTTGTCCTCCTCCAAAATTATTACCTTATTTTTCATTATCTGAAACATGGGAGGGAAAATCCAGACTTGAATATAGGCATATATTTGATCTGAAAAAATATACATGGCACCTTAAAATTGTATTTCCTTATTATATCTTTCCACTATTGGATTGATGCCTTAAACAAACAGAAGGAATTTCTAGTTCTACTGAACCACGTGATTGGAACTTAACACTATCTACCATACTTACTGATTTGGTGCCTAGGTCACATAGTATGAACATGATGCTGGCTTTCATTTTCTTTCATGGCTTTTGGCCTCTGCCCCTGACTGTCCACGCAGCGGGCACGTGGAGAAATGGATTCTAAAACTAAAGGGCAAAAGAACATGACAAGTGAGAAGTAGGCAGAAAGGAAGGTGTCTGACTGCAGCTCTGGCCAGGTGCACAGCTCATGGCCCAGAGTCTTGGCGTTCTCCCTGGAGCCTGAACACCACATGCAGCTGGGCCCAGGCCCCGCCCTGTTCTTCCCCCCCCCCCTCCCATGGCTCGGAGTCTGGCAAGTAGTTAAGTGTTTGAAGAGATGGTTTACTTCGCCACAAGTGCTTTTCATTCTGCTTTTGTGTGTGTGTGTGTGTGTGTGTTGGAACTGGGACTTGAACTGGGTGCTCTCACTGAGCTTTTTAAAAATGTATTTAATTTCTTTATTGTTATTCTAAAGACGGTGTACAGAAGGGTTACAGTTTCATAGGCTGGGTAAAGAGTACAGTTCTTTTTGGACAATGTCACCCCTTCCCTCGCTCTCTCCCAGTTTTTCCAATTCCCACCCACAAGTCGTTCAGTTCATTTTCAACCTAGTGTCTAGTGAGTGCACTGCTGCATCTGTACACACCTGGTCCCTCCATTTCTGTCCCCCCTTGTCCCACCAAAAGATAGATAAATAAACAAACAAGACAAAGAGAAATGAAAACAAAAATAGCAACAAAGGAAAAACAAACCACCTCTATTTCCATTTTGTCTCTTCGCTTATTGTGCTCAAGGCTGGCACTCTACCACGCATGTGAGCTTCTCCTCCACGTTCAGCTTTCTCCTGGTTAACTGGAGATTAGAGTCTTTCACTTTTGTCTGCTGTCCTGGCTTCAAATCACATCCTTATTACAGGTGTGAGCCACAGCTCCTGGCTAAAAGTGTATAACTTTATTCATTTATTCTGGTTCTAGAGTTTGAACTCAGGGCCTTCTAGTCTTACTTGCCTTTTTTTTTTTTTTTGCTCAAGACTGGTAATTCTACCACTCAGTCAACTTCCACTGCCTTTCTTTTGGAGAATTTTTTCCCCCAAATATTAAGTCCTCTGATCATACATTGCCCCCAGCATTGCATCGAGTAAGCTTTCATTCTGAAAGAAGCGTATACTGAGTTAAGATTCACTGCCTGTTCCTTTGAACAGGAGGAGCCACACTGACTGTGACAGCAAAGCTCAGGGTGAGCCTGTGGGTTAGCCCAAAAGGCCCGAGCTGACCAGCGCCGCAGCCAGCCAGCCGGTGCTCCTGCGCTTCGGCTTCCTTCTCTTGCAGAAGGATGTGCAGAATCAGGGCGCCTGGGTACCATGCACCGTCAGGCTTGGGAGTAGAGCAAGCAGATGGAAGCCGAGGGCTGGCAGCTGCGTTTCTTAGGGTCTATTCCAGGGGCCTCTTAGCACTCTCTCAGGGCTCCAGTGACAGCCTTCAGGTGACATGGCCAAGGCCCAAGGCAAGTAATCAGCTCCAGGCTGGGCATTGTCCCCACCCCTGCAGGGAGCTCTCTGGGACTCAGCCCATAAATCAGCCAGGAAGTCTGTCTCTGAGGAGTGGAGGTGGGCTGGGAGCTGAAGCAGCCATTGTTGCCCAGGGTGTGATTACAGCTGGAGAAATGCAGCCTTGTGGGGGCCCGGGGGCCTGAATTATACAACAGCGATTAATTAGGGCAGGCAAAATTCAAAGCCGGCAAATAATGAATGAGTTTTCCGAATGAATGGAATTCATTTATAATGTATAGTAGGCAGGCGGCCCCATGGCCAGGCCCTTTGGGCAAGAAAAAATAATAATTAAAAGCCTACCTATTTTACAAAGTCCAGGAGAATTTTTTCCCCCAGCTCATTTCTATAATCTTTTGAAATGAAAGGCAGTATACGTATCTGAACTTGACAAACAAAAATCTGCTAAATACATTCTGACTGCTACACAGAAGTTGACAGAAAGTCGAATGTACGACCTCAAAGACACCACGTTTTGAATGTTTGGGTAAAACCTAGGGTGAGCCATTGGCGTTAATGGGATGCGAAAGCTACTTGGCAAAGAGTTTGTTCACGATCTGATAATGTCTCTTCAGAAATGCCATCAGATTTATTGGAAACAAGAGAATTGGGTGATTGCAGCAAACGAATAGAATTTTTTCCAAAGATTCGTGAAACAACACAGTCTTTAGTTTTCCCATATACCTTTTTGCTCAGGATGAATATTTAAATATACAGAATTTGGTATGAGATTATCAACAAACAATAGGTCATCTCCTTTGAGGTGTACTGAGGCTTGAACTCAGGGCCAGGGCACTGTCCCTTAGATTTTCTGTTGAAGACTAGTGCTCTATTTCTTGCCCTACAGCTCCACTTCTGGCTTTTTGCAGGTAATTAGAAATAAGAATCTTCATAGACTTTTCTACCAGGAAGGCAGGGAGTCTGGGGGAGGGCGCTATGAGAAATACGATCCTCGAATCTCAAAAATCACCTGATAATTTATAAAGTGTCATAACCAAAAGAACTATTCTACATGGAATGTGGTCAATGTTAGATTTGTTGGAAATCTGGTAAGGACAGGAGAATGTTAATTGCAGAAGAGGCCAGTGGTCAAAACATTTTAAAGAACAATAATGCAAAATGGAAAGATAGGATCTATTCTGGATTTCCTTGCCTGAGGCAAGTCTAATAAGCTGAATGCTTAGTTGTTACTCTTGGCCCTGCCATTTGTTATTATTATTATTATTTTACTACACTGGGTTTTGAACTCAGGGTCTCATGCCTGCCTAGCAGGCATTCTACCACTGAGCCATATTTCCAACCTTAGCCCTGTCATTTGTGACCCTGGAAAAATCTCTTTCTCTGCATCTTTAGCTGGAAAAGAAAACCAGATAACCTCTAAATCTTTCCTTGTCATTTATGTATTTGGGGATCTTCCCTGAGATGACTGCTATAAATAGTTCTCTAAATGGTATCTCCTTTCAATCACTCTGGAGAGAACAACTTCAGAACATCCCATAAAGAGATGAATAGAAGTTGTCCTTGACTAGAAACAGAGATGAGCAAGTGTGCTGGAAGACAGCCGAGTGTGGCCACGCAGGTGTGCAAATGAGACTCCCATGGCTGGGCCCCAGGGCGAGTGTGTGGAGCTGTCTAAGTGGTCAACACCAGGTCAACCTTCGCCTGTGGGTGGCGGCATGTATAGGTGACTTCTCTCGAGAGGGAAGAGAATTGTGTTTCTCTTAGGATCCATGCACAGAACGGGCTTTCGTGAAGCCGAGTCTGGCTTTTATCCTAAGATGCTTTCTTTGACTCGGTATTTAGAAGATCAGGTGGAGACAAGATCACACTTTAAAGAATCACTGGGATAACTGACTAGGAGGGAGAAATAACACTGGAAAACCTTCTTTCTCCCTTCCATTCCAGTTCCGGTAGCGTGACATTGGAAGTTGAAAAAAGTTGTGCTCCTGTTCTCATGTAATTTATGACAGAGAAGAGTTAGACTGTCCTGTTCGGACAAACTCGCTCTCAAAATTAACTGACGGCAGATAATAAAAACCCGTCTATGCTGCATGTGAACAAACTTAGAAGTTTTAGACATCTATACATACGTGAGAATGTTAATTGCAGGAGAGGTCAGTGGTCAAGAAGTTAAGGGACATTCAATGCTGCTTATAGACACACGTACATACATGATCAATGATTTTTGTCTTCCCACTTACTCTTCCATATCTTCTTCTTCTTCTTCTTCATCATCATCATCATCATCATCACTGTTATTATTATTTTTGTCCCAGATCAGGACTCTACTATCTGATGCTTGTTTTTGCTCATTGGTTGGAGTTGACCCACACCTCCAACCCACTCTTCTTCCTTTTTAATTATAGTTATGCCTTTCAACAACTTTTGGTGTGAAAAATTTGTAAGTTTCCTTTGGAGATGACAATTCTATTCTTCAGTTTTAGCTAGAAATTATGTTTTTATCCTATCGTTCACAGGGTAGCACACTAAAATATCTACAACATAGAACTTATTTAAAAAATCAACACATGGGTTCCAGAATCCACCTGTAAAATTCAGTGAACATTTTAAAACTCCAATTCTGAATGGGTATGGGAAAAACAAAGAGTATTCAACAACAGATGCGGAAAAAAAAATCCAGGTATTTCTGGACTTTTTGACCATAGGAGAAAATTGAAGTTACTTTTGAATTTAACATTTTATGTTAATTTGTCCTACATCAGTAGATGAAATTAAAGTTAAATTTTAGTAAATTATGCCCAACTAAAAAAGTGACTTAATTCTATATGTAACTATAGAACTATCAATATACTGCATTCAAAAATGAAATTCATTGTGTATTATGGTGATTATTTCTAAAAAATAAAGGAATGACTGCTTTGATGCTCTGGGGTATTTTTTTTCCTTCTACTTTTTTCTTTCTTTCTTTTTTTTTTTTTGGTGGCAATGGAGTTTGGACACAGGGCCTCACCACTTAGCCATTCTACCACTAGGCCTATTTTTTTGGAGATGAAATTTAATAAACAGTTTTGCCTACGCCAGCTCCAACCAAGATCCTCCAGATCTCAGCTTCCTAAGTAGCTAGGATTATAGGCATGAGCCACCTGTTTCTTGCTGGTATTTGTGATTCACATGTTTATATATGTAAATCAATATCACAAATGTCTCTAATTTAGTACTATGCATACCTACCTATGAAAAAAATAGTATCATCTCCATATGTTAAGTAATGAATTTATAGAGGTTAGCTAATGTGCCAATTATGGAAGTCAGTGTTAAGTCTGAACAACGCCCATCATCATTGTCCCTATTACATCCTTCATTTTCCTTTCTTAATTGACTGCACCCTATTTTTAACTGCAGCCTTCATTTACTCACTTATGCTGTTTTCAAATGTGCTTTGGTTATCTTCGAAGTCATCATAAATATCTTGCTCCCAATTTTGTGTGTGTGTGTGCAAAGTACAAGGATGATGATTATTGCCCAGGACCGGCCACGTGTTAAACATGAGCACGCATGGACTCTGAGGGGACGTCATGACATTCAGATGGAGATGCCTTCCAAATTAACCCACCTTACCAGCCACAGCGGCAGGCTTCCTGCAATGCTGAGGGCTCATGAACAACTCATTCTCCTTTGGAAAAACCAAACAAGAACGTTGAGAACCTGTGGATCCTCCCTAAGAAATGCATTTTCTTTTCCACTTAAACGGGAAGAATCATTAAGAACACATGACCATTCCCCTTTGCAAAGTTGACGGTGTTCTACTAATATTAAGAATGCTGGTGTGAATGTTTCAATGAATGTTCACTTCAAAACTGCCAGCCACACACGGGCAACTCCATCTTTAGGGCACTGTGTTGTGTTTACCTCTGAAAATATCGTAGCATTATTGCCCACAATCCTTGGCCAACATACTTTGCACTCTATTATTTCTGCCTTAAGTAGTTAATTATTAAGCTCTGTTTCCTCCTATGCTAATTAAGCAAAGTGTGGAGGAAAGGCAATCAATTGGATCAAAGCAAAGCTGACCTGATAATTCTAGCTGCTGAGAGCAGGGACTATGGAGCAACGGAAGCCTAGTGGTTGTGGAGATAAGAAACAGCTTGGAATAAATGGCTTAAAACAAGAAGGTGTAATATCGACTTTCTTCATAAATCCTTAAAAAGATTTAGGTGTGAAGTTTTAATACAATGAATCTCCATACACATTTTGTGAATAACTTATTTGATATGTTATTAAGTAAATTATTTCAAATTTGCAGTGCTATTCCTCCCTTCTATTGGGAGGAGATTCTAATGGAAGAGGCTAAGATGTGTGTATACAGTGAATAGGTTTGGTATTTTTAGCGCCCCTCCTCCCCCCAAAGAGAAAGATATATTCATGATTCTTCTGCCTCTTCATTTGCATATGAGCACGTGAAAAATGATAGTCCAGATAGCGGAGGTGCAAGAGGATTAATCCAGAGATAATGAGCAGTTACCTTTGGGGGATTTCTCGCTGTGTGTTCATGCACAGATGACATTTCTATTCACCAGAATTCTAAAGCAGATACATTAAAAAAAAGTTCTGGCTATAATTACTGAACTTTTCCAGGAATAGATAACTAGCATTTTGGAACACACTGAACTGTGCTATTATCTAGAGCTACTCACAAAGACCGGCTTAGGGAATAGCCCTGCCCCTTGGAATTCCGATCTGAAACACCTATGAGGCTGCTCAGGTCGAGACTAGTAGGATTTGTGCCTAAGATTAGAAAATACGTTTAATGCTATGAAAACATTTATACTCTTTGCTCAAGGAACATTTGATCAGTAATTCTTAAAAGGAGTGTGATGAAGATCCAAAATGCTTAACAATTGATCTAAAACCTGAGGTTCATTCTTTCAATAAAAAATATGCAGAGTAAGCTGGATCTGATGATGTGTGCCTGTAATCACAGCTTTTTAGGAGACTGAGAAGAAATCACTGAGTTCAAGGCCAGCAGGCAATGTAGCTCAATGTAAAACAAAGTGAAACAAGCAAACAACAGAAAGATGAAATTAAATGCATAGAGTGAGTTATATACTCAACACTTTTAATATGTATTAAGGGTAAATGGCTTTACCTTTCTCTTTGTGGGGAAAATAGGGCCCATTAACTTCAACAAAACCAGCGGTAGCCATGAGCAGCACAGATTATAGGAAAAGCGTAAACAGCGTTTATACTTGAATGCTCCCTGTACCACTTACCAGAGCTGAAATGCTGAAAGTATGATTTTACCGCCCAGAGATCCATCCTTCAAGAGAAAGGGAACATACAGCGGCTAATCCTCCAGACTGCGTCCTTGTGTTGGTGTAAGAATTATCTTAGCCAAGGAAGCTTGGAACCCACAGTGTTTAAAATTGGTTTTGATACCAGGAAAACCTGGCTTCCAACTTTGTCTTAGACACTTTCCAATTGGAGAATTTTACAGTTGAAATCTGGGTTTCAACTATTACCAAGCAGACAGGAAAATGTCCAGCCAGACTTTTGGACCAACTATCAGTCTATTATTCACCTGAAGATTTATTGATCATTTTATCATACCATGAGGCATAGGAAACTCTGCATAAAGTATGTTTTGGGTTAGAAGTTCATGCAAATGTACTTTTAAGCAGAAGTAGCATGAGAAAAGATCATCTATACATCGTGTTCATTACATTAGCAGCTTCATTAGCAACTTCTTCAATAACTAAAATTCTCAATGGTATATTTTTTGTAGTTAAACTGTAGCAACATTGATGGCAGATAATATCAAATTTTCATTCATTGAAGCAATACAAGTAGTTAACAGAAAAATATACTATCTCTGCCATTCATTCTGCCAGTCTAAAGCAATGTTGTGTTAATTCACATCTAAGGACACAAATATTTCATGTTAACTTATGAGAGCCCTTAAAGCAATACATACCTAAAAAGAATGGAAAACAAGACACAAAGTTGTTTCTATAGTCAATTTTCATTGCAGCATTATTGGTGGTAGATTAGGAGTAACTTCAGCGCTGGACTTTTGTTAGAATACGTCACATTGTATTTATCCATTTACCTGTGTACATCTGTAGATAGTTATCTATGCAAATAGATAAATGAGTAAGTTTAAGGTGGTATTACATACCAAGATATATTTCAGCCTTAAGATGGGAAGGATCTTCTGAAAGTGAAGACCCATACTACAGCTATAAGATACATACGTTATGCACCCATTTATAGGAAGCACTGAGGCTGGTCAAATTCATGGATCTACAAAGTACAGTGGTGTTTACATGCTGCATAGTGGGTGTGGGACTTCCTTTTGGGGAATTCTTGCGGTGGACCTTGGTGATGGAGATACAAGATAATCAATGCACACGAACTGCACATTGACATGGTCCAAGTGTTAAATTTTATGAAGGTGTTTTGGGACCACCGTAAAAACATCATATCTGATTATTTTGTGTTCATTTTTCTGCTTCTTTAAACTTGCAATTGAAATCATAATCTTCAGGTTTTAGTGTTTTTATTGAATATTTCTAAAAATGCTCTGAACGAGTTGCCGGTCACTTTGGCTTTGAATGAATGCTTAATTTTGGTCCACACTCCCTAAGGTTAATGTAACTATAATGAATCAATATTCCAGTCACCAAAATGGTTTCTGGCATTGCTTCTATTTACAGAGACTGCAGTTGGGTTTATGATGGATTAATTTAGCAAGGTAGGTATATTTTGTACCGCACAGGGAGTTACCAGTGAGTAGACTTGAAACGTACATAACAGTCCTTGTTTGTATGTTGAAAATACTAGGAATGTTTTAGGCAGGTTTAAAAGCTGCAGATCATAATGTTCTTCTGTCTATTGATCATCCATCTATCTAGTTTATCATCTTCTATCATCTATGTATTATCGACACTGATTGGAATTTTTAAGTTATACATTTCATAACTATGCCTTAAGCCATCTGTAACACTTAAGCAAGCAGAAATTCCTAATTCCATCACACCTTAGAGTATTTATGCCCCTGTGCATCTAGAGACATGTACAAGAGTAGTTAGGACAACAGCTTGTGCAGGTAGCTGCAAATATATATAATGACTCAGATCTCAATGACAAGAACAAATAAATAAGTTGAAGATACAATTTAGAATACTATTCGGCACTGAAATAAATATAGAACCATAAGAAGCAATGTAGATGACTCTTACAAACATATTACTTTTGAATGTCAGTGTGTCAATGATCTTTCAAGTCCAGAGTATTTTAGATCTTGTATTGTTGTATAAAATGATAATTTTTTTGTATAAATACTCTTAGTTGAAGACTGACTTAGAGAGTCACCTTACTTAAAATCTCTCTTATGTTCAAGACTCTTATTTTCAAAAGAATATATTGCCTCTAAATCATACCATGAACAGATGATGTAAAACTTCATTGTTTTTTAAATAAATTAAATCTATAAGTTAAAATGCACAAAGCCTGTGCTATATTTTGAGGCATGCCAACAGTTAGGCAGCAGTTACTAATGTAACTGGGGACTTCTGTCCCCAGAAAATAAATTAGTTTTACACTTTATCTATGATCAGTCTTTATCAATGTGTGAGATATTAGATGTCATAAAGACATGGAGTAAGTATTTTTCCTATTTAGGTCCATTTTTTAAAATAAATTATTGTGTTCAGAGCAGGTGTAGCATCTTAGTTTGTATCTATGGGGATAGTCTGTAATACTAATCTTGAGAAAGATGTTATTAATCAGTCACTGTAATATACATGATATTATACATATTCAGTCAGATGCTGGTAGCTCATGCCTGTAATCCTAGTTACTCAGGAGGCTGAGATCTGAGGGTCATGGCTCAAAGCCAGTCTTGGTAGGAAAATCCTACCAACTCTATCTTCAATTAAGCAACAACAACAACAAATCTGGAAGTGGAGTGAGTACATCTTCAAATCAAATCAAAGCTTGTTTGCTGTGCTACAGTAAAACACACAGAGCAATTTCTTTTCTCCAGGTAGCAGTCATTCTATGATAAATCACTTCAACATGAAACCTTGTGTTGAGAGTAAAGAAATAACTGTCAGATGGACCCATTTTTAATTTTCATGTAATATACTATGTGTCATGTGATAGATGTATGAAAACAGTAAAATAAAAAGGCACTGAAACATGTGGAGAGAGTACATTGCAGAAAGCAGGGGACATAAACTATAAGTAGGTTAAATAGATTATGTTAAAAGAATATAAACCAGAGTATGCCTTCTGCACTTCTTGATTAGGTCACCTCAACATAATTCTGTGTGATGTTCTTGTAAGAGATAATTTACTCAGGTTTTCTAGCAAGGGGGGAAAACAGGGGTGCGCACAGCACAGAATGCTGAAATGAGACGTCCTGGCAGGTGATAATATAGCATCCCGTCAGGTGACGTGGTGTTTTGACTGCCCAGGTGCAGAGGGTATAATTTACATGCCATTGTAGACACGCCAGCCCCAGCCTGGAGACGGGCGCGCTGGGAAACCTTCCTCTCTGTCGTCACAATGCAGAGAAAATTGCTCCTTTGATCTCACAGTGCCAAAATCTGTTGTCCAGAAGGAAAATGCTTTCTCGCTTGTGTCTTAAACCAAGACAGATTTCATTTTCCATCGAAGGCATTTTGTTAACACCACATAAAACAGTCAGGCATATTTCATCAAGCTGAGGCTACAGTTTTGTTGGTATTTTAGGTTACTTTATGATTATGTAGTGTTCAAAACAAAGTGCCCCCCCCCCACATCTGTGTTTCTAGTGACGAGGTGCTAACCTTCTATGTCCTGAGATGAACTGCTCAGAGAGGTTTGTCGGCTAGCAAAGAAAAATTCAAAGTTTTGTGCTCCTTATACATTTTCTTTCAAGGCAACAGGGATATTTGTTCCTAAAACATATGTCATTTTAGCTCTGTGAGGGAAGTCAAGAAACACCAGCTCCACCGTGTACAAAAATCATCCTCAGTCCCCAGATCGTCTCTAAATTACTATAAAACAAAACAACTCGTGAAATCTCCATTTGAGGTTTTTGAATTACAATTTAAGGGGAGGAAAAAGATGACTAGAAAGATTTTCACCACAGAATTACACTGTCTTAATTCCTTGGAAAATCCAACAAAGAGAAGCAGTCACTTGCAATGGAAATTGTGTAGCTGGCTCACGACATATGAACTCATTAAATTTATGTAAACGACATATATTTTAAAAAATCATCCATTACGTTTAGATGACAGTATGTTGATGGTATTTTCTACAGCCCAGCATATTTTAGGTCTTGAACAGTTAAAAATTTTTTTTCCTAAAAAACAAAAACAAAAACTAAATGAGCACAATTCTTTTTCCAAATAGAGAGGACTATTTTCTTTTAAAATGAAGATTTAGGCTAGTATTAAAAGTAGCATTGTTATATCTACTGTTTTCACTGTAAGCAAGATTGATTTCCATTTTCTTTTTTTGGTAAAATAATTGAGATAATTGAAGGCAGTATATTTAGTGATAAATGAAATAAATTTTCTGACTGGGCACCAATGAGTATTCTTCTAGCTACTGAGAAGGCCTGAGATCTGAGGATCAAGGTTTGAAGCCAGTGGAGGCAAGAAAGTTCATGAGACTTTTATCTCCCATTCATCAGCAAAAGCTGGAGGTGGAGCTGGGGCTCAAGTGGTAGAATGTAAGCCTTCAGTGAAAAAGCTAATGGACAGCAACTCAGCTCTGAGTTCAAGCAGTAGTACCAACACACGTACCCACACATGCATGCACACACACACACACACACCTTTTTTTTCAATTCTGTCAAAATTTATGATACCATATGGGAAGATTTGATAACCAACTTTTTAAAGTCAGATTTGAAATTTTCAAAGCCACACTGTTTTATGAATAAGTCATGTTTTCTTTCCCTTTTCTCTTTTCTAAGAAAGATTTTTTTTTTTGTCTTGATGTATCTTGTATCAATCAAGCAAAATTCTGACATGACAGCCTTCAGACTGAGAGATCTTTGGAAAATTAAAAGTTATCTTAAATGCTCTTACTCAATGTGTGCTAAGGAGAAGGGAGAAGTGAATTACAGAAAAGGAGGAGAGGAAGAGGAAAAGAAGAAGAAAAACACGAAGCAGAGTGTAGCAATAAACACTGTTTCTGACTCAAATTGTTCCCAGACAAAATGAACAAGCAGATGAAGAAAAGGAAATCTGTAACTGAATTGTTCATTAGCCTATTCTTCTAATTATTCAAGAGGAGTTTGTATTAGACAGAAGGAGCGGGTTCTTTTGCTTTTGGTCCCCAAATGAGGGTTCATGGAGTTCTTTCTATGGACAAACTAGAGTTGGCCGTGAGAAAGCTGTGGCCCGCAATGTGTAAGTCTGAGCCCACCTTCCTGGGGGCAGACTTCGTGTCACAGGTCCTTATGGCTGCAAAATGCTCTTTATGCTTTTTTTTGTTTTTATTTTTTGTGAGAGAACCACTTGGCAAGGAAAAGCAGCATTTTACCCAACCTCTGCAATACACAGTGCATAAATAGAAAACCACACAAAAATGATTGTGCCTTAGTGATCGTGAAAATAATTCATCTGTCTATGAATGCCAGGAATAACCCTAGGTGGAAGCAGAATTTGCTGGTACTTGTAGCATGCGAAGAGAAGTGAATTACAGTGAAGAAAGGCAGCAGCATGAAGGAACAAGAAAACATAGTCCTAGAGGATGTGTTATATAGCCTGAGTCTGTTTTTGAAATGACTTCTAAAAAAATGTATGTCACCATCTTCCTAGATGCACTAATTGCTGATGGTTACAAGTATCAGCCCAGGCAGAATGCCCAGCAAGATTTCCTACAGCGGCTACAGTAGAGAAACTGGCCACTACCTAAACACATATGGCTTTGGTGACTATTTAAACCCTTGGAGTATTTAAATGCAATGGAGTATTTAACTATTAGGAAAACATACAATACTTTCTGGTTAAAACTGACAAAATACTTATGAATATGTAAAATCATGTCACAAAAATACATTATACAGTGCAAAAATATTCTAACCTAAAGAATGTACTAGAGATTATAGTTACTGAATGAAAGGCATAAGCCTTTATTTAAAAAAAATCACTTGAAATGAACTGCTAAATTGTGAGACAGGAAAGAGGAGGAAGAGGTTACTATTTAATCACTCTTGTGTATAAAATGGTAAAAGAAATAAGAGACAAATTAAATAGGAAATCAAGACAAAGTTATTTAGCAGAGAATGTTGCTATATTTTTGGACAAAATACAGGAAAGAGGGTTAAATAGAAAATAAAACATTGGTAAACTAAGTAAAAACCCATATGCAATTCTATTTTTACGGTGTAGTGCTGTGAATGAGAGAATTCAGTAATGGAGCCAAGTAGCTTAGTCCCTGGGAGATCACTGCCGATCATTTTGATTAACTAAGTAATTTTAGTGCATTACTAAAATCCATTTCATTCTCAGCGCTACGAACAAAAAAAAAGCCCACTAATGCTCTTAAAATGAGGATAATAATTATCTATCACCATTTCAAAGATAAGTGAGCACAACTCAACCCAGCAGCCATTCCTCTTGGTTTCATTCCTAAAGAGAGAAAGTGATCTAAATAAACAATTCACACATTTTTATCAGCTCAAAACCATGAAATCATTTTAGACATTTTGGGAATACTGTTGGATTTGCCCAACACTGAATAATTGTAGGTGGGGTTTTTTTTTCTTTGAGCTCTCTTGATTTGTAGCAAATTCTTAAATTCCCTAAGAAAAAAAATCTCTCTGTGTTCACTGAGTGGCTATGTGAGCAAATTCAGAGCACAGTGATAAAAATCAAAATTCTTAACTTTCTTAAAACTTTCTTGATTAAGAAATGTCTTCATTTACCTAGACTATTTGAGAAGATGATGATTGATGGGGAGTAATCAGTCAAATAGGACCAATCCCATAGGTATATGTAGAATGGGATTTCAAGCACTATCGATACTGAGTTAGAAATGGTTCAGCGTGAAATATGTTATCTTGAAAAACCCATATTCAGTGCCTGTAAGTGGTATTGCACATTGTAGATCACCATGGGCATGCTTGTTCCCCAGAACAAAAAAATGTAGCTGGTAACAGTCTGATCTCCAGTCTCTTAAGCTTTCCTGAGCTTCCAGAAAATATCAGGAACACTGAGGGCTGTCTGGAGGTTGCCCATAACTTCCTGCCACGGGCCAGGAAACACAGCTGGCTGCAGTAGCGTGGGTCTCCAGATGTCAGAGGCCACTGATGGCGGGAAGGAAAGGGCACAGTTTTGTCATCACAGATGACCCTGCCCATTGCAAACCCTGGATCTGGCCCTCAAGCCCTGCGCCAGGGTGGGGGGCGTGTGGAGCGTGGGGTGGTGGCCTTGTTTTTGTCCCTTTGTCTCTGTGGCCAAGGCGAGGCTGCAGTTGTTCAACTGTGTGGGAAACGCAAGAGCAGGCACTTTCAAGTCTGGATTACTGCATTTATAAAATACCCGTATTAACATGTGTTGGCAAAAGATGATTTTATAAGACCAAGAAGAAAAGGGTTTAATGGTGACTCTTCTAGAACTGACATTTGTCTACTGCATGGAGAGAAAGTAAAATGTGGTACTGAAGCCTCTACTGCTGAGAAGGGAGGGTGGAGAAGAGGGAGAGAGACAGACAGGCACAGAGACAGACAGAGACAGAGCTACAGAGAGGAGTGGGAGAGTCAGAGTTGGAATGAGACTGAAACAGATGGCTTACCTGAGTATAAGCACAGGTAAACTCATCTGAAACTCTGGTAGTGGCTATTTTGGGTAGGACTACCTTCCTAGGCCAGACTTTTCTGTATTCAATCAGGAATAATTTTGTGTCTCGACTTCATTTTCTATTTAGACACAAAGTGATTACAACTCTGTTGGGTTCCCTTCAGAAGCTAGACTGCAGAAGCCTTCTTTCTACTGGGAAATTTTGAGGAGGGTATTATTTGGGATATTTCATTTTAACGGCAATATGTTCACTTACTACTCAACTTGACGATTCCTTTTCTTTCCTAAGGATCCACATTTCTTATTTTATTAAGTGCCGATATTATTTCGATGGTCTTGGTAATTGAGCAGCTTAGATGACGTCTGGGTTTCACCCAAGCAAAGAAACAATGAAGAATACTGAGATCGCTATGACTTAATTTTAGCTTTGTCCTGCCAGCTACGAAGAGAGAAACCTTCTCCATCTCAGCCTCCCAACCCCCATCCTGCCACGAAAACAGTGAGCTTTCCTTCACTCTTGTGGTCAGCCAAATAATGTTGTTGACTTACACTGAGCTGCTGACATTCCACAGAAAAGCCACAGATCATGTCTTCGGCCATGCCCCTCCAATTCTCTAGAATTCTGGAGGCAGGTCATAAACCTTACACCTGTTTGGTTAAACCTAGCCCATTCTACCTGACTCAGAGACACCTGACCACAGACAACCAGATGTGTTGTCATCCAACTGGGAGACCACGCCCAGAGGTGTACGTACGGCCTCTACGGATATTGATGACAACCCTAGAAATGTGATTTGAGCCCTAGTTAATTTGCTCAGTATATTATGGCCTAAAGTTTAGAGTTGCCTCAAATTTCATTGGACCTTGACAACGCTGAAATGAGAGCAATGAATTAGTGCCTCGTGGTACATGTAGGCTAAAAATGGAAGAACAAGGAGGAGGTGATGTGTAGGAGGCTTAACGCCAAGGAGGGAATTGGTTAATTCTTTGAGGAAATATGCAAGAAGATAATTAAGGGAAATATGAGCACAATATTGATGTTAGCTAGCTAGTCTAGGGAAACAGACTTTTATTGTAAAGTGGGTATTAAAATTGATTTTTTAAAGCTACTTCATTCTGTATCTGGGAGCATGTAGTCACGTTTATCTTTCTGTTAAAGTTTCCTATCTCTTAATACCTGTGATGAATCTTCCATCAAAAACAATGTCATCCAAGTTATTCCAAAAGAAATAAGCAACTCATTATTTACTTACTAGTTTATTTTTATCTGTCTGGCTTTGCCTCTTCCCTAAGAGAAAGTTACTGAGTCAAGCTAAGGTGTACGTGAAATTCAGCATGGCCCTGAAATTGCTGTGGTCCTGATCACCCACAACTTGCTAGGAATAGGAAGAAAGCATGGGCAAGAAAGCCAGCAATCTGTCTTTTAATAGACCTATGAAGTAGTTACAGTTTGGGAAACTTTGACCTAAAACCCTATGGTAGTAAAAAATGCTTTGGTAATTAAGTTGCCAGAAATGGCTTCACGGTGTATCATTACTTTCTTCTCCACTGAGCACATTTCCCATCCACCAGCAATGCTAAGTGCTTACATTTTTTTTTTCATTGACATATTATTTATCACCAGAGAAAGATTTCGTTGTAATTGAACATTGCAACATATAGAAACAAAGTACCATTTACCCTAAGCTCGTCATAAGGAGAAAATGCTAAGCATAATAGGATTTTATGACACAGTTCCTGCAAGGTGGAGCTCTAACATCTCCAAGTTCTATATCTGAATCCTGACACTACACCTTCCTAGTGCTTTTACAGCTGCTGCCTGAAAGCAACTGGGCTCCTTTCCGTCCTTAAGGCACAGCTCAGGACTCCGAAAGGGAAACCTCTCTTCGCACCATCTTGGGAATGCAGAATTTACTAAGATCTTGAATATTTAAAACACAGTCCAAAACATACGAGGCTTAAATGTTAGGCCAGCATGCAGCCTGGTAGAGGCCTGATATCATGTACTCCTTTGGAACATTAAAAAAAAAAATTCCATGAAAAGCAAAAAGAACAGAGGGCAAATCCACCCAAGAGCAGGTGCTCAAAGGGAAAACACTCACACACATTCACTGATACACACCCACACTTTTGCTCATGCACACACATGTATTCATAAGCACTCAATGCATACTCACATTTACTTACATACACACATATTACCTCACACACACACGGATACACACTCACATATAAACACACACACAGTCACCCATTATAGACACTTATAAATTGTTTTCTGGCTGGAAACCTTCATCATTTCATAAAGCTGAATTATTAAAATATTTGTTAAGAGCAAATCGAGCAATTACACATTAGCTTAATAACTTCCATGAGTTTTGGAAGGGTAATGGACAAATGCCACATAATGTATTCTTTTACATGACTGCCTGCTTCCTAGAGATTCCTCTTGGGATGCTTTCTTTCCAGGCTTTCTGCATGATGATTATTTTTTTTAACCTATCAACACACTTCCATCCAGAATGTATAACGACATGTCAAGTGGATGCATCTTGTCTGCCACCTTCTCGTTAGTTATCTAACAGAGAGCAGCCCAGCTCACTGGTGAGCTCCTGGATTCTCTTCATTTCCCCCTTTCTCTCAATATCTCGTGTGCTAGCCCCCAGGAAAGCTATGTTTTACTGTAGGATAAACTTAACATTTCCGGGAGCGTCCAGTGAAGGGCAGTCATTCTTGCATCACTATTTTCATGTAGAATCATTCTGAAAGTCTTACTGTGTTCTTTCCTGTAAAATTTCCCCCCTGAAAATACATTGCTTTGTTGAACCATAACAGATAGGGAAATATTTTCCTGTCCTAGCAAAATTATATTTTGTTACTTTCTGAAGTCTCCTGACTGAAAATTAGAGGTTAGAGTAGGAATCTCACAGCCTACAGTCAAAGCAAATGAGATGTTGATCAATAAGTATCTGTCCACCTGCCTTTGAACAAAAACATTCCCAGGTCTGGAAATACTTCCAGGATTGCCTGGCATCCCTGGTGAAGGATGTCATTGAAGTTTAGTAGAGTTTCATAGCTGAAGGGATCAATGGATGAACGCTAGTATGAACTGATCATTTATTTGGAAATTTGACATGGCATTTTTGTAGTTTCTGTTGAGTTAACATCCCTTTGTGCTATTTCTGGAATATTCTATAGGCAAGTAATACCAGGCTGTACTTCCTGTCTCTGACATGTTCAGGAGAGACTGAGTAGCGTAAATCGTAATTATTTCTGCATATATATGTATATGAATATATATATATATATATATTTATGAAGAACTTAAACCTCACACACCTACACATCTGATATTAGCCGGGGCTCTCATTCAATATCATCAAGCTATAGCATATACAGCACCATGTATAGATGTACCAAGAAAAACTGGTTTGTGTTTATTTATGGAAATTTCTCTGCCATTTTGTGGTGGAGGGATGTACTTTTTGAAAAACCTGAATTGAGATTGTGATACTTAGAACTTTAGCTGTTATTTACATCTGACCATTGTGCAGACAGTCAGATCTTAAAAGATATTTTTGATGAATCCAAAGCCCCTTATGCATAAACAAACTCAAAATTCTGATTTAATTCTCTTGTAAAAATAATGATAGTATTCCTATTTCACTTAGCTACAACCTCGGCATTTGGGGACATATGCCCTGAATAAGAAGTGAGTAAATTTTGATCATAAAGACTCCTAGATGCTGAAGTTCACCAAAATGTTCATCTTTAACTGAAGAGATGACTGTCTTCCAGATATTTAAATCAAGTCATCCTTAGAACTAAAATATGATTTATTTGTGTGTGTGTGTGTGTGCGTGTGCATGTGCATGTGTGTGTGTGTGTGTGTGTGTGTGTGTGTGTGTGTGTGTGTGTGTGTGTGTGTGTACTGGTATTGGAGCTTGAATTCAGGGCTTGGGTGCTGTCTCTTGACCTTTTCCATCAAGGTTGGTGCTCTCCTACTTGAGCCACAGCACCACTTCTGACTTTTTCTTGGTTAACTGGAAATAAAAATCTCATGGACTTTTCTGCTCAGGCTTGCTTTGAACCACAATCCTTAAAAATCTCAACCTCCTGAGAAGCTAGGATTACAGGCATGAGCCACCAGTATTCAGCCATGTGATCATTTCTTTACTATGTTTTAAAGTTCATCTTGGTAACTGTAAGGCAATGTGGTGATGTTTTTGAAGCAAAGATATTCTACTTATCTAATTGACAAAAATGAATAAATATTTTTGTATGTTTTTGATTTTTTCTCAAAAATCTAGAACACTGGCTTAAGGGCATATTTCAGTGTCTTTAAAGTTTCAAATAAAGATTTCTAACAACTTTTTAAAGATTTTTAACAACTTGTTTTCTTTAAATAATATGTCTGTGAAGAGCACATTCCATTTCCTACAGAGTCTCACCACCCACTCCTGGTGGTGAGATGGAGCAGTTATGATTTAGGATGCGGTTCTTCTGTGATCCTCTTTCCCTTCACCGCCACTCCTGCCAGTTCTTAGTGGAATACTCAAACATGACAAAATAAGATCCTTTATTTTCCTATCTGTGTTGATTGGCTTTTTCTTTCTTGCCATGCTAGGCATTAGCAAGGCCATTTCTCTACTCCTGAGCTACATCCACTTCCTCCTTCACAGTGTGTAACAGAAGCAAAGCTCCTGGTGAGGATGCACCCTCTGACTTCCCCATACAACTGACGGAATGGCTTACCTTCTTTTTCTTGGGGAAAATCTCTGTGCTGGCTAAAATCAGTGAGTAGTGATTAGTAAATAATCAGAATATAGTCAGAATATAAAATAAATCATGCTGTAGTTGTGCATGCATATGAAATATAATATTTATGTAGAAAATTTGGTTGGATTCCAAACACATCACAAGTATTAGGATATATATATATATATATATGTATACATATATATATATATATATATATATATAATGAAAATGTTTGGTTCTATGGGTAATATTCTCAGACAATTTAATGAATTTGCCTATATTGAATGGTAATTACAATTTTATTGGGTGTATACTTAGCTGGTTCTATTCTTCTTCAAGCATTTCCCTTAAATACTTTCTGAGAATTATTTTTCTTGACTAAATATATACCAAAAAATCCCCTCTAATTAAGCCAATGGTGCTTATACATGAATTGACTGAATTAAGATAGACTTGTTGATGGAATTCCTTGTTTGCATTTGAGTATGAGTTGTATTATTCGGTTTCTATGCTTTCTGTCAGCTCTAGAATTCTACAGACCCCAATGAAAATAGAAAGATAAGGATGGATGAGGAATTCAAAACTCCCAAACTCATAGTGAATATGGAAGTTAGACACACACTTAGATTTTTTTATGCGTGAAAATCTCCCCGTTTCTAGGGGGAGCACTTTTTTTTCCAAATAGGAGCTTCAAAAGTGAGCAGGACAGCGTGGGCCCTGGAAGATACTGTGTCTCCTTGTAAAACAAGCCCGCCCCCCCCCCCCCCCCCCATCCTAAGCCTACAACAGTAGCCCAGGGCTACTGTGGTTCAGTTTCAGGGGAGGACCTGGGAGGAAGGAAAATTAAATATGGCATTGTGAGAAGGAGGGATTCCACAAAGCAGAAAGTGGGGTCATGGGTAGAAGAAGGGAAGAGCCACTGCCTGGAAATGAGGTGTAGCAAAGGATCCGCGCCGTGGATCCCGTCGTACAAATCAGAGCCGGGCCTGGCACCAGGCTCAGCATTAGGGCGGTCATCTCGGTCATCTCTTCAACTGTGTCACCCCAACACTGATTTGGTGGTCACCACCGAAGCCAGAAATGAGAGCTTTCCACCTTTCATTTGACTCCTCTTCCCTGTCATCCTCTAGTTGCGTTCTGTCTGACCACTTGGCGAAGGCTTTGGGTTTTGTTGTATTTTTTGGTAGTTTTGTTGGCTTTTTCTTTTCTTTTTCCCATTAGTGTGGCTTCGGGGACCCTGGCGCGTGCCTCACACACCGAGAGGAGCGGGGCAGAGTAGACAGCCCTGGACGTTCTTGATGAGAACGAGAATCTAGCCTGCTGGGAATGTAAAATGGCCCACAGGGGCGCGCCGTCCTCATCGTCCTAATTGAGATTGTCATGTGTCTTATTAAAAGCCCTCGTTTACCTGGAGGCCTTTCTTGGGGGGGGGGGGGGAGGGAAAATGCTAAGATGCTGCAGAGACTTTACATAAGGTTGCTTTTCAAAGCCATGCTGATCTATTTTCCTATGTGTGTTGTTTGGTTCCGTCCATCAAAGGGCTTCAAGGTATACTTTTATATTTAAAAGAGGGAGGATGAAAGCTATTATTTGAATACAGCACTGTATTCAGCGGCACCAAGATGCTTATTATAACTGCCTGAGGAGACAGTCGGGTTGCGGGGCAGACCGGCCCCTCCCCTACGCGATGTGGCATAGATTTGATAAAAGGCTGTAAGCAGCATCAATTATAAAATGACATCTGCTAATGAGAGGAAGGAAAGAGAGAGAAAGAGAGAGAGGAGAGAAGGGAGGGAGGGAGGAGGGAGAGGCTGGAGGAAGGTAGGGAAGAGAGAAGTATTCTGAATGAAATAAAGAAGAAAACCTTACTGGATTCAAGGAAATGACGTACGTACCTCCAGCATACCCTGATTTTAGGGTCCAACCCACCAGGCCTCTGTTAGCTTTTAGAGGTATCCCATTTTCTTGGCTCTGGAGAATTGTTATTGAAGCTGCTGCTCAAACCGCCTTCGATTTCCTTCATGGATTTGTTGATCATTTTTCCAAGATTCCTGCATAAAACAATAATGACAAAAGAGAGAGAGAGAGAGATTATGCGAATATAGCAATTCAGCTAAATGATTTATTTTTTTCCCCCCTGTCTTGGAATGATTGCCTGTCAAGCAACCTACAGCGGCCTAATGGTTTTTAGCATCCTTCCCATTTTAGGGCTACAAACTTGGCACCAGACATATTGAGCTTTTTCCTTCATATATATATATATATATATATATATATATATATATATATATATATGCCATGTCAAAATAACAACCAGAGCCTCTAGAAGAGAGACACTAATCATTTTGGTCACCTCCAACATGCTAACTAATAATGAAGATTAGTTTCCTTTATTTTTATTACATCATTTTATTGTCTTCAAGTAGTACAAAGGAGTTGCCATTCAACAAAGCAGTCTATGAATACAGTGCATCTTGATCAACGTCACCCCTTTTAACATTCTCACCCACCCCTCCAATCCACCACTTCCATCACTTTTCTTAATTTTGTTGGGTGTATATTGAATTATGTATATATATATATATATATATATATATTTGCCATTTAACAAAGCAGTTTACAAATACAATAATTTTTTTATTAAACATATTTTATTGTAAAGATACTGTACAGAGGGGTTACAGTTACATGAGTAAGGTAATGAGTACATTTCCTATTGAGCATTGTTACCCCCTCCTTTGTTTTTCCCCTACCATCCCTTTCCTCCCTACCTCCTCAACTTCTCCCTCCCTACCCCAAGGTGTAAAGTTCATTTGCAACATAGTGTCTTGTACATCTCATTGCTACAATGGGTCAACCTGTATCCTTATTTCAGCATTTTGTTATTTCCCTTCCCCTCCCCAAATTGGAAAAATGTATATACAAGATGCAAGGCACCAAAATCAAATACAGTGACAACAGGAGTTATACCGTGAGGGAAGAACATACAAAGAAACAAAAAAAGAATCACATAGTACATTCTAAGTATATTAAAAACTACATTAAGAAAGATAAAAACCTCTTGTGTCCCTATCTTGGGGTTCATTTTGTTTGGCATCATTTTATATGGTCATATGTACATAGCTTTGGACATTTTCTGCTTGTCCTAGACATACTAGTTATTGCAAATAAGGGAAACCATGGGACCTATGCTTCTTTGGACCTGGCTTCACTTAATATAATTTTTTCCAAGTCTTTCCATTTCCTAACAAATGGCGTGGTGTCATACGAATACAATACATTTTGCTCTGTTACCCCCCTTCAACCATTTTCACCCCTGCTTCAACTCTCCTCTGCCCTTATACTTCTTTTCTTTTTTTTATTTGTCAGACGTGGGGCCTAAACTCTGGGCCTGGGCGCTGTCCCTCAGCTCTTCAGCTCAAGGCTAGCACTCTACCACTTGAGCCACAGCGCCACTTCTGGCCTTTTCTGCTTATGTGGTGCTGAGGAATCTAACCCAGGGCCTCATGCATTCGAGGCAAGCACTCTACCACTGAGCTACCTTTCCAGCTCCCCACCCTTTTATTTCTTAATTTTGTGGCACATACAATGAATTCTTGACTGCATTTCCCCCACCCCCCTTCTTCTAGTCCTTTCTCCTTGACCTCAGGCTCCTCTTGTAAGTCTGCATTTCCTGGTGTTGATTTTGTTGGGCTTTGACTTAGTCTTCCTAAAGAATTACATTATTTGAGCTGTCCAAAGAGTCTATCATACTTCAGTTCATTCACGTGTGACTGCCATTTAGAATACATTTCCCGTATGTAAAAGATATTATATGAATTGAAAACTCCTTGGTACAACTACATAAAGATTAACAAAATACTGAATAATATTATCTCAATTACTAATGAAATCTAGAGGTATTCTTAGCTTTGTTTTTTATCATTAACTTATCGAAAGAGCCAAATTTATCTATGAATACTATATTTGTATCATTCTTTTGCTCCACAATAATTGAATTTTCATATAGCCAAGTAACAAAATAGTGAAAATGATTAAAAATATGAATTTTTCTTTTGATAGCAAAGATTAAATTCTATTGATAATGAAGACAATTGAATATGTTTCTTTTCAATACTGAACATCTTGTAAAACTACAGGAGCAACAGAAAGAAACGTACAGTCGAAACATTGTTTTCCATTCCTGAATTTGTTGATTTTCTTAGGTTAGTCATTGTGTAGTCTCTCTTCATTCCTATGGATTTTATTTCAGAAGCAGCCTGTCTTCTTTCCAGCAGTCTGTCCACTGGTGCCTGGCCTGAGACTCCAGGGACTGTTTAGGTAGCAGAACTAAGGAGGACAGAAGAAACAACAGGGCTCTGCCCATGAACTTCACCTTGGCTTTGGCAGGCAGAAGAAGAGGAAGTAGAGGCAGAGGAGAAGACAGAGAGAGGAGGCAGACCAGAGGGCTCTACCGCATGGAAGGGACATATTGGCGCCCTGCTTCTCGCTGGAGCCTGTTTGACTGTCTCATTCAGTGATTCTGTGCACAGCTAGTAGGGAAACACCTAGCAAGGTGTAGGAGGGTGAGCAGGTTCACACAGACATGTCACTGTACTTGCAGAAGTTTGAAATCATGGAGTACCAAACTGACTTACAAAAATGTGGAAATACTTTGAGAAAGCAGCCAGTCATCTGGTCTGTGGTGTGGTAACCCTGCAGCTTTGAACTGGTTTGTTACCGAATTCATTGGAGCCTCCTCGCTCTCACTAATGAGAGGGAACTTCTTTGCCTGCAAGCCTTTCAAGTTTTACAGACAAGAAAATGTGTGACACTGCTCCCCCCTTTCCTGAAAACCTACAGGTGAGCATTCTGGGAGTTGAGTTGAGGCCACATTTGGACGCAGGTCACCAAACAACTTCCTACAACTAGCAACATTCTTCATACGATCAATTGGGAAACTTTTGTTCAGTTTCATATTCTCACATAGGCAAAGGGAATTGGAATACTGGTGAACACAGGTTGAGTATCTGTACACATCAAAGTGCTTCCAAAAGGCTACTCTCATTAATTTTATGACTTTAAGAAATAGTTTTGTAATATTTTCATCTCTTTGGATTCACATACATTTGGCCAAAGTTGTCACCTTAGTCACATTTTGAAAATATTAGAATGGGAAAATTGCCTGTTTTCCCAGTAAATAACATCCTAGAGAGGCTATAAGAGTCTTTTCTGAGGTTGCACAAAATTAATGTAGTCTAGGAAGTTTAATTTAAAACCTTATTTATTCATTTTCTGAATAGATAAGAGTCACATGATTTAAAAATTCCACAATGAGGTATACAAAAAAAATAAACAGGGAAACTGAGTCTTGGAGATTCAGAATGGTTACAGTGTTGCTGCATAGGATGAACATGATGGTCTCCAAATACCAAAATGATAGTTTTTGGCATCATGATTTTTGGTAAATGAATGAATGCTTTGAGGATATTTAATACTGCAAGTTTTAGTAACTATGGTTATAAATATGTTCTTTAAATACTATATATTTTCTCTTCATTGAAAATGATAACTATTCTGAAATGAATAGAGTTTGTAAAATAAAACATATTGAAGATGCTAGGGTTGGCCTAGGATATTCTCATTTTTGCCTCGGACATCTCATATTAGGTTAGGAGGTCATTTATTAATTTCTTCTTTCTCCCTGTTTCTCTTCCTCTCTGTCTTATTCACTCTCTCTCTCTCTCTCTCTCTCTCTCTCTCTCTCTGTCTGATGATGATGATTTTATTGGCTGAAGAAATTTAATAATTATAGAATATAGGAAATTTGTAGCAGAGTACAATATATGTTCTTGATATTTAAAAAATTATTCTAAAGACCTTCTTAAAATGATTTGATTAGGTATGTTGAGAATTCTTTTATCCAGAAATGAAAATGTGATATGCTTAAAGGACAAAATTTAAAGAACAAACAAAGAAAGCACTCCCAATATATATATATTCCTGGTCTCTTTTCCCTGACAGCCACTATTATATAGTTTTTTAACCTGCTACTGATCTACACATTTTTAAACACATAGTAATCCAAGTTCTCTGCAAATATATCAGGCTCACCTATGCAAAGCAGCTCACTATTGAGTGGACGGGGTGGATTTGGAGGCAGGCAGGAAGAAAACCGTAGCTGTACTTAGGAGATGATCTTTCTTTGTCTCTTTTACCGCCCACCCACCCCCCCCCCCCCCCCCACTCCACTGCCTGGCACGGTGGGGAACTTCCCCGAGGAAGCCAAGGCCCTGGGCACAGCACACAAGCTCAAACTTGCCTGCCTGGCAGGGCTCAGATGCCAACATCTACGCCCCTAATAAACCATTCCCGGCTTCTCCAGTAACGATACCCCGGGGCCATAAGGAGGGGATTCTTTTTCTAGGAGACATACTCATAGGATTGAATGCTATCTTTCTGAACCCTTTGATTCAATAGGATTTTTTTTTACAAAAAGAAAAGACTCTCTTATTTGTTAGGCCCCATGATGGGAGCCAGTGCTAATTCTTTTTACAACAGTAGTGTGTAATCAGCATCTCTCTACTGAGCCCAGGGTTCCTTTACCTCTTTCTGCCATGTGCTTAAACAAAATATCTTGCCACTGAACGTCTTTCTTCTTTTTTATTTTTCTTTCCCCAGACTGAAAAGATTTTTAGGTTAAACAACATCGGTTCGACTTTGATGCAATCAAATGCAATTTCAACCTTCTTGAAACATTCAGCCTCTCTGAAATTGCACATTCGTGTCAGCTTTCAATGTTGATCACTAGTATTTTGCACATGAAATCTATTTTCACTGAGAAAATGGAATCTTTGTGTCTTTGTCTCTGAGACTCGCTGCTTTCAGACATGTTCTGGCAGGAGCTTTGACAGTCCAGGCACTGGAGGAGGGGCCTGGCAGTCATTTGCCTGCCTTCTTGCATCTGTAATTTCTGCCCATTCAGCAGTATTTGACAGTCGTAGAAAGGCGGCCTGGCGGGTGTGTGTGTTGGGGGGGAGGTTATCATTGATGAAAGCCAAACCCGGAATAACTGCCCCGTGTTAATGACCAAAGAGAGAAGCACACGTCTGAAAAACTTTTATTGTGCTTTAATGGAAAAGATTTTCTTTTTTGGGGGGGGGAGTGGAAGGTGGTTGGAGTGGGGGATATGGCTAATTTACAAAATTGCACATGGTAACATTTGAGATCGTGGTTTAGAAAGCCCCTGTCTATATCATGTTACCAATTTTGTTGCTTTTACCTTGGCAAGGACTCATGAAAGTATTTTAAATTTCCATCGGTGGCTTCTGGTTATTTCTGCTCTTATTTCTTTGTAGCAAAACTGACAGCCCAATTAAGCATCTGCATTTTTTAATCTGGATTCCCACCTCCCCACCCCCATAACCATTTTGCTTTTCTTCTAAAACTTCCAGATGTTTTGGCTTCTTTATGATCTTAATTCATGCAAGTATATTTGCTCCTATTTCAAAGAAACAGAGAGAAGAGGTGGGTGGGGGTAGACGAAGAAGAGGGAGGGTATGGAGGGAGGGAGAGCTGACCAGATATTTCTATATGAAAAGCTTTGTAACACATGAATAATCAGGTCAGTATTTTTGTGTCTTGATGGATACATTTACATTAGCAGACATTAGTTCTTTCAATTGTTCCAGTTTAAGTTGATCTTTGCAACTCTTTTTTTTTTTTTTTTTATTAGTCCTGGTGCTTGAACTCAGGGCCTACTAGGCACCATCCCTGAGCTGTTTTGCTCAAGGCTAGCCACAGTGCCACTTCTAGTGTTTTCTGCCTATGTGGTACTGAGGAATCAAACCCAGGGCTTCATGCATGCTGGACAAGCACTACTACTAAGCCACATGCCCAGGCCTCTTTGCAACTTCTTTTCATGGGTTATAAAGTTCAGAATTAGCAGGGTGAGCTCATAGCAGATGAACATAGTACCCAACTTTGTTATCTAAGTAACTAAGATAGAAGCCGCTGTGATTATTATTATTATTATTTTAGAGATAAGACATTGTAAGCCACATGAAGAAGCAATGCATTTTAGTTCTGTTTCCAGCTTTGTACAAACATTAAAAGGACTTATCAATATCTTGCCTTGAAGCGTCTGAATAAGAGTTAAAAGAGTCTCTCCTCTCTTCCAAGAAGTCTCGTTTCCCATAATTAATAACAGGAAGTTGTGTGAACAGATTTTTGCTGACCAATGAAACTGAAACACTAATATACAGACAGACACACGGAAAAGAAACAGAGTGGCATTGTATGGTTATACCAAAAGCAGATTTCAGTTCAGATGAGCTTCTGTAATGTCTTCTCAGCAAGCCAGCCAGGGTAGAGGATTATAAAATTTCTATTTCTTGCTATTTAAACAAGCACGTGGGAGAGTGAGGCCATTTCTCCTCCTGCTTCCTCTCGGTAAGTGATCTCACACTGTATATGTGTTTCTCATTTAGGTGGAAAACTATTATTTCCTGGAATAGAGATTATTCTAGGCAAGTAAACATGGAGAATTTTTTTAAAATAGTACAAAGTAGACCTTAAAAGGAGTCCAGTTGTGTGTATATGTGTGTGCATGCACGCGTGCACACACATTCACCAGTAATCAGGGCCTGAGCACTGTGTCTGAGCTTTTTTGCTCAAGGCTAGCAGTCTTACCACTTGAGCCACAGCTCCACTTCAGGCCTTTTAGGTGGTTAATTGGGTATAAGAGTCCCCTGGACTTTCTTGCCCGTGCTGGCTTTGGACCTCAGCCTCCTGAGCAGCTAGAATTACAAGTGTGAGCCACAGGCTTCCTGCTGGAAGTCTATTCTTGCTGCACGGTTGTGGAAGCAATAATACCTAATGAGATCATCTTGACATACATATGGCTTTGAGGGGACGGGCGTGGAGTGGGGTGTATATTCACACAATCTCAGATAAGCTAAATGCAACAATCACCGAGGACACAAATCACTGGGCGACTTGACCCACTTGTGTCCAAAGTCGCAGACAAAGCTTCTCCTCAGATAATGCGTCTTTATCTTGTAATTGTATCATGAAGTGGGAACTGTACGATCTCACCACTGGCCTTGAAGAGCAATCTGAAGCCATAGGCGCCATCCCGGGTCTGAGAAACATGGAACTAGGTTTTAACTTTCGGATTTTTTTTTTTTTTTACAGCAGAATTAGATAGCTAGTTTACAGTTCATGTAGAGGAATGAATTGCTTGATCTCGTCTATGAATTCTTATAATTACATATGGACAGTGATTATCTGAAACTGTTAACTATAAAACTCAGACTAATCCACGTTTATTTCAGGTTTTGTAGGCTGGAGAAGCAGCTAATGAATGGTAGCAAGAGAAAATGCTTTGGATCTATGATATACTGTGTTATAAATTAAGAGTGTATTATGACAGGTGAATAAAGACAGACTCTCATAGCCCTGGAATTGTATGTCTTTCTGGTAGGTTCTTGGGTAATTGTATCTCAACACTTTAGATATATGGGAATAGATGTCCCTTAAAATACAACAGTCTCTGACCCTGTCCTAATTGCCATAAGAATTAAAAATTAAATTTGCTTTTTTTTTCTGTCAGTCATGAGGCCTGAACTCTAGGCCCTGGTGCTGTCCCTCAGCTCTTCAGCTCAAGGCTAGTGCTCTACCACTTGAGCCACAGCGCCACTTCTGGCTTTTTCTGCTTATGTGGTGTGGAGGAATCGAACCCAGGGCCTTATGCATGCAAGGCAAGCACACTACTACTGAGCCACCTTCCCAGCCCAAATTTGTTTTTTGTTTTTTTGTTTTTAGCAAAATCATCAACAGCTATAAGTTTAAAGTAGGTTGGTTTTTACTAAGAGCTAACTGGACTCAATTATACATAAGTGAATATATACATATATTAAATGAAGAAAATAAAATATGGCATACTTTAATCTTTCCAGCATTCAATACTTGTGAACGTTGGAAACAATCACATAAATGTCTTGAGTGGCCAAGCTGGAGATTATATGACAATGAAGTTTTGCTTAAGGCAAATGTAGTTAAAACATTGGCTAGGCTATAAAATTGCAGTGTGTTTTTAAGTAAAAAAAAATGAGAGGGACTAAATTTAAAGTGTGCTTCATGTGGAGTTTTGTTGAGTATAGAATGGACTATGCAAAGCAGACACTCTGAAAATATTACAGGATGGAATAGGAGAAACCCTAGGTCTCCTTGGCTCAGGCCGAAATTTTTTGAATAGAGACCCGGAAACACAACAAATCAAAGAAAGGTTGGACAAATGGGATTGCATAAAGTTGCAGAGCTTCTGCAGGGCAAATGACATAGCTAGCAAGATCAATAGAAAGCCCACGGATTGGGAGAAGATCTTTACTAGCCATACAACAGACAAGGGTCTCATATCTAAAATATACTTGGAACTCAAAAAATTAAACCCCCCAACAACAAATCCTCAAAGAAACAACTGCCCAATAAATAAGTGGGTGAAAGACTTAAAGAGAAACTTCTCTGA
The DNA here is from genome assembly GCF_019054845.1 of Dipodomys spectabilis. Lineage (NCBI taxonomy): Eukaryota > Metazoa > Chordata > Mammalia > Rodentia > Heteromyidae > Dipodomys > Dipodomys spectabilis. Next base: position 2,036,819 of record NW_024870965.1, on the reverse strand, counting down.
AGAAGAAAGAAGGATGGCCAATAGACACATGAAGAAATATTCAACATCCCTAGCCATAAAAGAAATGCAAATCAAAACAACATTGAGATATCACCTCACCCCAGTTAGAACGGCAAAAATCAAGAACTCTAACAACAACAGATGCTGGAGGGGATGTGGACAGAAAGGAACCTTACTTCATTGTTGGTGGGAATGTAAACTTGTTCAACCACTTTGGAAAGCAGAATGGAGGTTCCTCAAAAGACTTCACATAGAACTCCCCTATGACCCAGCAATCCCACTTTTGGGCATTTACCCAAATGTTTACAAACAAGACCACACTAAAGCTACCAGCACAACAATGTTTATTGCAGCATTATTTACTATAGCTAAGATATGGAACCAACCCAGATGCCCCTCAGTAGATGAATGGATCAAGAAAATGTGGTATATATACACAATGGAATTCTATGCCTCCATCAGAAAGAATGACATTGCCCCATTTGTTAGGAAATGGAAAAACTTGGAAAAAATTATATTAAGTGAAGTAAGCCAGGGCCAAAGAAACATAGGTCCCATGGTTTCCCTTATTTGCAATATCTAGTATATGTATGAGTCAAGTGGAAAAGGTCAGATAATGTGATGTCAGGAAAATGAACCCTTAGATATGTATTTTAATGTTTTTGTTTCTTTCATGCATGTGTTTCTAACGCATTTATAAGATTATCTCTTTGTTGCTTTGTATGTCCCTCCCCCACAGTATAACCCCTGCTTTCACTATATTTGATGTCAGTATAACTTGTGGAGGAGATGGGGAAAAACCAGTTGTTTAAGGATACAGGTGGACCTGTTGCAACAATGAGAAGTACAAGTTGTCATGTCCAAAACGTCCAAAACGAGCTTTACAACGTCGGTGCGGGGGGGGGGGGGGGGGGGGAGGGGGAAGGGGGAAGAAGGAGAAGGATTGGGATTGGGGGGGAGGGGGGAGGCTGGGAAGGGATGTGAAGGGTAAACCAAGGGAGGAGGCTGCAATGCTTGGTAAGAAATGTACGCATTATCCTGCCCATGTAATTGTAACCCCTCTGTACAGTATGTTCACAAATAAAATTAAATTAAAAAAAAAAAAGAATGGACTATGCACACAGTATTACTATTGACAGTATCCAAGTTATTAGTGTTTTCATAAACATAAAAGTTAATACTATTGTATAAGCAAGGTCAATATTACCAGGCGCCATTGGTGGTGGCTCACACCTGTAATTCCAGCCACTTGGGGGGGCTGAGATCTGGGGATTAAGGTTCAGAGTAATCCCAGACAGACAATTCTATGAGACTCTTATCACCAATTAACCAGTGAAAAGCTAGAAATAGAGCTGTGGCGCAAGTGGTAGAGCACCAGCTTGATGCAAAAAAGCCAAGGAAGTGTGTAAAGTTCTGAGTTCAAGCCCCATTACCACCCTTACACTTGAGGGTTTGGAAAACATGTAATATTAAAAAAATTTTAAGCTACAGCTCTTCATGGAAGATGTATATGTGTAAACTATAAACTTTTCCCTACGAGCCACAAGATTTTGTGAACACAAATGAGAAAATACATGAGGAAAAACTGATTTTCACAGGAAGACTCATAATGCAGTCCTTTTCTGGTGCACTATTGAAATCTGTTCTTGGGGGTGGTATGTCTAGGGACTAGAGAGGAGAGAGAAGTTATATGTCAGTGGGAGCCCGGGGAGCCCCCGAGACCCGTCTACGCTCATTCCTGTGTAGGTCAGGCCCCCGGCCCCTCGTTTTGGGTCTCCAAAAGGCACCCCAGGGCCAGACCTTAGGTGAAACTTAACGAGGGAAATGCGATTTTTACAAACACATAATGAGCGCTGTGCATACTTTTCACATGGAATAAGTCCATTTTCTTACTTCTGTAGCAACACACCCACTTTTTAAGGTCTTGACAATGATATCTAGAAGTAAAACCATATTGAGACGTGAACTTCGGTAATGCAGATGCCGCTAGATTTATAACACTATTTGGTCGGAAGTGGCTGGGGGTCATTGTCCAGTGGGTTAGGGCTCGGCCTCGGGTTTGGTCACAGCACTGATAAACCAACTTGACTGAAGAACTAAAGTACATAAATCCAAAAAGTCTGAAGTTCGATCTGTGGCATTATGTCTTTGGGCTCACATGGTTTGCAGTTAGCCCCTGAGTTTCACTCTTCTGCTCGGACAGGCCAGGGTTTCTTTGTCATTGTCTCCCAGTTTCCACTTGCGCTGTGGTCACTAGTCTCGGGGAAAATGGGCACACTCTTTCCTGACCTCCTAGCCACATCTGTCTTCCTCGCTGTTGCTTATTTAATTGTGTCTACCTTTTCTCTAGTAGATGCTCTAAAGAGATCAAATGTGAGTCAGATGCGGGGAGGGATTCTTTCCTGATACTCACTGAGGCCTGCCTGCCTCTGAGCAGCTCCCATATTGAATTTGCTACCCAGTTTAATTTCCAAAGAAACAGGAAGGTTTCGGCAGTGCGTGGCAGGTCTGGCAGAAATGACCAAGGAGACAGTGGGTTCTTGGTACAGTTCTTTTTTTTTTTTTTTTTTCTTCCAGGGCTGAGGACCGAACCCGGGGCCTTGCGCGCGCCAGGCGGGCGCCCTTCGGCTGGCCTAAACCCCAGCCCCTCGGCACAGTTCTTGTCTCTCCATCTCTCCCCTTCGCGTCCTGACATGTGTTGTACATTCAACAAAGCTCCGAGGCTCTCCCAGACTTCCCCAAACAACCGCATTCTTTCAAACTGCCCCCTCCAGCAAGTTCATGGGGGAACTTTTTGTCTTGCCGTTGTATATGCTTTAGTTAGCACATCCCAATCTATTTCCTGTCATTGTCATCTTTCTAAACACAGCAACCTCTAATACACATTGAACCCACAGGAGGAAAACATGTTATTTGTTAATCAGGTGCCCACAGCAGAAAGACAAAGGTTGAAGAAGCAGGGTTTTTGTTTTTTTAATCTATTCAAACATGAATGAATGATGCTGTGATGGACCTCTATTGTGACCTAGATGAAATTTTACTTGTGGCAGACATATGTTAGGATTGGGCCTGGATATTGTCTGAAAGTAGAAGAAATGCTGATTTCTCTCTGATCAAAAATGCAACACCACCATGATATAAAAATCTTTGTTTGCCATGAACTTAGAACCAAATAGTGAACCATGATTGCCATCCAATTAGCAACTTCCTTTTCGCTTTCTCTACTTAGAAAAAGAAATCAAATCTGCTTTGCTAGGGGAAGTTAGATTTCTAAATTCTAATTTAAACAGTAAAAACCTAATGTCTTGCTACTTAAACTATTATTCCATCCATGATAGACTTATTCAGAAACCAGTTGAGGTCAGTTTTACCATAACTGTGGGCAGTGAAACAGAATTTTTAAGTATGACTTGCATTTAAAAATAAAACATAAATAATGTATTTTGGGGAAATTCTTGACTTTTGAGAATTAATGAGTCTCCCTTCAGATTGCTTAAAATAAAATCCATCGTGCATGTTGCCAGATTTTACTTTTCTAAGATAAATGGCTTATTAGAATCTTAGCTAGGGAGCATTTATCCTTTGGGGGAGAAAACTAGAGCTAGGTGTGTCCATCTTTGAGGAAGTAATGGTCAGTGCTATGATCTGCGAATGCATGGGACAAAACAGCTCTCAAGTTTTCAGCTCGCATGTTTGAAGAGTGGTAAGATGTGATGTGAAGTCACATGCAGGGCCGGGGTACCTCCACCTCTGCCTGGTCCTAGGTTTTCTTGGGTCCCTCAATGCACATCCATTGTTCGTATAAAAAGGGTGTGGTTTTAATTGGTTTGGAAGATCTGACTTCTTCATTGGCTTTAAAATTTCAGAGGGTAGGAACAGAAATCCACCAACATTTCTACATTTGAGGAGAAAGGGCTATTCAATGGAAAACCATTGAGTTTGTTTTTGAATTATTTTTTTATTATCTTTAAGGAGTCATGTAATGGAGTGGCCATTCAACAAAGCAGATTATAAATATGGTGCATCTTGGCCAGCGTCACTCATTCAACATTCTTACCACTCCTCCGAGCTAGCATACCCCTCTCTCAGTTTTCTTAATTTTTTAGGATATATATATTTTGTATATATGTGTGTGTGTGTGTGTGTGTGTGTGTGTGTGTGTGTGTGTGTGTGTATATTCACATTCTCTTAGACAGATAAGAGTAATTAAGCCAAAAGTTTCTTCAAGAATTCACATCTTATAATTTCAGATAATTAAAAAATTTCCTTAACTCTGTTTATGAAGCAAAAAGTTCTGAACATTTATATGGTTTTCATTTGCCAAATCTTCTTAAATATAATTATCTCTTACTAAGTGAACACTAACACAGATTGTGAAATTTAGTGACATTATTTTAAAAGATCTTACTCATTTTTATATTATGTTGCTAGATTTCCATCTACAATTTCAAGATTTATTTTGCTGTGGGCTTTAAGGTTGATGAGAAAGCATTTCCTATACTAATTATGAGCTTAATAAACTTACATATTTGAGATATTTGTGGTTTTGAGGGGCTGAGAAGTTTCCCTGTTGTTGTTAGTGGGATTACACTGGCACTGAAAAAAGCAACTAAATAACTAGCCCACTACATTCTCTCATGTTGACATCATAGGTACCATATGCTATTTTAAAGCAAAACAGAACAATGCTAATGGTACAAAGTATTATAAAATCTTCTTTTTTGTTGCTGTGGCTTGAACTCAGAACCTTGTACTCTCACTTGGCTTTTTCTGCTTACAGTCAGGAAATACACTCGAGTCATTCCTCTACTTCTTTTTTTCCTTTTGGTTAAGGAAGATGAGTCTCTCAGATTTGTCTGCCTGGGTTTTCTTTGATCCTCAGATCTCAGCCTCCTGAGTAGCTAAGATTATAAGTCTGAGCCACCAGCACCCAGCTACTTATGCTTAATCTTTTGAAAATGTGGAAAAAAATCTGTAATACAGGGTTTAAGAATGACTGATTTTCAACACATTGAACTTCCAGAAAGAAGGGAGCATGAATGATTCAGGAAGAATTAATTGCTGGATCCTACTCTTTGCAAACATACACACAATCCCTTTATAGCATCTTGCATGGGAGGAAAATCACTTATGTCTCTCTACTTCTCTCTGGGCTCATAAAACCTAGATTGTGGTAACTCATACCTGTAATCTGAGAATCATAGTTCAAAGCCAGCTTGGGCAGGGAAGTTGGTGAGACTTCTCTTCTCCCCAATAAACTACCAAAAAGGCTGAAAAGGGAGCTATGGCTCAAGTTGTAAAGTGCTATCTTTGAGCACAAAAACCTCAGGACTAGTATTCAGGCTCTGAAGTCTAGCCCCAGAACTGGGAAAGAAAAGAGAAAAGAAGAAGAAAGTAAAACAAAAAAAAGAAAAGAGAAAGAAATGAAAAGAAAAAGAAAGAAAAAATAGACATGCTTCTATTGGAAAAAGACTAAGACAGTATTTAATCTGGGAGAATGTCCAACAGCATTCAGTACCAAGCTAACTGACTGTACGATCTTGCTGTATAGTTGTGCATTCTTTTTTTTTTTTTTTGGTTGGTCGTGGGGCCTGAGCTCTGGGCCTAGGCGCTGCCCCTCAGCTCTTCAGAAGGCTAGTGTTCTACCACTTGGGCCACAGTGCCACTTCCAGCTTTTTCTGCTTATGTGGTGCTGAGGAATCGATCCCAGGGCCTCATGCACGTAAAGCAAGCGCTCTACCACTGAGCCACCGTCCCAGCCCCTAGTTGTGTAATCTTAAACAAAGGCTCTTTCCCTTTGCTTATTGCACGTTGTTCTTAATCCAGTAAACATAAATGATCCTGGATAGAAGTACTTGAGTTGCTCCCCTTTGTTCCATTCTTCCATCTTAGACTCATGATTTGCTTCATGATCCAGGAGTAGCATGGAGGACAGGAAAAACAAAGACCTAAGGAGAAAATTCCTTGAAACAGATGATGGGGTGATCTTTGATGGAGCAGGAAAAGGGGTGAAAATCCTCTTTGGACACTTAAAAAATGTTCCTTTTGATTTCCTTATGAACAGGAAGTGGGTAGTCAACACTATATTATGAATTATTTAGCCGCTCAAAGATAATGGCCAGCTTTCTCCTTGGATTTAATTGAAATGATTATTTAGAAGTCAGGCCCTTCAAAATCGGAGCTGGGCCCAATTCCTGTTAGTCTTCCGACATCTTAGCCAAGTTGTAGACCATCAGGGGACCCATCACTAATGCACAGTGTGTTAAATTCTCTGAGTTTTTAGAGGAAAGAGGAAGAGAAAAGCATGAAATGAGTGTTTGAGTCAAGAGGCTGAGTCTATTTGAGTCAGGTGTGGGTCTAGTGGAAATATGCAAAGAAAGAATCTTGTAGAGGAAGATTAACCACTGTATACGCAAGAAGGAAGACTTGCATGCCAGTACCCATGTTTTCTGATTGAAATACAATCATTTGCACTATGCTCTAGGATTCTAAACATAAGTGTAGCTAAGAACCTCCCAGAATCCTTCAATTCTTATTCAATAATAAGTTAATGTTGCAATACTTTTTTTTCTGGCATAATAACTTCATTCTAATGACATTTGTTAGTTGATTGGTTAGTGCATTTACAGAAATATGAAACTGATTTAGAAATATATCAGAATAACAATGCCATTGGTTACTATTTCAGGATAAAGAGACCTAGGGATGGTCAGGACTGGGACTAAACTTACATTTTAAAACTTAGAAATAGTTTGACAATGGCAGTTTAGACAAGCTTTCAATAATATTTAAATTTTAAACACTCCTATTCCAACCCAAGGCAACACAGAAAATACCACTATTGGATCTAAGTATACATGTCATCTCTGTGTAAATCCTGATTGTTAGAAGTGTTTAAAAGTTGAACGATGGTGTGACTGTTTTTCTCTGTTAGTCAGAATCTGTTAATTTCTGTAATACAAAATCACTCCATTTCTTTTCAAAATAAGCCCAACAGTTCTTATGAAGCTACCCATCTAGTTAATCCTGAGACTTGTTCTAATGCTGACAATATTTTTTGTCAACACTTTATATCAACAGTTTTGCACCAACACTGCTCTTTTGAATATCCAGGAGGAACCTGGGAGAATGTGAAATTTGTGGGGCAGTAACCTCGAAGCAGTGGGCCCCAGCTGGACCTCTGACATCCGCCATGTTTCCCAGGCTCCTCTGGGAGCCAGGGTGAACTTCAGCTGATGAGCTTCCTAAGGAGCAAGTGTGGGAATAATTACCCTATAAATAGGAAATAATGGAATCCTTTCAAGAAGGTCTCTTTTTTTAATCTATAACCTGTAAAATATTACTTAGTATAAGTCTTAGGGAAAACTATGGCCTTGGCTTTAAATATCTCTGAGTCCAGCTCCTTCTCGCAAACGACGGTTCCCACTGTTTAGTCAGGCAGCTGCTCCTCTTGCTTTGCTTGCTGTCCTGTCGTCCTACTGAGATCCTCATGTCCCAGCCCAGCTGACGTGCTGGCCAGACAAAAGCCAGCATACTCTTAAAGCTAGAGCCATCACTCATGTTCACTGGTCCACTGCTCCAACGAGTCACAAGAAGAATCCCACATCTTAACCATGGCTTATAAGAGCCCTGCAGAACTGCCCCCTTGCTCCTTTACTCCTTGTCCTACCACTATTTCCTTACTCATTGTCTTTGGGATATGTGATGCTCTTCTTTCTCTTCTTCAAATGCTCAGAGAATAGTCCTGCTTTGGGACATGTGTATGTACAACATCCTTGATCTGGAAAGCTCATCTCAGATATTTTCTTACACGGGTCTTTCTGAGAGTCTTGCATAAAACGTCATGCCCCACATCCATCATTGTATTTCCTATTAGATTGAGGGTCTTCTGATTGATTATGTATCTGTGTTTACTCTGAGAATGGCATTTATCTTCTAGTTGGCCATTGTCTATGCAGCGACAAGAAGACTAAACATTGGCACTCGTTAAATATTTGTGGAAGGGAAGAATAAATGCGTAACCATCATCCTCAGAAAGTGTCGAACCAGAGATCTCTGATGAACACACATATCTCCTGCATTTGGTATCTACATCTTAGTCTTGTCATGCTACTTGTATTTTATCTAATTGATTTGTTTCTCATGATAATTCGTTGAGGAACTCCCCATCTGTGCTCCTTAATAATTAACACTTAGAGTATGCTCCTGTTAAAATTTGTAAAAAAGTTTTGCTTTCAACCCTCCCCATTTATTGAGCGCAGATCTGTAAAGTCATGGGAGTCCAACAAATTGCAATATTTATAGTAAAAGTCAACTCCTGTGTGACTCCTTTCAATTATGCAGGTTTATGTTGGCAAGGCTGTTGACAAATGGCCATGTAGAAAGACAGAACTTAGGGCTTAAAATTCAAGGACCACTTCTGTTCTACATCTAGCCTTTGGATTTCTCCAGGGTTCTGTTAAATCCTTCTTTATTCATTTAGTATTTCAACAAACACTTACTATGCATTCTGTTAAATGCTACAGGCCTGTAAGCACTGATCTTCTAAGATTGAAAAGACAATAACATGAGGGGAAAAGTGGGAAATTCTCTGAACAGAGAGCCAAAAAAGGAGAGATAAAATTTAGCGACAATAGAGAGGGTAGATGCACCAGACGGGGTTATCTTTGAATTGGGCTACATTTGGACATTCACAAAAGAGTAAGGAAAAAGTGCTTTCAATGGGAGGAAATAACATAAGCAATTTTAGAGTGATATGGAAAACAAAACAAGAGGTCCTCATAATAATGGGAAATTTTTTGCCATGATTGTTTATACACTTAAATCATCTGAATAAGGAGGTATTAACTCTACTGTAATGTACGGTCTAAAGTTAAATGCAGTTGTATATACAGTTGACGATCTGCGCTTAAAAATAAAATGTTCCTGTTGTTTCCTCCACTTTTATAACTGAAGACAGGAAGAATCCCTCAATGATCAAGGTAGATTAGAAAAGGCATCAAAGTAACGATTAAAGAGAGAAATGGGGATATACGGGAAGAAAGATGGGCAGTATGACATTGATCAAGGTACATTATACTCACAATGTAAAAAGGTGAATTAAAACCCCTTTGTACAGCTACTTAAAGATAATTTAAAAATTGTTAAAGTAATGATTATATACTATTGTAAGCAATATACTTATATCTAGCTTTGAGCCCTGGCAAATAGAAATGTCACATAATTTTCACCATGAATTATATATTCAGTAAATGTGAGACATACGTTAACCATATCAAAACTTTACTGCAAATGTGTTAGCACCATTAGGTCTTTTCTTACATAGCGTGATGCAAACCCATCTATGCCCATTGAGACATTTTTATACTGAGTGAGTGAGTGAATGAGAACCCAGAGAACGTGCTAAGGAACCTGGAAGTAAAACCGGTGCTTTTACGTTTCTACCGCGAATCAACATCTTAACCACACATGCAATTCATGGCTTTGCTTTCTTGGTTTGTTCAAATGTGTAGCAAACAAAGGAAGGCAAAGTGAATGTCAGCACTATGCATTTTCCATTTTCTTCTTTTCCTTTGTATAACTCTTTCTGTAAAATAAGAAATGCTAACATGCCCATGCAAAGTGATTTGAGCAGAACAGAAGAGTTATGCGGCACATTGAAAACGAAGCCACACCAGCTGCTCCAGGCACATGCTCACCGGAAGCTGTCCACATGTACTCACTACTGGTTCTTCCCTGTGTGGCCTGACCTTGCTCTCTAGACTTCTAAATAGCACAATTATGTGTGCCTGGGAGGACCTTTTGTAGAATAAGACACAGTTTGTCCTTTGCATGTTTTCTATCTTTGTTTAGGGAATAAACAGAAAATGTAAGTTGTATTTCACGCTCGAACCCCATATGAGTTACCTCATCTGAATTAATGGCTGAGCTATCCTCCTAAGAGAGAAACTTGATCCTATCTTACTTGCAATTATCATTCTCAGATACCTGTCATGTGCCCCGTGTATAACCAGTGCTCAAACACTGTATAAACAAGCCGTGTGTTCACAAAGAAGTCGTTGGGATTTCCAGAGAGAGCAATCCACAATCTGAGTTTCACTTTTAGGATGGGATGTTGTATAATGCTTCTGTAAAGTCAATGTTTCAGGAGAATTCTGCCAGAAGCCTTGCTCCCCTGACTACAAGTCTACCATTGGGCTGTAGCCTGCTAGCCTATCTGTAGATTCTGGCCTGGCTCAGCTCCAATGCAAAGATGATTTCCTAAAATGTTCTCTCTTTTCTTTTTTGGTTGATCGTGGGGCTTGAACGCTGGGCCTAGATGGTGTCCCTGAGCTCTTCAGCTCAAGGCTAGCGCTCTACCACTTGAGCCACAGCGCCACTTCCAGTTTTCTGGTGGTTAATTGAAGATAAGAGTCTCATAGCCTTTCCTGCCCAAGCTGGCTTTGAACCATGATCCTCAGATCTCAGCCTCCTGAGCAGCTAGGATTACATGCATGAGCCACTGGTGCCTGGCCACTTAAAATGTTCTCTTGTCCTCTTTCTTTCTGTCTTTTGCCCTCTGTTTTATCCCTCTTTCCATCTCACCTTTTCATATGTGCACACATAATACATAATATAATTACAGGGCTTGGTATCACTATGGATCACAAGCATCAAAATTCATATAACAGAATTTTTTTTCTAGATATTTGCCCTATCCTATTACCTAAGTGTTTCATGATGGTTAAGTAGTTTCAGGAAAACCTTCTGCAGAAACACAGAATGGAATTCTTTGTTTTTTGTTATCTAAAATGGAATCCTTTTTTTGTTTTTATATGTTTTTTTGTTTGTTTGTTTTTGCTTTTTTGTCAGTCATGAGGCTTGAACTCGGCCCGCACACTGCCCCTCAGCTCTTCAGCTCAAGGCGAATGCTCTACGGCTTGAGCCATGGCGCCACTTCCAGTTTTCTTGTGGTTTATTGGAGATAAGAGTCTCATGCACTTTCCTGCCGAGGCTGGCTTTGAACCTTGACCCTCAGACCTCAGCCTCCTATGTAGCTAAGATGACAGGTATGAGCCACCAGTGCCTGGCTACAGTGGAATTCTTTATTTAAAAGAATATGGCAAAATTGAAGGCAAGTCAGAGTTGAAATGGTTGATACAGAGGTGGACAGGAGTAGAGGGGGGAAAGTCATGCTAGTTTGTAAATTACCCTTCACAGACTGTAAGCCTATTTCCTGGGAGAGTATGGGGTCTCAATAATCCTTTACCTGTGTGTGTAAATGGAGATTTGGATAGTACGTTAGTCATTGTGACCAGTCTATTTGCAGAGATCACTCTGCATTACACTATGTATATAAGTTATTTATTAGCCATCTTTACCTCATCAACTGGATATACAGGATTGGATTTTAGACTTGAATTTTCTTTTAAAGATGTCTTTCTGTACTTCATAGTCCACTTTTTATTTCTTTTATGCATAACTCTATGGAAGTTTATTACCTCGTCTTGAATTTTCATGGGCTTCATGAGTCAAACACTGTTAGGTAACCTAGACCCAGATAGATGTACTGGGGGACTTTTGAAGGAAAAACAGCTTATGGAAACATGAATACCTGCACAGCTCCTCCTCCTCTCTCTCCTTTTCTTACCTTCTTATCTTATCTCTTTCTCTGAGGCTCTTTCCATTTCTTATTTTCTCTATTCCTCTTCATGTGGAGCCATTTCATCCACAGACTACATAGCCTTCTCCACAGAACCTTCCCACCATACTACTTTTCAGACCACATGGTTGGAAACATGGGCCATATTCTACACGATGATAAAGTTGTGTCACCAACAAAGGTGGCCTTCTATCTCCATTCGTTTTACTTAGGAAGTTGAGTGGGGAAGAAAGTTGTGATTTATGACATCATTGAGTATGTGTGCGTTGTTTTAAACAAACCAATATATTTGGCTTCTGTATGGGAATTCATACTGCCAACATGTATTTACAACTATACTTCATAATATGATGCTGCTGCTTTGTTTTGAAAATAGTGATTCAGAAAAATAGACGTATTAGGGTCTAATATGATACATTGTTATTTTTCCCTTTTAACAACCTAAATTTATTTCTTCAAAGAATCATGCCAACGCTTCATTTCTCTGAGGTATATGAGAATATGTACCGTCACTCAGATAATAAATTAAATGAATTTAGACTAAGAACCTGGATTTCAAAAACACCAATATTGTCCCTTCTCATGCTGCAAGGAGAGCCACAGTAACTGCATGAAGTGCTGGGGTAGAGGGTGGTGATTCTGCCCTGGGCCTGTATGGTCCATCTCCAGAGAGAATCAAAATCCTTGACATTGATGCAGGTGTTTTTTTTTCCAGTCCTGCAGCTTGAACTCAGAGCCTAGGCACTGTGCTCAAGACCAGCACTCTCCCACTTGAGCCACAGTGCCACCTCCAGCTCTTTCTGTGATTTAATTAGAGATAAGAGTCTCATGAACTTCCTGCCCAGGCTGGCAGGAAGCCCAGTCCTCCTATGTCAGCCTCCTGAGTAACTAGGATTACAGGTGTGAGCCACCAGCGCCCAGGTCATGCATGCAATTTTTAAGAAGCACAAGTAAGTGGCTCAAATGTTCTTAAGGTTAATTGTGGAGGAGTGAAAGCCAAAAGAGGTGACTTCCCAGTTGTACAAAATATGGAAAATAAGTGAGAAGATTGCGATGATGGGATTGGCTTAATTAATATGAGACATCGAGATTAGGGGACCAAAGATCTAAGAAACATAAAGAAAATTCATTTGTCAACTGGAGGTAGTCAGACAGCCACTTCTGTAAAATCAGTGGGTCCATGGCTGCCAGGGCTGTGAGACCAGTCTTTCTAGGAAATGAGAGTTTGAGGAGGGCATTCTGTCTCCAGCTGTCTTAATTCCTCAAGCATTATGACGTTCCTCCTCTTCCTTATTTGGTATTATTCTGAAACCACTACATTTTTTTTTATTGTCCAGACTGCTGAAAATGTACATGGTGTAGGAAATCCGCGCCATTAGAGGAGGTTAGTTCTGATCATGAAGATTATTGAGGAAGCCAAACGTGGGACTAACCCACAGCATATGGTCAGTGTTTACGCTAATTGTGCTTATTCTACACAGGCTTTCACGTTAGCCATCTAAAATCTCAATTCTATGATGGTTCTGTAAAGTTCGTTGGGTTGAGGAATACAAAGAAGGACAGGAATTAATTTTGGGTTCTCATTGTTATGTGCAATATACCTCAACTCTTTCAAGTCTCTATAGATCTATTGGACCATGCACCCTGCAATAGACGTCTACTGTTCAATGACATGGATGATGTTCTTGTGAACAGAAATGGGGGCCTCTGATTTTAGTCCACTGATTGTCATGCCAGCTTTTAAACACTCTCCAAGCAAGTAAAAATTATCTGAATCAATAAGGTAATTCTAAATTCTATTTAAGGCCAGACATAGGAATACAGATTTAGAAAGGCTTTTTTTCCTGAGAATTTACTAGAACATTTGATTAATAATTACTAAATAGATTTGACCCATCATTTCCAAGTGTACGGTAGAATTTCTTAAGAGTTTAGAGCAGCCCTCTGGATAGCGCTGTGGATTTTGCCACAACAACTTTGGCTCCCAGTTCTCATGTTGCCCTTGACCTTCAACAGAAGTTCTACCATCATTGGTTGAAATTGCACATAGACATATGAGATAGGTTTTCAACTAGGTGGCATCTACAAGGACATCATTAAGTGAATAAAAAATATCTGAAATGAGAAGCCAGTCAGCTCTATCATGTAGTGAAAATTGTTTATGAAATAAATTAGTTTCTGTAGAGTAACCCACTATCTGAGATTTAAAAAATGTCAGATAGAAAACTGAGAAATATTGAGCAATGAGTTAACACTTCTTCTCCAAACAGAAGTCAGTTTGAGTTACAGTTTTAGATGTAGAAACATTCAGGTGATTAATGCTTAGTGATTTATAAGAAGGAAGAGCTTGTGAGCCCAAACAAGCCTCTACTGAAATCAAAACTTAGTTGCTTAACAAAAATCTTCAAAGTAAAAGCCAAGAGTTCTAAGACTTTATATTTCTGAATATGTATTTTCAGCCCTTGACAAACCCTGTTCACCTTGAAGATGAAGACTACACATTAAAAAACACTGAGGGCTGGGAAGGTAGCTCAGTGGTAGAGTACTTGCCTTGCCTGCATGAGGCCCTGGGTTCGATTCCTCAGCACCACATAAGCAGAAAAAGCCACAAATGGCGCTGTGGCTCAAGTGGTAGAGCACTAGTCTTGAGCTAAAGAGCTGAGGGACAGTGCCCAGGCCCAGAGTTCAGGCCCCACCACTGGCAAAATAAATAAGTAAATAAATAAAAGTTTTTTTTTTTAAAAAACCAACACTGTGAGAACAGGAATTATAGCCCTTGTCTTGTGTTTAATCTCAATAAACACTTGGGATGGATTATGAACAAGCTAGATTGTAACAGTAGCACTGCCCTTGGATTCACTTTGGTCCCTTTGTAGGGATTAATGGTGGCTCTGTTCATTTGGAGGGAAGCAGACTGGACGTCTAGGGTATAAGCAATGACTCACAGTCAAGTTCAGTACATTTACAAAATTCCTGGAGTTTAAGTTTCATATTTGCAACCATTATTGATAGACATTTGGAGGCATTGCTTCTGTTTCGATGTTGAATAGGTAAAAGAAGGCTAAAAACAGGAAACCGAAGAATCCCCGAGAACTAGGACTGAGAAGAAACTAACTTCCTAAGACAAATGGAATTTCTGTGGAAATGAAGGATGTACTATCCACACGGGTCAAATCTTATGAGGCTGAATAAATAAGTCAAATAAATGAGCTTTTCTACTGTGCTTTTGTACATCCTGTCTCAATCTCCCTTGCTAATGGCACTTATTAGTGATCTGAGGCACACATCCAATATTGATTACTGTGGTAATGTGAGACAGACCAGCATCTTTTGGAAAGTAATATTACAGTGCATCTTAGAAATACTTTATTCTACAGACCTACTCCTCCATGTTCTAAGATAAGAATTGGGGAAAAGCCTGAGGCCGGACAGACACATGGATAAACTGTCTTTAATGCTCAAAACCCAGCTTAGTCCAGTGACTTGCTCTGTTTCTAAGTCTCCTCATTTTCAAAGTTGAATACTAATTGGAGTGACCTTACAAAATGTTGATGAAAATCAGAGGCAGCATGCACAATATTATGAGTTGTTCTAGAACATTCCTAATAACTGTCTCAGTTTTGATGCACACATCGGGCATTTGTTGGAATGATTTATCTCCAGATAAGGAAATTTACAATGGGATAAATGCTCCTGTAGGAAGTGGGATAATGCTGGATTTTTTCCTTTTCTTTTCTTTTTCCTTTGTTCAATGCCAGAATCAAATTTGCCACTCTGTCCATTCTAGGCAAATGCTCTACCACTGAGCTACCTTCTCAGATGTTAGCTTTATCCCTAGCAGTGCTTTTTATTTTTTTTCAAATCAGACCTAATGTGTTCAGCCAAATGGGCCACTAATGCATTTTATTTTTCCTCTATCTATTCATCTTCAAAAATACCCAGGATATGGAAAGATTATCATTCTAGACAAATTTTTTTCCATGAATCTGGATTACTTGTTTCTTTCTTAAGCCTCTGTTTCTTTATCTTCCAGTAATCTTTAAGATCTTTTTCTGATGAAAAAATGTAATATTATTTTGCAAATGAAAATCATCAAGTTCTAAGATAGGACTATAGCTGAACAATTTTAAAGTTAAAAAAAAGAACCTACATTTTGACTACAAAATGGCTTTTTTTTATTGTATACACATTTAGTAGGCACTGATCTTTCATAGTTCAGGATTTGAACTTAAAATGTCTTTCTTGCTCAGCTAGTGCTCTGCTGTTTGAACCATGCTTCCAGACTTTTGCTCATTTGGTAGATGGAGATGTGACTTTTCTGCCTGCTTTGGCTTTGCATGGTGATCTTTTCTGTCTCAGACTCCTCTAAGTAGTTAGGATTACAGGCATGAGACACCTGCAGCATACTCCCTTTGCTTTGATGTTCTGTTTCAAAATGCATTAGAAGGAGAATTCATAGCTATCAACTCCACACTGATAGTGGTTATGGACTTAGAATTTTGTCTACTAAGTCCCAGTATACTCATTAATAAGGTATGATCCTATGGCACAGTCACGCAAAGTCCCATACTGACGATATTCAGAGCTGTGAGAAGCACGGATCACTTAAAATCTAAATGGTTTTCATTTCAATTGCCAACTATTTTCTAGACTAAATATGATCTGTAGATGCTGCTTTCACTTATTCTCCTTCATTTTTCTCTATCTAAAGATTAGACTGATATGACCATTTGAGAAAAACGGATACACTTTTTAAAAGATTAAAGGAAGAAGTAAAGGAAATCACAGATGCCCTTAAAATATAAATATACACATAGGTTGATGACATTTGAATTGTATGCTAATGGGACCTGCAAAAATCAATTAATTTGCACCTCCCAGAAATAAATTGCTTTAGTGAACAAATGGGATAAGAAATTCATTGCTGTCTGGTTAATTAGATGTTGTGAAGGCCATTAATTGCAGTTTTGTATATAAATGAATTAAAACTTTTATATAGACCTCGATAGAAAAATATTCCCATTGAGGGTCAGTGGCTCATGCCTGGAAGCCTAACAACTCAAGAGGCTGAGTTCTGATGACCATGGTTTAGAACCAATTGGGCAGACAAATCCAAGAGACTCTGATCTCCAATTAGCCAGCAAAAAGTCAAAAGGGAAGCTGTGTCTCCAGTGGTGGAGCACCAGCCAAGCAAGAGGGAAAACCCCTAAATTCAATTCTCAGGACTGGCACATACATGAAAAAAAAGAAAGAAAAGAAAAAATAGCTCAACTACACTCATATTCTTTATAATTCAAGCATTATTCAAAAACTGGCACACACACATAGAAAAATAGAAAAGAAAAATATTTTCAAGACAGTTAATATTATTTATAATTCAAGCATTATTTAAAAACTCAGTATAGTCATTGTTTAACTTCATGACATAGCTTTCTCTCTTGGTTCCATAACTCATGAGGTACTTTTAATTAAAAAAATACTATTCTTACACTGACACTTGAATCTTTACATTCAATTCTTAATACTTATTCTCCAGAGAAGACTGTATTTCTATGCCACAGCTAAAAGCTATTTTATACATAGACCACAGTCTGAATTACCTGGAGAGTTTATAACATAAATTGTTCATAAATAAGAAATCTGGGCCAGTTTATATTGATAAAATACAGGGTAAAACTGTTAGCAAAGTACTTCAGTAGTCACTCAATGACCAACTTCTGTATAAAAAAGTAGCAGTCGTGCTAAGAGAGTAAACTTGATGATCTGCAGAGAGCATGCATTTGTAATGCTTACTAGGAATGTTTGCATCAGCATCTGGGAACCCCCATGGTCAGATCATGTGGTTTCAATCAAAACAGCTATCAGGAGATGGATTCCTTCTGTTGGGTGATCCAGTTGTTCCAGATGGTTACAGAGCTCCAGAGGAATGGTGGTTATTCCAAAAAAAGATTTTTACAAATAAGTGACAATGTTGTTTCCTAACTTTACTAGCTCTGTCAGTAAGACACTTGATCAGAAGTAACGAAGATTCCTCAGCCCTGTGACTTCATATGGAATACTTCATGTGACTCAGATGTAAGAATACTTTCCAGAAGGCCCATAGAAAAATAGAAGTCAGTCTATCTATCTATCTATCTATCTATCTATCTATCTATCTATCTATCATCTATCTATCTCTATCTTCTTCTTCTTCTTCATCATCATCATCATCATCATCAATCTGTCTATTATCAATCCATCTAGCCATCTCTCTATCCACTATTATGGTGAGACTATGTGAAGAATGAAGCTAGGGCCATATTCTTGCTAGTTAAGTGCATGTGAGCTATACTCTCCCTTCTGGAATAAATGTTGGGATGTAAAGAAGTTTACAAAAGAATAATCTTGCGTAAGTGTGAGGCTACCCTTCAGCAGGATGGAGCCCTTGGAATATGCATAGCAGAGCTCTGCTCTGGGGAGCTCAGAAGGTCCGTGAGCGATCTCATGTGGAGCTATTTGTGCAGACCTACGTCCTCCGGTCCTAGAGATCCTCAAGCCCTGCTCTAAGTGGAGAGAAAACTGGAGGTCCCCAGGAACGTGCCGAGAAGTTTAGAAACGTATCTCAGTCCCTACCCAGGGTTCTTGCATTTTCATGTGGCTCTAATATGAAACAGACATAAGAATTTTGAAAAGTTGTTAATGACACGACTGGAGTTTGGACAAACAACAGGAGGAATTACCCAGTCGAGTGGTAGTGACTGTGTGTGATTATCTGCATAGAAAGCCTATTGGCAACGTGAGGACTAATGACAAGAAGTAGCTGAGCAAGTGGGAAGAAGAGGAAAGTTTACGAGAATCAGTGACTGTGTTTGGAATTCTTTGGGCCCGGTTGTGACAGCCTTTAAACAGCAGCTGTCCATACACTTAAATCCAACTTGTGGTGAATAAATGATTTGGTAGACAAACATAGCAAAATACAATTTAATAAAGACCTCATATTGCAATATGATTTTTCTTTTGTATTACAGTTGCGATTGCTGTAGAAGGTTTGTTTTGATGTACATTTAGCATAAAAGATCAGGAGTCACATTGTTTCTTATTGAGGATTATAAAAATTCACCATAGACCCTGACAAGGACATGAGCAATGCTCACACCTATCACTTTTCGTCTTTAGGTTACTTTAACCCAAATCTTACCTGGAATAAGTAATTATTACTAAAAATAAGTGATGGAATCCTTAAACAACACATAGTCCATGAACACAAGTTTACACCAACATAAGCAGACAGCAATATCAAGTATCTACGTAGTTACATCTTTTCCCATTAAGCATTAAGATTTTTGTCTTAAATTTAAGAAGTCTCGCTGGGTGTATTTTACTCCACTGATTTAGTAAGGAAATTATAGCAGTAACAGTATTTCAGTAAGGGTAGTAAAGGAAATTCACACTCTGATGAACAAGCAGAGATAGGACCATAATAAGGAATATAACAGTATACTTCAACATGGTTTATGAAGAGGTATAGTTACAGCATATGCAAATAAGGACCTTGGTTTCAGTTCACTTTTCCGACAAGCATTTCTTCCCCTCTCCCTCCACACATACATTTTTTTAGGGGGAAATATGATTCCAATGGATGAGGCAAAAAGCATTCTTAACCTTAATGCTAATTTCTTTAATTACATGCAATGCTCCTGTTGTTTTCTTAGAAAACTGAACTGAACATAATTTCTATGGTACGTTAATATGTTCAAACCTAAGCACCCTTATCATATACCACGAGAGAGGAATATGCACATTAGTAGCTGTACATGACTCCAACATATGAACCTCTATCAAAACAGTATCTGAGAGAAACATATGCCCTCATGTAACACAAGAGCAGAATGTAAAAGATTCAGTGTTAAAGAATTTGAATAAAAGGGAGACAGGCGGCTTTATTTTCTCAATTTCTACAGCCAGAGATTAGCCAAGGTAAGGATAAACAATCTTTTTCACTTAAATATTTATTCTTAATCAACCTTAAAATAATTTTTCAGTACAATACATACATAAGTACAGATACAATTCCAGTGACTTTCAGGATAAATTTTTATCAGCTAATTAGGAATTTCATACTGGATACGTCAATTCTTTTAAATTTTGTCAGATACGTAACAGACTAGAGTATGAAATAAGATGTTAAGAATGACCTCCCCGCTCCGAGTAGAAATAACAACTCTGGTCGGAGAGATGGAAATGGAATCTTCAACTGAATGTAAATAGCTTGAAATGGCTTGGAATAAATAGAGCTAAATATAAAAAGCTGTCAGTCTTGGTGATGGAAACATGAGTATATGTATATTGGTTTGAATATCCCATGTACACTGAACTATTTCAAAATTATTAATGATGCTAGCCTTACTTTTTCACCAATAGTTAAAAGTAGGTTTCTCTGTCATTCTGCTTCATGAGTTATTAAAGTCATCTGTTCCTCAAAAGCGAGATTTAATTTTTTTCAGGGTTCAAAAACCTATCTTTTAGGTGAGTGAACTGATGTGATTTAGGAAATTGTCTATGAAAACAGTTAGCAGAAAAATGTAAAGAATCTGAAAGATTTTAATGTAAGTTTGATACCTACATAGCTCTATCTTGTAGTTTCATGTTTACCTAGCTCATTTGGAGACATTTTTATGCTTTATGTGTGTTTTTTGTCATTTGATTTTTCTGGAGACAAATATAACTATTTTATTCAAGGTATTAATTAGCTCGTGAAAGTCATATTTTCATATATTTAATGAATGCTATGTAAATACATAAATATACTTTATAGGATGTTGGAGTATAAAGGTTTACAGAGGTTGCTGTAAACATGCTAGTCTATTTTGTGTTTCATTCTCTTAGTTAATGGAGTTTTTTAAAGAAAATAATCCTTTAAAAATAGGCCTACAACATAAAAAGCTTCAGGGATTACTCAGAGTGCACCTAAGCATTCAAGTCTAAAGGAAATAATGCCATGAAGGTTTCTCTAGCTATAACAAAGAGATTTGGCGTAGGTAGAACTCACTACAAGGATTCTAATAACTCTCAATTCTAATTCTTCCAACAATTTATAGTAACTATATATGTACGACTCTGTTTTAATTGCAAGTTACAATTGAACATCCTTGGTTGTATCTTAAAGAGGGACTACAGTCACTCTTTATAAATTATAAAGGAAGTGGAGTTAAGTTTACAGAAGTTGGTAAAAAATATAGACATCATAGCTCCTGGATTATTTTTATGTTCAACGAATTCCATTCACTCATAATTGGAAACTTGCACGTGGAGTCCGGTAATAGTAAGGCACTGGGAAAAAAAATGCTGCACCTGGGTCTGGGAGGGCAAAGGTCAAAGTCAGGCCTTAATAAGCATTGACTGAGCAGACTTCAGTCTCAGTGAAAATTCCAGACGACCCCTGCCGCCTCATCTTACATCTCTGATTTTCCTCTTTTCCACATGGAGAATAATCCATAAATACTACCAAAGCACTAGCAGCTTAGCCTTTGGTTTGATTTTCTTTTTAATCTTCCAGGGTTTTTTTTTTTCTCTTTTTTTATTTTCACATAGGTTTTAAAAAATTAACCCCATTTAGGTCATCAGACTCTCCATAGAAATAAAATATTTGGAAATCACTCTTGTATGCTTAAGTCGTTAACTCCATCCAGGGCAAGAAGCATTTTGTGAAGTATCTCAGGACAACCAGAGACCTAGTTGGGTGTTTCACTCCCAGTGTGTTTTGGCTAATAACCGGCTAGATGACTAATAGCAGTGAGACAATCAGACAATTACATAAATCAGTGAAATCTGTCTCTCTTAGGAATGTTTCTACAGCAGTAGACTTCAATGAACATCTAAAAACCTTCTTAAAAAGCAATCTTTGTTTGCATCCCACAGAGGTGACACATGCCGCTTTCTAGATAATTCCTCTGTCTGGTGAAGATGTCTAGAGCAATTTTTGCCACCTACTCCTAAATTCAGACTCTCTCATCTTTTCATTGACGTCAGGTCCCATTTTCATAGTTGTGCTTTGTTTTACAACTTCCACATTGACTGAAAGGGAAGTCATCTCCCCGTGGGAACCACCGCCAAGAAGGGATGAGCCACAAGCAAGGACTTGGGAGTGTACCTCGAGTGGACTCTTCGTGCATTCCTCTCCAAAACAGCAGGCTTACTTCGTGAGCTAGGCATGAGAGCTGCCCAGGCAAATTCCATGTAATTGTATTATTCTGCTTACCACACTGCAGCTCTGCAGCGTGCTAAGGACATCTGCATCTGCCCCTCCATTTATCCTCGTGTCTACCCTCATGTCTACACCTCACTTCCTTGATGCTCAAAATATACAATGAGAAAGTAGCAACAGCCAAGCACACCAGTCTGTGTGTGAACCTTAGCTGAGCCATCAAGGCTGTGGCAGAGGCCTAGCTAAGCAGTGATAGCAAGGTAGGGGAAAGCAAATTGACTGTTGGAGAGGGTACTCAAATCTGGGGAAGGGTCCTTTAGAAGGAGCCTGAAAATAGATACAATGAATGTCCCAGGAGACTTAAAGGAGGTCTGGATTGTTCCAGGACCTCCTGTCTTGGCTGATCACAGTCTTTTAGAGCAGGAAAGGGGACATGGGCAGGGTAGACATTTTGCACAGCTGTAAGGTTTCATACTTATCATAACCCTTCCTCTACTTCCACCCCCCACCCCCACCAAATCAGAATGCACCAGGACATCAGGGTAGGTAGCCTTCATCATCAAACCACACAAATCAAAACTATCGACACTCACTTGGTGATCAAATGTAGAGGATATAATTTTGTATTTGTCCATACCCATAATTCCAAAATATCTGGCGCTGTCTGTCTCTCCAGAGTAAGCTAATAGCAGACAATCAAAGTAATTTACAGTTCGAGCCCTTATTTACATGAACACTTTGAGCAACGTAGCATTAACCAATAAAATCACAATACATCTTTTTTCTTTCTTTCTTTCTTTTTTTCCTTTTTTTTTACAGTTCTCTCCTGGACCACCTTATCTATCTATCATCTTGGACAGACCCAGTGGAATTCTTTACTAATTAAAATCTATTGTTTTAAAAGTAAAACTAAGCTAGAAACACTTCTAATACTAGATTAATACTGATTATTACTTTTAGTTTATCCTTTGAAACTCTTTAACCATTTTCTTAAATCAAGATCACTACCATGTATTTATTTTCTCAATACATTTTTGTAACTCGTACATCAATGGGAAAGCCATTAACTATAAGAAGCACAACTCAAAAACAAATACTTAAAGACAGAAGGGTAACATTTATGTACTGTATAGTAACACAAGTTGAATTACAGGACAGTTGCATATAGGGTGACCTCAAAAATTGAAAATTCACAAGGTTCAAAAACAAACTCAAGTTCATAAACTGGTGACCTCAAATATGTCTTCAGCACTGTAAATCTGATAGGAAATCACTTTCATTAGTGTATCATCTTGATGCAAGGAATTCTAATTAATAATCATACGTAAGACATGCATTTTTAAAGTTAGACTACCGGGGCTTTACAGGAAGTCTTGCTTTTTTGAACAACTAGAAGATTAACTTGAGACAAAAATGTGCCTAGAAAGTAATAGGCAAAATACACCAAATCTAGACAATGTTGCTGGGATGCCACAATATTTCAATGACACTGATAATACATTTGGAATTGTTTTCTTTATTTCTATTATGTATTTAACAAATATAAACCTTTAGTTTGTGTTTTCTTCTAGTTTATATAGGTAAAATTTTTATGATCAGGTTAACTTTTTTTCCTCTCGTATTTTTACCATCTTAAAAATAGATATTGAAGGAGAACATTTTTAACTGTAGTAATAAAAAAATGATGAAGATAATAATTTAAGTAACCAGTGTGTCGAAGAAGAGGGAAGAGGCTGTTGCTCAGGGGTAGAATCTGTGTTTAGCATGAATAAGGACGTGAGTTTGATTCCCAGCACCAAATTTAAAAAAGAAAAGAATTTGACAATAAAAAGAATGAAACCTGAATACTTTCTAATGAAGCACAAGCAATTCACCAAACTCTGCAAAACACAGATCACCTTCTATTCTTGATATTTCTCTTATACTAACCTAAATCCAAATGAAACTCTTTTCTTGACAAAATGCTTTTCTTACCAGAATGACTGTATACCCAACGAACCCAGAATCTTCACTGCAAATATTTTCATGGTAAATTAAACACACACACACACACACACACACACACATCTTCTAACACTGATTAATTTAACATATTTAACAACATAAACTTAGTAGCTTCACACTTCCATCTCTATTCAGTCGTTAGGCCAGTAATTTAATGTATTTTTGTCCAATAACTTGCTGCTACCAAGTTGAAACTATATGTACATAATAACTTTAAAAAAATCTTTTGATTTCTGGTGATGGAGGGATACCCATCCCACTTACATAAGTTTTATTGAACCCTAATCTTCCAGTTATATTAATACTAATAAAAAGTAAACATTTTCTATTAGTTTGGATTGGCTCATAAAGGGCCAACACAAAGACAGAACAGAGAAAAGGAGCTTCACAAAGCCTCTTCTGATTCCTCAACTGGCCTTTCCTCTGCACATGGTCAATTAGAATTGAAAATCCTGTGCTGATTTCATTCGCTGGAATTTTTAAGCAGGTCAAGAAGAAAGATGTTATTGAAAGGAAATGTCTCATCTAAATAAGAAAGGACCACGTGGCCATCTGGTCTTTAGCTATACATATAAAAAGTTTTTTCAGCTGAACTGCAGGCTCGATGGTTTAAAAGATGAGCCAAAATATATAGAGAGAAATACATATATATATATTCTCTCTCTATATATATGTACTCCCAATGTTTCTCTTTTAAACCTACAAATATTGAATACACAGCACATTTCCTATCTGTGATTCATGAGCCCAGTTGACCCCAGCTTCTCACTGAGCTTGCCTGGATGTCAGGCAGCGGGGACAGTCAATCACTTTCACAACTCTTTTCCTCCATGGGGGAGCTGCAGGACCTTGGTTCTTTTGAAAAACTGTGCGTATAAACTTCGATGGTTTCTGAAACGATCGAGTGCTGTCTGCCTGTGAGCTTGCAGGGATAACATTTGAAGCAGCCAAACCAGTTTCCCTTCTTTGCTCATTTTCACTAGTGGCTCCTGAGCTTTCCCTAGACAGTAGTTGGGCGTGTGTCCAGAGAAATTTCAGGCCCTGAGCCCAAAGGCTAAGCTAGAAAAACCCATCTCTGACTTACAAAGACAGATCGTAATTGCTGAGTCTACTTTTGGATAACATCATCACCGGTGTGCTACACAGAGAAGTGACTTTTGGAATAATATTTTATATGACTGTTTGCCAAACTAGAGTCTCAAACTTTTGTTAGGTTGAAAATATTTCTGATGGCGGCATCTGCAATAATCATCCATATATTAGTTTATTATTCGCTGAGCTCATCCTTCAGCTAGGATGGACACAGCTAGCTGATACTGCCATGTATTGTCTTCAAATATACTCTAAAGCATTTATTTTTTTAAAAAAATTTTCTTCTTAAAATATAGTAACAGGAATTATTTGGGACCTTAAGACTATATTCAAATAAATGATCTATGTCACATGTGTACATGCATGTAAGGCCACGTGATCATAACATCCACACATGCTTCAGTGTAAAGGCTTGAGCTAAATCTTCAGTTAAATAATTGGATTACGAACTTTCTATGAAACACAAGAATCTCGATGTCGTCCTGACATGAGATGCCCCATTGGTTGTTTTGGTACATCTACTGTTTGTTCTGCCATTTCCAATAAATCATTACCATTGTGTGTGAAGAATACACTGTACTATAGTAAATTGTTCTTTCTTCGTTATGCTCTGAAAACCCATTTGTTCTTGAATTAGCGTTACGTAGTTCCACTATTTCAATCAAGTCTATTATCTTCTGGTCTTTGAAAGATGCCTTTTTAGTAACCTGTAACTCCCCTGGGTTATGTTACACGTTGCTTTTAGAAAGGAGGGAAAATTTAGATACAACTTTTTTTTTTTTTTTTCCGATCCGGAATTTAAAAAACAACAATGAGTATGGAATTCATTGTCAAGCCAGAACTCCACTGTATGTTGGAAAAATGGTTTCCATAAAAATTAGAATCAGGCGCAAATATTTCTCAGAAAAGTTATTTATGAGTTCACAGTAGAGAGTTGCTGAACACAACGTCACCCAACTCGTGCAGCTTGCTTTTCTGAGGACAAGATGGACCAGTTCTTCACGCCGTGTGCTTTTTCTCAACCATGGTCCCAGGAAAGCAAAAGAGAATAAACTTTTTACACTTGCTTTAAAACAATCACATCATTGGTGAAATTCACCTTACTAGCTTTTGTGCTGACAAATAGTATGATTCATATACGTACACTTTCATCTACAGACATTTCAAGATAAGTATTTTTTTTTAGCATGTAAGAGTAAAGCAGTCTTTGGAGTAAATTTGAAAACTCACAAGATCTTATATCAAATACTTGATATGTAAGAGAAATGAAGAAAGTATATAGCATCAATTTGTATTCATGAAGTTTAATTTAAATTACATTAAAATGTACTATATGTAATTATGCTTTTTCTATTTATATTGCAAATACATCAGTATGGTTTGATAAAAGCATTACACTTTGATTTAAGATAAGTAATGTACTGAAGTATATTAAATACGTCAATACATATTGGGTAGTGATTGTTTAAGATCTATTAAATAAACTTGAAAAATAAGCACACGGTACCACTGCACAAAAATTAATCCACTGCTACCTAATCCAGTGGATACTCCTACAAAGGCCTGGGAAATAAGCTGTACTTCTAAATCATTTATATGACACTCTTGGTTTTAAGGAACAAGTTCACAATAAAATGACTGAATGATTACAAAAATTTCAACAGCAAATAGAAAACACCAAGTCATAATAAATAGCATCCGTCTATCATTCTTATCCAAATGATTTCAAAATGCTCAATCATTTCTACATCCTATCCAAAGAAAGATCCAGCCACTGTCAAATATTCAACCAGCACATGAATAAGACCTAGAACCAGGGAACTGGCCTGCCCCCATATACCTTCATAAACATACCCATATCTCCCCATGAACTCATTTTCAAGGAAAAGATAGCTCAAAATACGAGTCCTTTCCTGTGCTATGGGTTAACCCCCTGTACACTTGAACTTCCTATCAGCACACACCAAGCACATTCTGGAGACGGATGGAAAATGTTGTCACAAAGACAAAATTTTATCTATGACACCACCAGCTATCCTGTGATATAATGATATTATTGCCTGGAAGATGTGTATGTCTTGAGTGTGTGTGTGATAGATGATTGTGGTAGAGGAAACACAGACAGACAATCTCTCTCTCTCTCTCTCTCTCTCTCTCTCTCTCTCTCTCTCTCTCTCTCTCTCTCTCTCTCTCTCTCTCTCTCTCTCTCTCCCTCTGAAATGGTGTATCACCTTCTGCAAGGTTCATAAAGACTTTGTCCAGATTTCATCCAGCTTAAGTTCATTCAAAAAAAAAAATGCATTTGCCACCCAAACAAACTGTTTTGTTTAGTTCACATATTGTTCGAAAAGAAAGAAAGCAATCCTGCTGGGATTTGCTGAGCTGGGGTCTGGCGACCCAGTGAGGCGTGTGCCTGCCTGTGTGTTACACGGCGAAGGAGTTGGCAGGGTCCCTGGAGACCTGTGTTAAGAGTGGGGAAAAAAAAAGACATCTTGGTTTCAAAGGCAAGGAAAGGGTTAAACCCAGCGTCTGTCTAGGGCAAGAGAAAGGGTATATTGTTGTCTTTAATCTTTCCGCAGTATGTGTAAGACGTCCACCCTGGCTCTGCACAGAGCAGTGGGAAAGCACAGGCTCGGCAGTCATTGCGTGCAAGCTCCTTGATTGTAGAAAGGGGGGTGGAAAAAAAAAAAAACAACAACCCTGGCTGGAGTCCAGACAGGCTGGAGCTCTGTGATCGTTATGTCTAGCCTTCAGGTGTCCCTGCCCACGGTGGGCGGCGTGGGGGGAGGTGGAGATAACGGGAGAGCAGACAAAGAAAAAAAAATTCGGCGTGTTTTTTAAAAAAAGATCCTATGAAAATGTATGTCTTCCTAGTCCTCCCTCCGAGGAAAAATACATACATAAAGCAGATTCTTAACATCTTGGACTTTTTTTTAAATATATAATTAGAACACACTCTGTGCTGGCAGCTCACTAAGCCATAATTAGTTATGTCTGGAGCCTTTGAATAATTCCTTTCAATAATTGATGGAGTTAATATTCCCTTTTAAAATTGGGAGGGTCGTGTGTGCTCATAAACTCTCTTTTGTGTGTGTGTGTGTGTGTGTGTGTGTGTGTGTGTCTCAGAGGCTTTGTCATTCAGAATCTTCATCAGTCATAATCACATTGATTTGATTTGTCTCTTCATTTCTTAGGAGACTTAGCTTACAACTTTTGAAGCATTTGGATGATTCTAGAAGTCAAGGCATAATGCATTGCTAGATTACCCTCACTGCGTGTTAAAAGGAGAGCAGGAAGACAGAAACATTCTCCTCCATTTGTTTCCAATTAATTTATAAATAATTTTTTTTAAAACCCAACTGCTCAGGACCTTGCTTCTGTTCAAAACTCCCATCAACAAGAAAAAATCTTACCATGAATTCAACTTAGATGCTAATCATATCTTTTGCCCTCCAGCAGGCAGAAATCTCCAATTATTTTAATTCTTCCAGCATTCTTCTTATAGAGAAGCCTCTGCCGGCTTCTCCCCGCCCCCACACACATCCTCACTCCACCCTAATAGAAATTTCAAAAAAAAAAAATCTTTATACATGGCAGAATCCTAAGACGGAAGCTGTCTGCTTTCTTTCTACCCCCAACCAACCGCATACTTTTGCTGGGACTTTATGTCTCATTTTGTGAGAAAAAAAAGACCCCCCAAACCCCCGCAAAACCGAAACTGGCCCCATCTTTAGCCAGATTATAAAAATAAAATTAAAAAGGGAGCTTGAATCCAAAGGAAAGCCCTGGCTTGAAGCCATTGTTCAGATTTTAAGGCTATTTGCTTCCAAATGCCTCAATCATCTTTCATAGCTCATTATAATAACTGTCAGATGTCTCCCAAAGCTAGTCTGCCCTGGTCAGTGAAGTCAGTAAAGTTTGTCTTTTATTTTTCCTGGGGACAGATGCAATCTGACTAGACAGAAAAGAACGGAGAAGTGAGCCAAGTACATATGTGTGTGCCTTCATTTTTTTTTTTCCTTATGAACAAAGCAGAGCAAGGAATGTCCAGTGAGCAACCTCCTGCAGATACTCTTTGCAATGCCTGACTCTTATTTTTTTTAAATTCTTTATCCTTTTTTCCCCCCTCACAAAACCATGCAACAATTGCTCCTGGATTATTTTCCTGTTCTCTGAAATACCTTTTAATACCTACATAAAAGAGCACCTTCACAAACCTTCAAATATTTGTTGCATGACAGGAAGAAAAAAAAACCAACCAAACAACTATTTGAATCTGCATACTTGATGGAAAGAAATATACTTACCATTTCAAGATAGGTGGAGGCTTTGGCTTCTTGACTCTGTCTGCAAGCAGACAGAGCAGAGACCATTCCTGATGCAGGTGCACAATCCCCTATCCTTCTGCTGGAGAAAAGCAGAGAAGTGCTGGGTAAAGTCCTTGGGCTCTGGGCCACTAGTGTGCAGGCATCCTTTGCTGCTGCTGCTGCTGTCGCTGCCTGCCGCTGCCGCCACTGCCGCCGCCGCTGCTGCTGCTGCTGCTGCTGAGGAAGCTGTACTATCTGCAGTTCTGAATTGAACTAAATTACAGCCCATGTGAAAGACAGAGGCAGGGAGTCATGTGATCCACGGCCACCCCATTGGCCGACCAGGCCATAGCTTAAGCATTCTGCTTTCCCACTATTGGTGAGTAGTTAAAACTGAAAGCTCCTGGTTCCTCCTCTGGGGTTTATTTGTCCTCTCTGGGTGGAAGAATGACTGTAGGATTTTACAGGGACAGAATTAGTTAAGGAAAGGACTGAAGTCACCCTTCGCAGACACTGGTGGGAGAACATTGGATGCTCAGCTTTTTCAAGATGATGGGTTTTTGGGGTGGTGGGGAGGGGGGGCTCCTTTTTTAGATTCCCCCCCCCCACTCTGCAGTTTTGTCTGTGATTCGCCTGTTTACCTGTCAGATAAACTGTCTCCTCTCCTCTCTCCCACCCAGCCGCCCCCAACTCTGGAGGTGACAGAAAATAAATTGTCAGGGCATTCCTTGGCAGAATTTCGCTCTTTTTTTTTTTTTAAGCACAGAATCGAGTTTTTCCAAGGTGAGCTTCCAGATTTTATTTTGATATGGAAACAGCCTTTATTCTAGTTCTAAACGAACAGATTAAATTGTTCATTAATGACACCACAAACAGAATTAACTTTGTGTTTTTTGTTGTGTTTTTAAAGTAGATATTAGAGTTTAGAGAATGCCTGGGGGAAAAATGTGGGGAAAATAAGAAAAGCAAAAGGTCAGAGAAATCAAAGCATGGTCTTCAACAAGGTGGGGGTATCAAAAGAAGTTTGACTTTTCCACCGAAAGCCATCTGTTCATTATTTCTTTGGGTAATTTAAAATGTCCACAAAAATGTGAGGCAAAAGGCATTTTGCAACAATTCCATATTGCATTTGATTTCCACAAACACACAGAGGTTAACTTACCCTAGCCTCTCATTACTTACACCCCACCCTCTTGGTCTTGAAGGTGACAAACAAATAGAGGCATGACAAAGAATGACTCTCTTCCTGGTCCTGACCCCCTGAGTATACATAATGCAGGAAGGAAACACTGACACGAATGGACGCTTGCTCACTAGCTCTGAGACTCCTTACACACCTGCCTCTCTCGCGCTCAGTTTAACCTTGGTCACATCTCCAAGAGTCAAGCTATCATTACTTTCATTTTCAGTGGCATGAGTGAATTCAAATGGTTTGCCGTGCAGTACTGCTTGGACTGAATTCAACCCATGGTGGATATCTACTTTTCCCAACCAGGTATATATGTGTTCTCTCCTAAAACAATGACATTGGTCTCCGTTAACACTCAGCCACGGCGCACTCTGCCTGGTACCCCATGAGGTTCAAGGCTCATCACACTCTGTGTCAGGCCCACACAGTGACCTGTGATTCAAACAATTCGCACTCGTTCTTGGAGCTTATCAGTCCTGGCAGAGATGTGTGTGGTCTTGGTTTCGCTCTGGTGTGGTCCATTTGAATATGTAAGCAGCAATAGAGAATGTTTTCTGTGATCCCATAGATTGAGTTCAGAGCCAGACATCCCACAGGGGAACCCACAGCCAGACCCACACAGGCTAGAAACAGGTCTGGGGGATAGCAGTGGAGCCTGTCCACTACCCAAAGGAGGTAGCAACTATCAGAGGTTCTGCGTGTGTCTGGCAAGTGCATTCCTTCAGAACACCTGCATGGTGCAGAGTCCTACTGCTGGGCTAGCGTGAGACCAGGCCTGGCTGGGCCTTTCAGAAACGGTATCAAAATCCCACCTTGGCCAGGTACTGGTGGCTCATGCTATAATCTTAGCTATTCTATGCCAGCCAGGGAGAAAAGTCCATGAGACTCTTTTAACCAAGTAATCAGCCAAAAAAAAAGTCTGGAATGGAGGAATGGCTCAAGTAGTAGAGCACTAGCCTCAATGGAAAAGCTGAATGACAGCACCCAGGCCCTAAGTTTCTAGCCACATGTACACACACACACACACACAACACACAACACACACACACAACACACACACACAACACACACACAACACAACACACACACACACACACACACATACACACACACAATTCCACCTCAGCAAGAGAAATAGAACCCTCCAGAAGATTCCTGAACACTTCCCATTCTGCCCATGTCCTTCTATCAAAGAGCCATGAGTTGAGTGAAGGAAACAAGTCCTGGGTTAGAAACACAAGACAGTTCTAGACTTTTCTTCATCTAAGTGGGACTTAGTTTCCTCAGCTCTCTAGTTACCTCGTGCTAAAGTGTTTCCATGTTCACACTCACACACAGTGCCCATGTGGTAGCATCGTGCTGTTTTATCATTGTTTTCATCAGATCAGCTTCTCTACTATCGTATAAACAGCCCCACATCTAAGCATATTTTTTAAAAAAATTCTTTATACTGCCTAACAGAGTGAATAAGAAATTATTACTTGAGTTTATTTATTTTTAATCCTGTAATGACCTATCCACAAGTCTCTATCGGGTCAGAAATGTATCTCTTGATAGAATGCCCATGTGTGAGGAAATTTGGAAGCTTAAGGGTGAAATAAATAAATCAAACATTGGAAAGAAAATAGAAAAAAAATCAGAACAAGACTGCAGATAACTGTAGTTATCAGGACTAGCCAGAGTCAATCACATTCAGCATTTGTACACTTGCATATCCATGGTGACAGCATTGGAAGTCAACTACCTCCAGCTTCTCTGCCATCTTCTACTAATGTCTGGTTCACTCCTGTTCACACATTGAAGACCAGGCATCTGGTTCTCAGGTTCTGCCTTCATTTCTAGTCCTGCCTGTAACCTGCTTTATTTGGCGTTCGTGAACACTGTGAGTTCATATGTGAATATCTCATTTCACCTCCCTAATCCTACAGACTTGAAACTCCACTTCGATTCATATACCCCTGTCCAAATCTTATGGTTTGGAAATTTAGTTTTGAACTTGTAAAATCAAGTCACCTACTCCCGATCAACATTAATCCTGACTCCCAGCATTGCACATGTTTGTATCTTTCTGAAGTTCCCAATCTTTTGGTTCCTCCTTTTCTTTTTTCTGTATCCAGCATCTTCTTTCCGTATGTTCCTTGGTTTGCTTTTTATACTTTTGTCTATTTTAGAACCCAGGCTTCATGATTTTATACAGCGTCTGGCCAATTATCTTCAGCTCTCGCCATTTTTCTTCTGATGCACCTCTGTCCATCTGTACCTCAATCAAGACCCAACTTTGAACCAATTTATAGGTTATCTTCTTTAAGCTAGCTTTGGACATGCTTAAGGCCGCTGGATATATTCTCATAGTCCATAAAAGATAGTGCTGTGAACTGATAACCTCTAGGTTTGACTACTTATGCCATGCTACATTGACAGCCTATGTTTCCTGGCTGAGCATAGTGGCACAGATCTGCAATCCCAGCTACTGTACTGGAGATGCAGAGGTGGGAGCTTGCTGCCAGTTCAATATCAGATGGCGCAAAAGCATGAGACCTTCCCTAACAAATGAACTAAGGAGTAAAACGATTCAGGGTGTGCATGGTTGAAGGTCTAGCATGTGCAAGGCTCCAAGTTTAGTCTCTTGTAGTGATCTAGGAGTGATCAAACAAATGAAGAATCAGAGTTATATTTCCTCCTCCAAGTCACTCCACCATTGGCCACAAGGCCATCTGACCTTTGCTCTCACCAGATTATATCACCTTCTTTCTTTTTGTGAGAACCAACAAAACGTGACAGGTAGACTCATTGGTTTTTACTGTTATTATCATGAAGTAGTTGTGCAAAGGGGTTTGATTTTATGACAGCCATGTGTCTCGATCAGTGTCATCTCGATCAGCGTCAGCCCCTCCATCGTCCCCCCCCCCCCCCATCCATTCTCTTCTTGTTCCCTCCCGGGTATTGCGATGAGAAGCGATTCCATCTCATCTAAGGCAGAGCCCTCCCCAGGGCCTGCATGCTACCCAGCCACATACTCACGGAGGCTCCTTCCACCCCAGCTTTCCAGCTTTCTTCAATTCTCCACAGTTCTCTGCCAACCAAGCCCTCATCATTCCCTTCCAATAATGATCCATTCACACTACCAATATTTAAAAAAAAAAATCTCCTCTGGAGATAGACCACATCCTCCTTTCCATTATCCACCTTTATCTCATGAAAGAGTTGATGATATAAACAAATATCACTTAATCCCTACTACATTTCCTCTTAGTTTTCCACCTAGTTAATCGCCCTCACCATGCTGTTGTTTTATATGTATGTACATACCTATACACATATGCATATGTGTTGTGTGTATGTATGTATACTATTTAGATTACATATATTAAACCAACCACCAAACTCTTCTTTATTGCTAAGTCTCAGTCTTTTGACTGCTTTCTCTAGAACATTCGTGCAGTGGCCACTCCCTTTTACTTTCCTCCTTTCCAACCCCACATGCTGACTATGCTTTTCTTATCTTTCCTATGCCATCTGGCTCTCTGTGTGAGCAGTGTTTGTCTCATCTTCTGATTGCCACACCACTGTCTTCTGGAGGAAACGGCCATAAATCCCACATTCCCAGTATCTCAAACCCAGCACACCCAGCACCAAAACTCATCATCTTTTCTCCCAACTTATAACACACGGTATTTGCAGGTGTGAGATGCCATGGTAAAACCCCTTTCAACAAAGAGCATAGCAAAAGAATACTATAAAACTCAAACAGGCAAGTTTTTTTTAAAAGTCTATATTTGTGCCTTGTTAAACATTACACATGGTTAAACGGAGTGGCTTCTATTTTCAAGTTAAAGACACCTATCTTTAAAAAATGAATGTTAAAGAAATCACAACTGGACATCCTAAATTACCTGCTATGACATAATCCCAGAATACAAACTAAATTATAAATCCTAAAAGGTCTTTTGGAAAACTCACCAAATCGGATCACTTCTATTTATAGAGAACATGAGATATCTCCAAGCTCTGCAACTGTTAGTTGTGATATTCACCGAACACAATGAGAAAGGAGGGTTGATTGTTTCTTGAGAATATGACACCTGGGAAACGATAAGATAAGTGGAAAGACACCATCCACCACAGAAACAGCAACCAGGGATCTACATCTCCAACTCTGGAAACTCCAGACCATAATAGGTTCTGAATCTTGGACTTGCAAATCAGATGATTCAGACTTCTAACTTGGTCTCAAACTTCGATGTTAAAGAAGATGCACCGAAGTGTCTGCTCTTCATGCATGTATGTACAAACTGTTTTCATTTAAAGAAATTAGTCCTTGGTAGTAATTTTGCTTGTGTGTCGTGGGTGGTCTCAGCCTTGGGTGGGAAAATTAGGGTCAGATGAAAAAGAGAGCTATCAGAACAGGAAGTGTCTCAATCATTCTGAATTACTTTGGGAGCTGTGGGCAGATCACAGGGATTCGAGCCAGACATACTACAGAGGTGGCCCCTGATTTTTTGTCAATCTCTGTAAGTTTCAAATCTTCCTGTGAGTTTAAGTGGCTGACATGCTTTTGATTTTGCTTGGTTTATGACTCGCTCTTAAGTAGGATGACCACATTTCCTTCAAGTAAGCCAAAATTAAGCAATACAGACATGGGGGTCCCCCACCCAAATATGCATCGTTCGTGTAGAACAAAACCAATGACTCAATAGTTCGGTTTTTATGTTATTTCTTGATGTGACATTTGCTATCATGCAGCAAAAGAAAGACAAGCAGGCGGACCTACTGATAGAGGAGGTCTCCCAGTTTCCAAAGCTTCGGGTGGTAAGAGGCAAAGCAAGTTTCCTATTTTAATTCCTACATCTCAGAAAAGCAGCTATTTAGACAACCTAACACCTATGAAGTGATCCCCTAATTTTTAGAATTACATTTACCAAGGCAATGTATTGTTATGACCTAATCTGAGACTAAATTAGGAAGTTATATTTATAGCAAAGGACAAGAGGCTTACCAGAGTCTGACTCCTTCTTGTCAATACATCAAGGTTTTATTTCTAAAGGCCAATGTGTGATGTTTCTTCAAAATGTGTATGTGAAACACTTGGGGCCTTTTTTTTTTTTTTTTTAAAGCCAACTTGAGTTCTGTAAGTGTGCAGCATTGTCTAGACGTGTGTGTGTGTGTGTGTGTGTGTGTGTGTGTGTGTGTGGATCCTGGGCAATGCTGCTCTTGTGAGCACACTTTCTCTTGCAAGGCTAGTGAAATACCATTTAAAAGTGATATTAAGATGTAACGTGAAAGACTCACAGTTTCATGATGGCTAATGACCATTGCAAGTCACTACAATGGTTCGCACTGTCTCCCTTTTATCCCTGCCCTCTTTGTCAACTCTGGGCCTCTGCGTCCAAGTTTTGTTGTCCTTTGCTGGCATTTGACCATCTTGTACACTTGCTTGAGTCAAATTTTACCTTTAGGCACAACAGTTCCTCTCTTTTCTTCCTTCCTTTCTTTTCTTTCTTCTTTCTCTTTCTTTCCTTTCTTTCTTTCTTTCTTTTTTCTTTCTTTCTTTCTTTCTTTCTGTCTCCTTCTTCCTTCTCTTTATTCTCCCTCCCTCCCTCCCTCCCTCCCTTCCTTCCTTCCTTCCTTCCTTCCTTCCTTCCTTCCTTCCTTCCTTCCTTCCTTCCTTCCTTCCTTCCTCCCCTCCCTTTCCCTTCTTTCCCCTTCCTACCCTTTTCCCCTCCCCCTGCCTCTCTTTTGCAGAGCTGGGGATTGAACTCAGGACCTTCTGTTTAGGGCTCTGCTACTCTAGTCATATCCCTAGGATGTTTGAATCATAATTTAGTTTTCAAATAAGGTCTCATTCTTTTGCCACAGTTGGCATTTGCCTTTGTGAAGACCACCCAAGAGCTGGGATTAAGGGTATGTACCATCACACCTACCTAATCCTTATTTTTCTCAGCAACCTTGGTCTATAATTTATCTGACCCGCTCCACAATTCTAATCAAAGTCCTCCTCCCTGGACCTCATTTGCCTATGCAAGGTTACTACCTTCATCTTTCATCGACAGCTTCAAATCTGGTATGTTTTCTCTTAGCTCTTGAGTGTTGCTTTTCAGAAACTTGATTAATGATTTTGGCTATCTTTTTGTTTGTGTTTGCATTTCTTTGCTGAGATGAATTTGCAAATAGCCTGCTGCTTTTCTGAAATGTTTTATTGGTGTACTTCTAGACTTGTTTTGTAAAAAGAAAGAGAGAAAGAAAGAAAGAAAGAAGAAAAGAGAAGAGAAGAAAAAGTTCTCATATGTGTTGTTTTAGTAGACTGTATACAAGTGAATAAATATAATTAGAAAGGACATATCTCTATTTGGGCATCTACTAGTTAAAAAAAAAATCTAGGCAATGTGACTACTTGGAGAGAAAATGTTTTGAGAAGCAGAAAGGTAGTTTATGTGCTGGAAATAACCATTGATTGTCTTTTTGGTCCATGCTGGCCGGGGTATTTATGTTTCCTCCCATATCACACATAGGATCAACTTACGCCCAGGTAGCCTCTTCATTCTAAGTTGAGCGTCTTTGTATGTGAAAAAGTGGTGTGGGCTACAGCACTGGGAACAGCTCAGCAGGAAGTTGCACACACGGGAACTTCTCCTGGAAATCCTTTTTCTCTTTTTGGGGGCTTGAACTCAAGGCCTAGTGC
This sequence comes from Dipodomys spectabilis, assembly GCF_019054845.1. Classification (NCBI taxonomy): domain Eukaryota; kingdom Metazoa; phylum Chordata; class Mammalia; order Rodentia; family Heteromyidae; genus Dipodomys; species Dipodomys spectabilis. The sequence goes on along the minus strand of NW_024870965.1, from coordinate 1,999,724 downwards.
TTCTATCTCTGAGCTTTTTTTGCTCAAAGTTTGTGCTCTAGAACTTGTGCAGCCGCTCCACTTCCAGCTTTCTGGTAGTTAAGTGGAGATAAGAGTCTCACCAACATTCCTGTCCCTGTCTTGGCTGGCTTTGGCAGTCCTCAGATCTCAGCCTCCTGAGCAGCTGGAATTACAGGCCTGAGCTACCAGTGGCCAGCAATTGTACAAATCTTATGCTCAGTTAACGTTAAGAAAAATGATATGAAAAAGAGTATATTCCACAATTCCAGCTTTTCAGCCAAGGTGAACACAAAGCTTTCAAAGACACACCAAATTATCTACTAAGGTGCTCAATTATGAAAATGTTAGGCCTACCAGACATCACATTACTTTGGAATTGTGTCTGTAGGTTCATTTCTGACTCTACTTCCAACTCTTGGGTGGTCTGAAATTGAGATAATTAATTAAACCCTATGAAAAGCATCTGCCTTCCACATTTTGTCTGGGCTGAGAGAAATCATTTCATGCTTTACTTAAGGAAAGTTAATACCCAAAGGCTGCACATTAGCACTGTCTTCAATTAGAACTTGCCAAATCTGAAAATTGGCTACTCACAGGCAATCTTCTTTAATAACTTATGAAAATCTAAATTAAATTGGATTAATAATTTAAGTAGAAAGTTCTATCAGTGAAGATTAAAATTTTAAAGCTTTTGGAGAAGCAGTGAACATATAAGTTAGAAAATGTGTTGCTAGATATACTATTTTAAGGATTATCTTAAAAGACATTAACAATGGGGGTCTTTGGGTCTTGTCTAAGAGCAATGAATAATAACGAAAACAAAAATATTAATGTCTTATCTTTAAGTAGTTGTACAAAGGGTTTCAATTCAACATGCCAACCCCCTCCCCCGCTTTCATCACTATAACGATAAAATCTTGAAGCACAAGTGGCACGTGTTTTCTCTCGTACGTGGAAGGTAGATGTACGAGATCAGCAGATGTGATCATCTACGTGTGACTCCAGGCATTCACACACACAGTCAGACCAATGGAGGATATGATTAGGGGAGGGACCCAGAGGCGTAGCTCTCCCGAACGTGGAGATGACCATTTATTGGAACAAACTCCAGGAAACAGAGACATGGGTTATTTATGTCATGGGTGATATAGTGGTGTTGTTGTGTGTGTTTTCTTTTTTCTTTTTTGCTTCTTAGTGGGGACAGAAGGGGACTACAGAAAGGGCAAGAGGAAGGGTGAACAAATGCAGTTACAGTATCCAGTGGACACTGTGTGGGAAATACGCTATGTAACTTGTGGGCAGGGACACGAGAGGGAAACTGGGAGAAAATGAAGGAAGGGGTGACATTGTCTAAAAAACCCCCCAGAAATGGACTCATTACCTGACTTATGAAGTGGTAACCCCTCTGTACAATATGTTAATAATAATAATAGCAATACAATTATATTAGTAATTCTAGTAAAATCTCAAAGCAGAAAAGAATATGGAGTCATTCTCCCCCACTCTTTATTTCCCCACTTAAACATCATAGTTGTTGTTTGGATCAGCTTGTGCTTCAAAGTCATGGAAAGTGGGCAAATATAATTGTAATATTCAATGAAAATGGAACTAAGAAAGTTGAACAGAATGGGTGAGGTTGGGACCGAAGAGGAAGAACATTGGAAGGAGTGACAAACGTGAGGTTTATCCACGAGGAACAGAAACAAGAGGAGAGCGGTGTGAAGCTTGCTGGAGACCACACTGCAGTCAGGGTTGGAAGACAAGAGCTGAGGAATTGGGAGAGCAAAAATACGAAGCCTCACTCGATTGGAGAACCAGTCCTTATGTGGAAATGCATAAAAATCAAGTAAAAATGTGCTCTCGTCACGGACTTTTGGAATGATATGGGGGCCTGATAGACAGAGGAAAAGCGCTGAAGCCAGTCAGACCCATATTCATTTCTTCACATTAGAGCATAAGATGAGAATTCTTGCCATTGGCTGAAGACAGAGAGCGCAGTGGGTACCTGCTCCGTGCTTTCCCTACACGACTCTTCCAGGATGCGCCATTGTTGCGTCCGTGCACATATTCACAACAGTCCCAGGACACTGGTCTAGGTCTGAGACTTGATCTGAACTCCATTAATCATATGCCTTTGCTTAGGAGTTGCAAGTGATGAATAAGAGTTAGCCTCCATGTGTGGACTATAAAGGAAAGGAAGTCTCTTTTCCACACAAATATGGAGTAGGAAATAAGACGGTAAGAATTATTTTCAGAAAGAATGCAGAGCCTAGAGAAGGACATATATAATTCTTGATCTTTCTGCCATGCTTTGGTGAGAATTCACTCTTTGTGACAAAGTCATGCTCTGGTCTCTGCGTTTCCTGGTGTCTTTCCTTCAATCCCTAAAGACAGGGGTTCTAAGGACGAAGATTTGCTACGTGCTGGTAATGAACAGATATCTAGACGTGGACAGGTTTTGAGGTGATTGCTAATCATTGCTGTCATGTCATAAAAAAGCAACTCTCACCTTTGTGCTTTGCATTTTGATTTAAAAAAAGATACCATCCACTTCCTTGAAGTGAGTGCCAGCTTCTTGTAACAACTGAGAAGTTTGAGTGTTTGACCCGGTATCACAGAGGGCCAAATTGGCTTTTCCATTCATATTTGTACATCTTGATATTGATGCATATTTATAAATGTGTAAAATGACCGAATCAATTGATAAGTCAATGCATAAATAGGTGAGAACGTACCATTTACTAGCAATATAGCCAACTGGGTAAATGAAAGTGAGGATGGTGGTTTCTTATATTACAGCAGGAAATAATAAGGTGTGGCTACACCTGCAATAGCAAACCCTGATGGAATTTGAAATGCTTCCAAAAAACGATAAATACAATATCAAACCCTAGGTGCCTTTTAACATCATTGATTATATGCATTACACTACATAAATTATATACTAAATGACATATATACTCTGTATGACAGAGTTATAAGAAGGAAAAACAATCTCTTACACTAAGAAAAGTAACAACAAAAACCAGTCAACACCAGTACCAAAGCTGTCACCACAAAGCTCCACAAATATTTCTTTTGACTGTTTCTGTTTGATTAGTCATATTCTCTAGTTTCTATGTGTGGTCTTTTATTAGGTTCCTTAGATCAGCTTTCACTTAACAATATACTAGTGTGTGTGTGTGTGTGTGTGTGTGTGTGTGTTGCTATAGGGGCTTGAACTCAGGGCTTGGTTGCTATCCCTTAGCTTTTTCATTCAAGGCTGGTGCTCTACCACTTGAGCCACACCTCCCCTTCTGGCTTTTTTGTTAGTTAACTGGTGATAAGCACCTCCTAGAATTTCCTTCCCAGGCTCTCTTCAAATAGAGATCCTCAGAACTCAGCTTCCTGAGTAACTGGGACTTAGGCAGGAGCCACCACTGCCCAGCCAGATACCATTTTTCATATTTATTTATATCCATGAGGGCAAAGAAGCTATCAATATCCTCAGCCTGAAAGGAACCTCAATTACAAGGACTCTTCCACACCACTCCCTTCCCAAAGCCACATCCTTTGCAGCTCGTAACTTTCAAACCACTGAAGTCCCTGTCACTTCACATAGCTGTTAGGACATTTGGCACTCTCTCTACTGCTCAACTTGCACTTCCCGTCCAGTCCTGGCTTTGCTGAGGCCAAGGAGCGAAAGTCTGCTCAGGCACTTTTGTTCTCCTTGAACAAAAAATGAGGGAATTGGGAGAGACTCCCCCCAAAGCGTGCAGTTCACAGGCGCAGTGCCGGTGAACTCTGAAACAGGTAACCGTATTTGAGCTGCTCCTTGCTGCCTGTTCCCAGAATTTGGGGGCATCTAATTAAGTTGTGCACACTGTCTTAACCAAATAAAGCCCTTGCTTCATTTCAATGGTGATTGGCATTTACTTTCTTATCTTAAAAGAATGCCACACAGCTCTCTTTGTAATAAGGGCTAATTTTATAGCCATGTACATATCATCAGATCCTTTCTGGTTTGAGAAAGAATTTTAGGCTTTTTAAAGAGGCAAATTTTCTCTACCTACGTCTTCAAATTAACAATGGGCTTGATAACCAACTTCAACTTTTCATCTTGTGTTTATGACATGTGTTCTTGTCCTATCCCCAAACTCTGAACTGAACATATCATTTGAATGCACAATTTAGAATCAACATAATTATTTTAAATGGGTTCTTTCTGTGTTTCAGATGACTATTGAAATTTATACAATGGGGTCAAATTGCAATTTACAAACTTTTGTGCATATTGAAAGTGATTTGCTTTGGCAGTGATAACTTTTCAACAGATGATGATGATGGTAGTTGTCTTTGGCTGGTGGTCTGAATTTAATTTTAGTCATTTTTATTCATGATATTCTAACCCATGGCGTATTCACGAATCCAGAACTTTGAAAAGTGCTGAATTCTCTCTGCAACGTGGTTTATCATGCTGTTAAATACTATACATCAGAAGCAAACTATTCATGTAGAAAACTGCCTGTTCTGGAGGGAGGTAAATAGATAAGCTGTCCAAGGTACAAGAAATAGAGCAGAGATAATGCAAGCTGCAGATAGGCTGTTGTTTAAGTGATGCATTAAATCAATATTCTGCAATGTCTTTTTCTTGTTATGTTATTTACTTGGGTACTGTCACAATTTTCCATTAAATTGTCTATTTCAGAGGATCCTTCCTTTCCCCCCTCTGTTCCCCCACTTCATTTGGTTAGTATTCTCTCAACTCCCTCACTATATTTGCAAATGATCGGCCATTCCCATCATGTACTCTTGCTCTCAGGGGTCTTCCTTGGTTCCCTGTCTTCTGCCATATTGCATGTAAACCCTTACACCTGCTTTGCAGTGTCTGTGGCTCCTGGGCCCTCTTCTAACTAGTTAACGTTATCTTCTGGGATAGTCTGACCCAACATTCTCTGGAATATGTTCATGTCAGACACGCAAATGCCTGTCATGCCCGCGTCTCCCCTTTTCCTTTGCATACGTGCGTGTGTGTATATGAGCACTTGTGTGAGCATGTCTATATTTGAGTTGTGTGCGTGTGTGTATATGAGCACTTGTGTGAGCATGTCTATATTTGAGTTGTGTGCGTGTGTGTATATGAGCACTTGTGTGAGCATGTCTATATTTGAGTTGTGTGCGTGTGTGTATATGAGCACTTGTGTGAGCATGTCTATATTTGAGTTGTGTGCGTGTGTGTATATGAGCACTTGTGTGAGCATGTCTATATTTGAGTTGTGTGTGTGTGTGTGTGTAAAAGAGAGCGAGAGAGAGAGTTTATGATTGATGCCCTTTTTTTCCCCCATACTTTTCCTTTTTTGACCTTGACAGTCTGACAAGTCTCCTCTTGAATGCCTTTTTTTGTCTTCAAAATTGGATTGGCATCTTAGAAAATCTCACAGGTACAGTCCATGACCACATAATATGGTCTCCTTTCTATTTTCTTATTTACCTTTTCTTTGTTTTTTTTTTTTTTTTTTTTTTGGGTCCGGTCGTGGGGCCTGAACTCTGGGCCTGGGCGCTGTCCCTCAGCTCTTCAGCTCAAGGCTAGAGCTCTACCACTTGAGCCACAGCGCCACTTCCGGCTTTTTTCTTTTTGCTTATGTGGTGCTGAGGAATCGAACCCAGGGCCTCGAGCATGCAAGGCAAGTGCTCTACCGCTGAGCCACCTTCCCAGCCCTACCTTCTCTTTGTTAATGGTAGATATTATGTACTGAGGGTGTGGCTTGGTGTGACTTAGCGATGGAGCACTTACCTAGATTGATCTCTTGGCCTTGAGTGTCTAACAAACAAAAATCAAAGCTGTTATTTCTAGGCACTGGTGACTCACGCCTATAATCCTAACTACTCAAGAGACTGATAGCTGAGGATCCTGGTTTGAAGCCAGCCCTGGAATATAAATGAAGGACACTCTTGCCTCCATTTAACCAGCCAAAAGCCAGAAGTAGAGGTGTAACTCAAGTGGTAGAGTCACAGCCTTAAGCAACAAAAGCTAAGCAAGAGCTCAAGGCTCTGAGATGCTGATGCTTCATGCGTGTGCATGCAAGCCCATGCACACACAAACACACACACACACACACAATAATAATTGTTATTATATACTGGCACAGTATACTATATCTAGCCAGGATGGAAATCAGTACAAAAAGTAATGGTGTGGTTCGCTCCTATTCCTGTGTCAGTGTCAGGAAACCAACCCTTGTTTACCAGACCCTGCTCAGGGTCCTTTTCATGTGGGTAGTTTCTCCATTGGATGTTAAATTCCATGCACTAAATGAGGGAGTAAAGGCAGGATGCAGGCAGGGTGCTGTAATGTGAACCACACAAGTCATGCCTTGCTCTCAGCCTGCTGTGTCGGCCAGGATCGGCGTCTCCTCACACCGGATCGCCTCTCTCTGCTCTCTTTAGAGTGCTGTAAGTCCTCGATGATCGTTTTGGGGCTTTCTTGTTTTTCAAAGAAGATGGTAAAACTCTGAGGACATACTTAGCATTCTATAAAACATTTTCAGTGGGAATGTGCTAATCCAAGCCAGGACCCGAAGGAATTTTTGCAAATCGACTTGATTCACTTATATTGGAATTTATGAAAAAAATACATAATTGGTAACACCTGTTGTAAAATCTCCAGGTTAAAAAAAAAGAACTTTAAAGGTGCCTAACTCAGAGTAGATAGAAGAAATGTTCCATGAGTACAGCGACTAACACTAAAAACAAATAGGGTGTTGTAGTCCAGTTTTTTCAAAGAAAACAGAAAGCCTGTTGTATGCATGAAACTTTAAAAATGACGGAGGCATGAAGCGAAGTTCAGAACTAAGCAAAACGGCGGATACACGTGAATAAGATAGCTGCCTTGCACTTCGTTTTAGCTTCTTCTCATGTTTGCTTGGCCATTGTGGAGTACCTCATTCCAGTCTCTCAGTGAGGACCAAATGCCCAAGAATCATTTAGTGTAGGCCTTTACCCTGAAGGTAATAGGGGATGCTGTGGACTGGGGTGGAGTTCTGACTCCTGGAATCTCTGACTATGATGTATGTGGTAACAATGTGACTAAAGATGTCAAGAGATTACCCAGGATGATCCAGGCGAGCCCAGCGCGATCCCAGCTCTTCTTATGAGAAAAGCACAGGGATTGGAACACACAGAAGAAGCGATCCACTGAGCAGCAGGCAGGCCAGGCAACGGTAGAGACCAGAGTGGCTCATGGACACATCGGAGATGGTCACAAACCCTGGAGACCGACGGATGAGGAAGCCCCCTGGAGCCTGGGGGCAGCAAGGGTACCCCTCCCCCGTCCCCCTCTCTCCCCTCCCCCCCACCTCTACCCCCCCAGGATTGTGGACCTTAACACCAGTTTTGTACTCCTGAATTTCAGATCGGTGAGAGAATGTGCTGTTTAAAGCCAATCTGTTTGTGGAAGTTAATTCAGCAGCCATAGAAAACCACTAGTGTATCTGTTGGAAAAATGATAAAAATCTACATATCTAAAAACTAAAACACCTAAAAGTTTTAAATCTCTAAAAACTAAAAATCTATTAAAACCATCTCAAATGGTGCAAAAAACCAATAAATTTAGTAATGTTACCAGCTATAAAGTCAGCATGTAAAAATCACATCTTACGCATTAAAGGCGAATTATTCAAAAACTAAATTAAAATTCCATTTATAATAATGAACAAAAAAAAGCACTCTTCAAGATGTGCTTAACCAAAACGTAAAAGATTTGTACTAACACAAATGCACAAAATGAAAAAAAGCCCGAGTATGTGCAAAGATACAGATATCCTATATTTATGGAGCGGGAGGGGCCAGTGCTGACACCAAATGCCACCCACCATGATCTGTGGGGTTCCCGTCATCCCCACCGGAATTCTAATGGCATTTCCCACAGCAACAGAGAAGAGGCAAGTCTCAGATGGAATGGAAATGCACACACTCACACACAGGCACAACTGAATATCTAAAGCAATTGGAAAAAGCCAAAGCTAGAAGCATATTCTTTCCTTATAACAGCTAAAACATTCCAAATAAAATTTTTATTGCCATAAAATCTGATACACAGATGAGTGGAACAGAAAAGAAGCCTCCAGATAATCTTGTGTGTATGTGTGTGTGTGTATGTGTGTGTGTGTGTGTGTGCATGTGGTGTGTGTGTGTGTGTGTGTGTGTGTGTGTGTGTGCATGTGGTGTGTGTGTGTGTGTGTGTATGTGTGTGTGTGTATGTGTGTGTGTGTGCATGTGGTGTGTGTGTGTGTGTGTGTGTGTGTGTGCATGCATGTGGTGTGGTTCTTCCTGTCTCTCTGTCTCTGTCTCTCTTTATAAATATCTATCTATTGATCGATCTATCAGTAGATATAAAGTGATTTTACCAAGATATCAAGAGAAAACAGTATAACAGAGAAGAGAGTCTTTTCAGTAAATACAAATAGAAAAGCCAGCTTTCCATAAGTAGAGGAAGAAAAGTGGGCTCACCATCTACCATGCACAAACATCAAAATGGTGTAAAGACTTACATGTAAGATTTGAAACTATAAAACATCTACAAGATAACATAGAGGAATCCTCCTTGTTTCGGCTTGGCGGTGGTATTTTGGATATCATCATAAAGTACAAGAAACAAATCGAAATGTACTGACTGAAGTTTCTGACTAACAAAGGAATGAATGAATGAATAGCAAAGGAATGAATCCACACAACAGAATGTTATTCTGTCTAAAAGTACCAGAGTGGTTATTAGGGGCTGCGGTCACAGAAGATGAGTTACAGATGAGTGATTTTAGAGACTTGTTATATGGAATGGTGACTATATTTAATATTGATTTTATTCCATGCTTAAATTTTGATAAGAGAATATTCTCACTACACGCATACAAAGGTAACAATGTACTGTTACGGCAGTGTTCATTAGCTTGATTGCGTTGATCATTTCATAATATATACTTACAACAAACATCACATTTTACACTTGAAATATGTATGTAATTTTTTTCCTACCAATTTTACCTAATGAAGCTGGGGAAGAGGAGAAGCATATTGTAATGCTGTCTGGATGTTGATAATTTAATTTGAGCCAGATTGATATTTATAGGGGCAATCTGGCTGGAGATTTTCAGGGCTGATTTAGCTAGTGGAATGAGTGAGCAGGCAAGTATCCGCTTCGCTTTGCTCCTCCCAACAAGTTCCACTTACAAATATGAATTTGCATACCCTGGAAAGATATTCTTTGTGTAAACTGATTCATGTTAATCAGCAGACTCTGAACTGGGTTTTGTGGTGAGGATGGGCTGTATCTTGTAAATTTGTGTAAACTCCCCAGAGAATCTGGCTGGATACTAGGTGCATGATAACCCAACTTTATTTCCATCAGAAATATATTCATCCTCTCTGACTCCAGTTAACAGTTTGAGGGCAAATATAGACCCATGGTGGGCTGTGTTGCCCCTTAGTGTTTTGTGAGAATTCTTATTATTTGCATTCATTCTTATTGGAGCCATTTGTTGGATCAGATAATTGTTAATCAGTTTATAACATCAAGTATGTTCAACAGATTTGGAGATGCAATCTACTCCTTAATTTCCTTCTCAGAAATGTTGACAAGGAGATAGTGTAGAGGCACATTTCGTGGTACTTCTGTCTTGAATTTCTTTTGAGTGATCTGAAGGTGTCTCCTGTGGTATTTCATGCATGCCTTCCTTACTGTAGTAGTCTGTTATAGAACAAAATTAGGATTGAAATACAGGTGTTGTTGACTGCTATCAAATATCTACTTGTAACTACTTTATATGTTTTGTACAAAATTCTGGGGTGAGAGTTAGTAGAGAAACCCAAAAGGTCAAACATAAAAGGATTTCAGTGTTAAAAGGATTTTAAGTGGTTAAAGCACAACTTAACACATCTTCTTGATTTTTTTTTTCAAAAGGAGAATTCTAGTCTAGAGAGTTTCTACTTGACATAATGCATTCTACATACATTATTGTCAGAGAACTTAAATACAAACAGTGCTCGGTTTCTGCTGTCAAACAGATACAGGTTTGTATCAACAGTTTTTTGGCCATATCATTTATTATTCATCAGTTGATGACTGTGTGTCTGCACAGTACCTGCTATTCTACATGCTCCCCGTCTATGAGTTCTGGCTGTTGGACTACATGTGAGACAGTGCTTCTCATTTATACTAATGATAGTAACCTCAAATAGACACCTATTTCAAATACCAGTCGAAAGCCAAACTAGCATCCTTCAATTATTTTCAAATAAATAATTCAATTACACATTTCCCTCGTGTGCCCTTCTACAGTAATTTAAATAATAATCACACTAGCAAATAGCCAATGTGAATATTTTTTTTTAAGTAGCAGGAATCATTTCTTTTTGTCAGAATTCTAGCCATTACCTGGTATCTATAACTTACGAGAAGACACTTGAATCATGGTGTTACTGACACACATATATTAAATTATCTTGGGGGAAAACACGTGAACAGTTTCAGGCTTCTTAATGTGTAGTCATGTGATCATTTTAGTCCGGCTTTCAGTTCGCCCAAGAGTACTGCTCTGGTTTTTCCCATAATTGGATCTCATCCAGTTAATGTACGACCCCTTTTAGCCTTACAATGTCTGTTCCTTAATGAGCAAGGGAAAGAAAAAAAAAAGCTGTTGAAATTCTATCACCTTCTACCAGTACCAAGAAGATGAGGCGGTTCTGTTTAATATGTTGCGTGTTTGGTCAGTGTCATGAGCCATCCGCTAGCTCTTGGCTCCCGTACTCTTACCAGCATGGAAGGAAATTCATCTGAGGTGGTTTTTCCGATATGGGGGATGGAAAGGTTACAAATCACAGATGAATATGCATTCCTTGATCAGAATTCTGTCTGTGCTGTACAGTAGAGACTGTGCAAACACGAATGAAACTTCTACAAAGTCTACTGTGTTTTCTACACATCAGACATGTATTTCTGGAGGAGGGGAATATCCCTATCTGATACTGAAAGAAGCATCACCTAGAACATTCCAGTATTCTCGTGTTATTTTTATGCAGGAAAAACCATCGTACTGAATCTTACAAAAATAATAGAAAATAAGGATCATTTCAGCTGGGTAAAGGCACTTGCAGGGGGACACTGAGAAAAGTGCTGCCTCAGTTTGGTTTTCTTTTTTTAACATGCTTTCTGCTACTCAGTTATTAAGGTTTATCTTTCATCTGCAAAGAGCTGACAACTATCATTAAGAGAAAATTGGGACTTGCATTGTATTATGACAAAAAAAGAATTTCCTTTTGGCTTTAAACAAATTCAAATTTTTATGATCAAAAGAATTACATCTAAAGACACTGAACTAACTCCCAAACATGAGTCTCGAAAGTTTGGGAGAAGCTCAGAGAGAATAGAAATGTTTCCAAACAAATCAAGAGACACATGAAGGTTTTTCTGAAGGGTCAATCATGTAAATGTTCTGGAAACCATTGACTTGAAAATTTGACATGAATTCAAAATAATAGCCAGGAATGAATGCCTGGAAAAAGTTATAAACAGTGATAAAAGTTATAAAAAATGAAGAGATGGAAAAGATCCACTCTTACATAAGTTGAAATACAAAAGGTGTTCCCATAGGAGGTATGAAGACATTCCTTCAATGGTTAACAACTTAAATTGAATGAGAAGATTGCAATAAGATCATGGACCATGTTTCTGGTCTAATGAAGATGGGTGGATTTTCCAATTATTTATATTCTTTATAAATGTAATGGACTATAAAAGCACTGAAAGCCGAGTCACTTTTTGTTTAGATGTAAGTTGGAGACTGTTGTTTCTGATTCAGAATAACAAAAAAAGCAAATTCCTTGAACTCTTTTTCCTGAGAATCTCCCTACTTTACATTGGGTGAGAGACATGTTTGTCTGTGTAAAGAAATTTCTTTTTATCCTATCTTTTCACCAAATACTTTGTCCTGCAAATTTTTATTTATAGAAATTTCTCTTTGATGTTGAGATTTTTCAACATTAAGGGATGAGTAATTGGGTTTTCATGCCTCTGCAAAAGATGCCTTCAGAAGAGATTTTATTTGTTTGTTTGGGGCGATTGGCTATTTGTAAAAAGATTCTTACTGCTTCACAAACTGGAAAACGAGACATTAGGAAACGGAACAGTCAGCTTCATCATGCATTTCACCCAAAAGCCAGTAACATTTAAGGAATGCAAGTATTAAACTCCAGAAATCATCTATTTTTTATTTTATCTTGGCTCATGATTTCATTTTATTTTGTTTGCTTTGTGTGGAAGCATTGAGACACCACTGGGTGATCTCAAGACAAAAACAAAAAGAGTAAAGATGTTGACACCCCACAGTCCCCAGGATGCCAGTCTTCTCAGTTGATATTGCAACCTCCTGGTACCTTCCTCTGAATTAATTGTAGCACTGAATAAATTTTGTATCCGCTCAAAGGAAGTGCTACCTGTAAATAGACATCCCGTGGCGTTTGATTGCGTGTGTCTCTGGAGATGAGACACCGCCGGCTTTGCCATGAAGTGGAAGAAAGTAACGGGGTAATCAAGTAAATCAATTAGTTCTTGCAGAGGCAAAAATGAGAAGCAAAGGTAGGATGTGAGGAGGAGACTAAATAAATTCCAGATCGTTTCTGAATGGCACTAGGCAAAGAATGCTGACATTTTCCTTCCTTCGGAGTGTCTCAGTCAGTTTCCTGTGGCTATAACTGCATGTGTGAGGCTGTGTGATTTATAAAGGAAGGATGTGGAGTGTTCTGTGGGCAGCCACGCTCAGGAGCAGAGCCATCCATGGTTCCCTGACATGGTGCAAATCAGAACTGGGAACAGATGTGTGCATGTGCGTGTATGTGCTTATGTGTGAGTGTGTGTACATGTGTGAGATAGAGAACGGTGAGGGGGATGTGGAGAGGGAGAGGGGGAAAGGAAAAGGGAAGGACAGGGGAAAGGGTGGGGGAGAGGGGAGAGGGAGCGGGGTTCTCTTAACAGCTAGCCCATTCCCATGAGAACGGCCTCATCCATTCATGAGTTCTTCACTCCTACACCTACTATGAACTATTCTTTTCCCTCCTACCTGGCTTCACTGTTCCCCTCCAATCCCAGCAAGGAATTAAGGTTCTAACACATGAACTTTGGGGCTACACTCAAGCCATAGCTGTTGATCTTGAATCAAGAAAGTCAGACGTGACGGCCGCACAGCAATGCTTATGCCAGCGTCCTGCTTGTCTAGAGCAGAATGTGCACGCAGCAGGCTTGTGCTCTTTTTGAAGTTGGGGATGCGGGGGGCGGGGCGAGTGGAGGGGCAGGGAGCAGTGGCAAGCAAGATCAAAACATGAATCTCTGCAGGCTGAGATACTTGCAAGGCATTTATGAGGCTATGTCAAGTGAGGTACACACATCTGGCACTTAAGAGAATTATTGTGTCTGGAAGAGTATTGAGAACTCTGTATACTTATGTGGTACTTAAACCTACTGAAATGATCAAGATCCATGAGGGGAATTGAAAAAGAGATACAGAAATGGAGATACTGTTGGGTCTAAATACAAGGACAGGCCAAAATCAAGGGGTGTGTAGTAGAAGCGGATTACAAATGGTAGAACACAATAAGAAATGTCCAGTCGGATGAGCCATAGGACAGCCACAGGTAGATAGAGTCAAACATACTTGAGTAATGTTCCCCTCTAGTTGGGAAGGAGGCTGGACCCAGAAAATCTGTAGGTGGAAGAACTCTAGTCAAGTTTAGTTTCCAGTTCAATGGCTATAAACTAATAGTGCAGTCCCTACTGAATTCCCATCATGAATGCCACATCTCTGACCCCTCTTATGCTGTCTCTATTCAACATAAACATGCTTGTTAATTTTCCTTCCATCCGGAAAAGCATCCAACCTGAGACCTTAAGCCTCAATGGAGGAGGAGCATAGCATCCTCCTTACAAATCATAAGAGGGCTTCTATTTGGACTTAGAGTAAAATCAGTGCCTTCAACTATTTTTCAGATCCAAGTCTATGCCCAACTTCCCTCTTCCTATCCTCCCCCTGCCCCCACTCTCTTATAAACTCCTCTTGGCCAACTAATCCTTCCTATGCTTAGATGTGTGGAAATTTCATCTTAGTTCTTCATATCTCTTTGTACAGAATGTCTCTTAACGCTGTCCTTCAGGCAGGTGTTGTTACCCAGAAATTAGTAGAAGTGTCACCTTCTGAACATCTTACATAAGTTAGTTACCTACCTATAGTTCTTTTGTTAGCTTACTTTGCTCATTCATTGTTTAATAATTGCATACTAGCAATGACCATGTGTTTCCTTGATAAACGTCTCCCTGTTCATTGGGCTCCACACTCCATCTACAAGGGCAAGAATTATGGCCTTCCTCCATCATTAAATCCATGGTCTGGAACAGCACAATATTTACTAATGGAATGAATAAACACATGGGTGGCTGGGTGGGTGAATGAATGAACGCAGTCAGTAAATAAATGAGTTATGGGAAGCCAATATCTCACTAGAACTTGGCCTTACAGACTCACAGCATAAGCGATCAGCAAAAATAGTTGGGATCAGACAATTAGCATATTTATGCACCATGTAAAAGTACAGTGACAGGATATTCATACTCCAATAATTAAAATAGTGTTTCATCATGGGTCCTTGGTCCTTAGATGTGAATATGTCTTGTTTTGTTTTGTTTTTGCCAGTCTTGTGGTTTGAACTCAGGGTCCGGGCACTGTCCCTGACCCTCTTTGTGCTCACAGCTAGCCACAGTGCCACTTCTGGTTTTTTCTGAGTATTGGAGCTAAGAGTCTCACAGATTTTTCTGCCTGATCTCAGCCTCCTGAGTAGCTAGGATGTGGATGTTCTAGATACTTGATTAAGACTTTTCTTTTTATTACAAATTTTAAATTTTGTAACTATAGATGGTACATTTAGACTTTAATTGATCCAGAACAATCCATATTTTATACATTTCATGTCCAACTAATAGATAACATGACTCACTTGCGTGAGATGGAATGTGATTTTTATTATATATGATATACATGTCTACGTGTGTTTATTGACATAGAATCATGCTATATAGTGAGAGCTGGACTCAAATTTATGATCCTCCTGCCTCCACATCCTCCAGGCTGGAGTTATGGACATACACCATTACATCCAGCCTGAATATGATATTATATGCTATTTATGTACAGTGTTCTAAACCAATACTGTTTTTACTATTTGTTTTTATTTCTCTTACATTTATAATTGGTAAACCTTATTGTTTTAGAAAATACAACTTTAAAGATCATAGAACCATCATACATTTCCCATTGATTAATAAGATCACTAAGCACCCCTCCAACTCAGATGTCTTCTTAAATTCCTACACTATCGTTAAAAGCAAAAACCCTAGCCTAGTGGCACACACCTGTATAGTACCTATCCAAGAGGCTGAGATCAGGAAGATCCTGGTCTGAAGCCAGTCAGGGTAGTCTCACATACTCCATCTCCAATTAGATTAGCAAAATGCAAGACTGGAGATGTGTCTCTAGTAGTGGAGCACCAGTCACAATTTACAAAAAGGAAAGAAAGAAAGGAAGGAAGAAAGAAAGAAAGAAGGAAGCAAGCAAGCTGAGTAAACGTTCAAGGCCCAGAGTTCAAGCCATGGTAGAGGTACCAAAACTAAATAAATAGCAAAGGTTTCATGTAATAACTACTTCTTTTGAGCGATCAATGATCATTTTAGTATATTCTATCAGGTGAAAGGTACCATGTGTTTTTCAAATGATCATTAATCATGTTCTTGTAACAGTATTTTTATGGTTCTTGCAGTTTATGAATAGCCTGAAGCTAAATATAATTAGTAATAAAAGCTTTTAGACTTAAACATTAATTGGCTTTAATATGATAGCATAGAAGGGAAAAATAAAGCATTTGGAGTTTTCATTGGTTGCACATGATATATTACAACTCAACGCTGAAAAAATGCAATTTAAGAAGCACAATCTAAGGTTGGAAGATATATTCGAGAGTCATGATTTATTATTTTGAAAAAACTGACTCATCAATATTTTTTCTTGTTTCAAAAATATCATGATTTTTTGAAATATCATAAATTATTATGGCTTCATTATTATTATCAGTTCTCCACAGGTCATAAATAAATTAACTGCATGAAGATTTGCTCATTATGAAGAGGAAAGAGATAAATTACTAATGCATTCTGGTGTGAAAGAGGTAGATGTAAAGGCTTACATTAACCTAAGGTGAACTCAAAGCCATGAGCTGACCAGAAATGCTGTAGTCTGGAAACTGAACCCAATAAGATGAGCTAAGAGACTAATGAAAGGTTTGGGGGGAGTTAAAAGAACCAATAATATATATATATATATATATATATTATATATGTATGTTTATATATATTAGATTTATGTTTATTTCTCTCTCTCTCTATATATATATATATATAAACAGCCAGAGACTTACAAATATGAGAAGACCTGCCTCACCACTTGATCTAAAGGGTCAAAAACAGGATAATTCATTAGAACCCAGTGGCTAACTCCTGTGAATCTAATCACTCAGAAGTCTGAGATATAAGGATCATGGTTTAAATACCAGCCCAGGCAAGAAAGTTAATGAGTGTTATCTCCAATTACCCATCAAAAAGCAAGAAATGGAGGTTTGTTTTCACTGGTAGAGTGCTAGCCTTGAGTGAAAAAGCTGAGATAGTGCCCAGGCCCAAAGTTCAAGCCCTAGTACCAGCACACACACACACACACACACACACACACACACACACACACGATAATTCTATTTTATCCATATCTCCCTACCCCTTTTACTATTACATTGTCTCTATATTTTAAGTCTCACAGCTTACTAACCTGCAGGTAAGCAAAGATCAAGCTAATGTGTTGATTACAGTATGACATTGCATAGAAGGTCAAGTGTTCCATGCTGCCAGCTCACTAACCAGGGCTCCAGCATGTCTTGATGTCGTGTTTTTCAAGGTGAGTGGGTGGATTCTCACCTGGCACGGGGGGAGCGCACATCAGCTACAGTTCTTTCCCCAAAGGTCCATGTATTGCAGGATCATTCCTTTGGGGAGAAGATGGGTGCCATGGAAGTGGGTAGTTGGAAACTTCCATGGAATTGTGGGACTCAGGTCTCGGTCTTTCCTTGCTCCTTGGTCCTGAGGTGAGAGTCTTCTTCTGTAGGCACTCCCACCACTAAATACTGCTTTCCTACAAGACTAGAAACCCTGGGGCTGGCCACCTGTGGACTGACACTTCCCAAACGCGGGGCCCACATCACCCTTTTCTAAGGTGATGGTCTCAGCATTTGTTGGAGTGGCGAAGAGCTGGCTAATGCCTTCTACACAAGGAAGGAAGCAGGGAGCCCAGGCACGGTGCAAAGCTAGCCGCAGCTCTGCCGACTGCCACACAGCGCATTGGGTCTAACGGGATGAGAAACATGGGGCGACGGCCATCTTCAAACCATCCTGGGTCTTACAATGTAGGTAAGACAGGAAGAAACGCCGGAGAAGTAATTACATTGAAAGCTTGCCTTCTGCTCAAGTAGACTTTGCCTTCTAAGCAAGAAGATGTTAGAGCAACTTAATTCAAGAATGTGTGTGTGTGTGTGTGTGTGTGTGTGTGTTACTCTTAGGGAAATAACCACATGAAAACAAACCTGGGAGATGGTTTTGATTGTTTATATAATGAAAACGAATCACTGCTAAAATGTGTTGCAATGACAAGGCCAACTATTTCATTAATAGCTACAAAGATGAAGTATAAATGTTACATCTGAACATGTACTTGGCAGTACTTGTAGCCTGATTTCCTTGGATATTCCGGACAAAACACATAAAATAGCGTGAAGAAACCATGGTTGCCATTTATAGCTGCATATTTTTGTAAATCTGTGGGAGGGGGTGTGTTGACACATTATGGCCTTAAGACATAAAGGAGAAAAATGTGTGGTTACTAAATTAATCTGCCTTGTCAGATCTGTAAACTCTCCTTAGAAAAAGAAACATAAGACTTTCCTGCTTTATATGAGTGTGTCCTGTAAGCATTCATTCTAAGGTGATAGAATGAGCAAGGCAGAAATGATTTTCAAACTGTATCAGCTTTTATGCACTTACGAAGAACTCCAGCCTCATGCCTTTGTAAGTACTTTGAAGTATTTGCTAGTTTGGGTTTCGTTCAAAACTGGACTATACTCTTACCATTGAGATAGCAAAATTTCTCTGCCATAATTTATCTTGTATAATGGAGAAAGAATTCAAAAACTTTATACTATCTTGAAATCTATTTTTTTCTGTGTAGATGTCTATAGACTTTGTATCCTGATAGTGAATTTCAACAAGAGTGACAGTCATTGGCAATGCCAACTACTGCCGATGAAATTAATGCTGATCTCAGATCAAGGAAAAGAGCAATTACTCTGCTCACTAGATTGGTCTGATTGTCATCAAACAAGTATCAGGAAGGTCTCTAGAGTTAAAAGAAATGGGAATAGACAAAAATTCTTTTTCTCATTTAGGAAAAAATTCACCTGATGAAAGAGCTATGAAATGATACTTCAAACAGGGAAAATGTCCACTATGATTACCAACTGTAGTTAGCCAATTTACAGATAATAGCTGCTAGATTTAAATACCTTGAAGAAAGGCCCTGCAATAATATTCCCAGTTCATGTTCTAAATTGTCCATCAAATATCCCCAACATGAGCTTTATTTTATTAGGCAGTCTGGTACTGAGAAAAGGAAAATGCCTATACTTTTCAGATACCCAGGCTTAGGATGTCAAGGGTTATAACTTATGGAGGTTCTCTTGCAATCAAGAAGCTGTGATACAGAGGGTCATGTAATGATGGTCTGTTGATCTTAGTTCATATCAGAGTAAATGCTTTGGGTTTTCAAATTCATTTCATGGCTCTATTTTCAGTTCCTGAGCTGGGCCCTGAAATATTCTCAGCTATTGGCAGAATACTCACACTGGCGCTCTCTGACTGATAGATGAAGAACTGTTATATTAGACAAGACAAGGAGAGGCTCCTAGAAGGCCCACTCTTGACCAAAATAGCAAACTGAAGACAATTCTTTCTACCTAGGGGTATTACAGAGACTGATGCCTCATCACAGAGTCAAAAACTGCACCACAGATTCCTCTATATCCAGCGGTCCAAAGACAAACGGGATTGGAGGAGGCCCGTGGGCTACGGAACACTCATCTGAGGCTTGCCCGTGATGGTTGTTCCTCTGTTCTTACACAGGAGGGACTTAAATATCCTGAAGCAGGAGTCCGGGAAGGATTATCAACTGAGCGAGAGCTGAAAACCTAGGAAATAAGAAACAAACAAGGATTTTTAGATGATTAAAGACTTTCTGGATTTTTTTTTGCACTTTTTTCAGTTATATATTAAAAATGTTGAAATAGAAGTAGACTGCAGGACCTTTAAATATGAAGCATAACATATTGAGGTGAATATAATTAATTAAGTTTGTAAGTATAAAGAGCCTTAAGTAGGCTGTGTTTAAAGTCATTCGCAAAAGTTATAAATAAAGAAAATTAGAAACTGAACTTGACGTAAGGAATAAGTAATCGAATGATGAAAGAGGTGACATTGATAATGCTGCATCACACCCTCTTATATAACGACTTAAAGGACAGGAAAAGAAAGTAAATGATTTTTTAATTATGTAAATAACACCCAATTGATTATATTTTGGAGGTGCTGAATTTTCCATTATGGACATCTAGAACTTGATGCTTCCAGAGCATGTGTCTAATTTATTCATACACTTATGAACCCCTTCATTGTACATTTCTAAAATTTCCCTGTCATCTTTTACCTATAAGCGTCATGAAAGCCAAGGCCGCTTTGGTTTTGCTCTTTAATCCCCATTGGAGTCTTCATCTCAGGCTCTCAAAATGTATCTTTAAGCCTGGTATGGCAATGTACACCTGTAATCCTAGCTATTCAGGGGGCTAAGGCAAGAAAGCCAAGCATTGCCACGTAAGGGCAATAGAGTGAAAGCATGTCTCAAAATGGAAAGCAAAAATTGTAGTCTGAGGATATTGTTCTGTGAGAGAGCATTTGCCTGCCATGCACGAGGCCCGGGGTTTAATCCACATTGTGTGTGTGTGTGTGTGTGTGTGTGTGTGTGTGTGTGTGTGTGATGAACTAATTCTTCATATCTTTATATATAAGTAAACAGGTATATGCATATGTACAATAAACATGTCTGGGTCATTTCTTGGGTAAATATAAAGCATAGAAACAAGACTTTCAAGCTTCCAGCAAGGCAGCTTCCGTTACTGTCTCCGGCCCTGGAGTATCTGGCTGCTCTCCTCTGAAAAGGAGGTTGCTGGTGTAGGGTGCCATGGTTGACTGTGGTGAACCTGCTCATGACGAGAGGAAGGAGAAAAGCCAGATGGCTGGTGTAGAGGAAGATGGGCCCCAGCTGTAAAGGAAACTGACAAAAAACAAAACTGAAATAGAAATGCGAATACAAGGCTGAGATTTACCTCTTTCTGATGTTATTTTTTTAAGGTAGGAGTGATCTGATATTAGTTCGATTTTTCTTTTAATGGATGTGTGCCTATCTTGGGGCTTGAACTCAGGGTCTGGATGCAGTTCCTCACCTTTTATTCTCTGTCTCTCAAGGCTAGCACTCTATTACTTGAGCTGCAGATCAACTTCTGGCTTTTTGGTGGTTAATTGGGAAAAAAAAGTCTCACAATCTTTCTTGTCTGGGCTAGCTTTGAACCCCAGTCCTCCCAGCTCAGCCTCCTGAGTCATGAGCACCCAGTGTAGCGAATGTAAGTTAACCATGCTTTGTCTATGTGCAATGACTTGACACGGTGCTATAAGAATTAACCTAGGAAATGTGAAGAGAGAACAAAGAGAAAGATAGAGCAGTGGTAGGCATGTCCAAATGATGGAGGAATTCACAGGCAAAACAATGCTGCTGCCCTCTCCTCTTCTCCAAACCCACCACGCCAAAGCCGAGACTGCCTAAAATCCTGAGTGTTTAGATAGGACAGTGTGATTTTCATCCTTCAGACTTTGAAAAGTGATTCTCTTGTGTCTCTTTCCGTTATTTTGAGGTGTTTCTATTTTATTTTATTTGTTTCTTTTTTTAAGTGATGTACAGGGTAGTTACAGTTACTTAAGTTATGTGAAGAGGACATTCTTTCCTCCCTTTTTTATGTGGAGTACTTATTAGAAATATATGTATTAAATGTTTGGGGTGTGACCACCAGAGCCAATTGTAGTTGTTGGTGATACTATTTTTCTGAGATAAATAGATGATTGACAGACAGACAGACAGACAGACAGATAGACAATAGACAGATATAACTATAGGGAAAATTGTGAAGTAGCTAGGGAAGAATGCAGCATCCTGAAGGCTCACATGCACAGGTTTGTTTTGGCTTCATGAAGTGTCTGCCTCATACTGGCATTCATGAAATGTCTATTTCGTTCACAATCTGGGCTACAGTGGCTTGACAGCTGTTTTGAGTGAGGAGCGATGCATGTAAACACTGCAGAGTCAAGTGTGCGGTAAAAGCAAAGGCTCTGGCACAGAGCCAGACCCAGGGACAGGTAGTAACAGAAGCACCCAGAAAAAACAAAATTTGTTTCACCTACATTCCTTCATAATAATTTCTAAGAACATTGAATAAGTGATCCACCCAATTGAAGGGTGACATTACCACCAGATTTAGAGACTCCACAAGCCATGACCCCAGGATATCTTAGTGACCACGCAATGATTAGGACCTGAGTTTCTTTTTGCTTTTCTTTCTTTCTTTTTTTTTTTTGGTCAGTCATGGAGCTTGAACTCAGGGCCTGAGTGCTGTCCCTGTGCTTTTTTGCTCAAGCCTAGGACTCAACCCACTTGGAGCCACAGTGCCACTTCTGGTTTACTGGTGGTTAATTGGACATAAGAGTCACATGGACTTTCCTGCCCTGGCTGGCTTTGAACCTTGATCCTCAGATCTCAGCCTCCTGAGTAGCTAAGATCACAGGTGTGAGCTACCAGTGCCTTGCCTGTTTCTACTTTGCTTTCAGCCATTGATCCTAGCTGCCTTCCCTAAATCCCAAGATATTTCTAGAAAAACCACATTTGGCTACGTTATTGATTATTAGTCTTCCATTTTCAGTGTATGGATCTGGAAGTAAATACTAATTACCCATCCCTAGAAAGATGAAAACTTTAAAGATTCACACAGGATGATCTAGAATGACAGGAAGGAACACTATAAATTAAGAAGAATATTCTATAAATCTAAACCCCAGGATTCCATAACCTGACCCTCTTTTCTTTGCTGAATATTCTGTTCTTACCCTAGTATGTTGATCTCTGTGATTAAAAAAATAATATGTAATGCTCTAGTTATATCCACATGTAAATAGACTTATGTCAATGAAAATTCATAAGGAAATTTCAAATAAGGATAAAGAAATGAAAGGAAAAAATGTCTTTGAATGTCTTTCATGTAGGCTCAAGGAGAACAGAGTTTCTAACATACTCAAGGATTTTCTCTTCTAGAAGAGAGCCTGACCCAAGAGAATCAATCAAAATGGATGGCTCAATGGATGAGTGACCTATTTTTATATCAACATCATAAGCGATCCAGTGCGTTAATCACTAGAAGCAATACAAGGATGAGTAACCCATTGATTCCATGGTGCACTAGAAAGAACATTATAGTGGAGATGCGGGGGGGGGGGGGGCGGGCAGCAACTAGTATTTAGCATGCCACTAGAGGAACTTGAGACTGAGTTCCTTCATCTGCTAAATGAGGCCCCATATGGTCTGAGTCTTCTGACTTCTTAGGATTAGGAAAGGATGTGTGCTACTGTTTCCGGGTGGTTGTTTGGTCATTTTTCTCCCCCATTTTTATGCTCCTTATTGTTCTTATGAGAGGCTGTGTATCTTTTCACAGTGTGTGTGGGTGAACCGTATTGGCGGCCTTTGGGAGTGGGTATGACCTCACCCTCATACATAGACACTCAGCAGCAGCTCTAAAGGAAGATCACCTTTCTGCCCGCAGCTTCTTGCTGGTGTCTCTCCTGCCAGGTGCCAGGAAAGAGCTGCTGCTGCTGCAGTAGCTCTTCTCAGAATACTGAGCTAAGAGAAGCAGCCTGCAGCCTGACACAGCCAGAGGCAAACAGAGCAGCCAACCGACCTGGAGCTGCCGGTGTCTGAGAACAATTTATTTATGTGAATAATAAACAGTTGTTGTAAACCACGAAGGTTTCTTTTTTCTTTTTCTTTGCAGCTTGTTTGTAAATCCGGTGCAACCTTGCAAAATCTGTCTCATGTACTCCCTTAACCACAAAGGTAAAGAGTATGTCCCTGCCCCACACAACCCGACCTGCAACTGTATCAGCCCAGCCTGCAAGGTCGTTTAAGCCTGTGTTATACATACTATATATGCATATATTTATGTATAAATATAAACATTTCAGCATTTACATTTGTGTATACAAATTTATATTTATCATATTAAATATAAATATACAATTTCTATTTATGTATAAATATATGTATATATATGTATATATTAATATGCACTCTAACCCACAGTACTTGTTTTTGTTTTATAAACAGCCTTTAAAAAACACTGACAATGAGGTCATGTTCCCATTTTGAGGATTTAAAATGCAAGGGCTCTGGATCATCATACCTTTTTTCTTTGTCGGTCGTGGGGCTTGAACTCTGGGCCTGGGCGCTGTCCCTCAGCTCTTCAGCTCAGAGCTAAAGCTCTACTTCTTGAGCCACAGCGCCACTTTGGCTTTTTTTTCTGCTTATGTGGTGGTAAGGAATCGAACCCAAGGCCTCATGCATGCAAGGCAAGCACTCTACCACTGAGCCACCTTCCCAGCCCCTCATCTTAGCTTTTATGGAGAATCTTAACCCTGTGAAATGGTGTTGGAGGAAGCAGAGCTTAGATTTTTGTTTCCTTGAAGCAAAATAAGACTATGCTTGCAACTACTTGAAAACCTAAAAAAATATAAAACAAACATTTTATAATGTCCCACTTATAAACTTGTTTGATTTTTTAAATGTATCTATATCATGAAAAGATGCATTTTTGCACAGTAATGGAACTCATCATGGCTATTTAATACACAGACGCACACAAAGCTCACACCTGTTCATGTTTATAATAGGCATGTTCACCTTAAATTTAAAAGGATTTGTCAACAATCTCTACAGGAAAATAGTTGCAACATTCTTTGGTTGGAAGTGGATAATTTCAGGTTTAAACAAGTTAGCTACTGGCATGCCTAGAGCTGAGAGTCAGCCAGGCTGTATGGGATCCTGGTGGTGTTTTGCTATTGTTTTATTTCATTGCTTAGTATTTCATTTTTTAAGATTCAGTTTCTCCATCTGTAATGCATTGCAACTCCACCATTTCTCATGGGCCTGTTTGGAAGAATCACAATTTAGCAGACATCAACCAAGACACTTTTTTTTTTGGTATCAGAGGCACATAGTAATGGCTGGGATTGTCTTTTTATTCCCCCCTTTGGTTAAAACAGACAGAAAGTGTCTTTTGTGTTTCTTGTATTCATATGGAGGTTCTCCTGTAGGTATCATCTTCACAAAAGCATTGTGAGAACAAGAAATAACTGTCCTCAAACATACAAGAGGCTGAAAAGCAGAGGTTTGAGACACAGAAGGCTACAACTACCTTTAACATCCAAAGAAATGTGAGACGACCGGGAATCTGGAGATCATGATAGTATAAGTGTCTTTAGCTGAGAAATTGCTATTGGAAATCATATTCATTCTAGATAATTCTAGTTGAAAATAGTGGAAAGTGAGGGAGATTGGCACTTACAGATGCTAGCTATTTAGGATAGCTAGAACAAACCATTCTTTTTGTAGTGTTGTTTTTCTTGGCTTTATTTTGGACAAATCTAGGTTTTTATAGACACCTATTGATCAGTTTGAAGTCATGACATTTGTGTAAAATGTTGCTATGCATACATGTAAGGGCAATAATGCTGTCTAGTACTGTAAGATTACAGATGAATTTTAGCTTATTCTGAATTTCTATCAGTATTTTATATTTCTATGTAAGTATATTTCATCATAAGAAAAATAAGTAATATGTCAACAATTTAGGCTTCTATCTTTTGTAAGTGAGTGGACACTACTTCATGAGAATGCAATCTGCATGTCATGGAGAATAACAGAGATTCAGTTCTGACTTAAAATGGGTGGAGTCGTCAGATCTTTATTTTCAGGAAATATCTAGGAGACATTTAAGAGGAGAGGCTGAATATGAATGTCGATGTTCATGTTCAGCCTATGAAAGAGAAATCAGGGCTAAAAATATTTAATCTGGAGTCAAAAGTATATCACTACTATTTCAATCAAAGTGTAACCTGAGAAATTATCTAGAGTCAGAGATAAACTGATAGCAAAATAGTAAATTTTGTGACTCATGTGTGTATGTGTGTGTGTGTGTGTGTGTGTGCACGCGCTAGTACTAGGGCTTGAACTCAGGGTCTGAGAACTTTCTCTTAGCTTTATTGCTCAAGGCTGGCACTTTACTATTTCCAACTCCACTTCCATTTTGTGTGGGGTTTTTGGTAGTTAATTGGAAATAAGAGTCTCATAGACTTTCTTACCTAGGCTGGCTTCAATTTGGGATCTTCAGATCTCATCTTCTGAGTAGCTTGCATTCTGGGCATGAGCCACCTGTGACCAAATTCCCGCCTTTTTTTTTTTTTTTAGTTCAATTCTATATTCATGTCTCCCAGGACAATCTTAAGATGAAGGGCAAGGAGTTTATATAGAGTCCAGCTTGCTTGAGCATCTCAACATTGTAGGAGAACAAGTCTTCAAATCTACATGCACCATTGTGAAAACTTTTGCCTATTTCTCAGAATATAGGACCTTTGAAGGTGTTATTTTGAAACCTTATTCCCTTTTGCACTAAATCAACTTAAATTGTCACTATCAAGAATTTACTTCATTTACTGTGTGCCAGGACCTCTGCTAGGTATAATTATTTTATATTCCACATGTATATCTTCCATTTGCATAATGTGTAAGGTAAAAGCTACATTTCCCTGCATCCTTTGCAACTGTGATTAGTAATGCAAATTTGGTTCTTCCCATTAGAAGTACCAAAGCCTGAAGCCCACTTTCAGTTTGGGCCATTTCCTGAAGGCGAATAAATGGAAATTATTATGTTCGCTTTGTGGACTTTGAGATTGTAATGGTGGATAGAAATGCAGGCATACTAGAACCAGCTCCTCATATCTTGGATGTTATTGACATTTTAGTCCCAGTAAGCCATCCCAAATTCATGTATTTTCAGACTGAGTAGTTGCGGTGTCAGTTCCCGGTGCTCCACCTTCCTGTCAAATCGGTGTCACAATCTTTTTTCAGCGTTTTGGAAAAGCCACCCCAGAGCTTATTGCTCTAATATTTGCAATAGCATTGTAATAACTTTTTAATATATTGACGGTTCCTATATCTCTGGCTGCACAAGAATATATACAGACTTTCCTGTTTCCCCCCCTGAAATTAGATCCATTGTCTAACTGAATTCTGGGTATAAGCCGACATCATTAGACATTAAATAGTATAACACTGTTGATAGAAGAGACTCTTGGACTCATAAATTTTGATCATTTAATTTATTATAATGCATCCAGTTATTGTGGGTTTACAGTAAGAAATATAGTTCAACTTACTGACTACTGCCAAATTTCAAAATTTATGAGATAATTCTTGGGTAAAAATAAGTGACTCTCATGATTAATACTTCAGAGTATTGTGCTAATATACCTATTACATACAAATTGAAGAAATTTATTTCTAAAAGCACTTTATTAGCAGAAAAAAGTAAAGATTCTTATGTATCAAAACTCATAAAGTGTCAGATCGTTTTATTAGAAGACACAAAATCCTTTCTTAAAGGCACCAATATTTCCCTTAATATGGCTAAAATAGTTTAAATAATTGTCATCTATGGCATAACAACTGGACAACTCAGGGATGTAAAATATATCTTTTTCAGACTTCGTGACAAATAATCGGAGTTCTCACCTAGTCACCTTGCATTGCTGTATTTTGTAATCTATAGAAATAAAGTGCAGGAAGTTGGTTTAGAAGTTCATTTTCGTTTTCTCATCTTAGGTGAGAGTTAACTACAGAAGATACTGTGAAAGTCAAATAGGTCAGCACTGTGCCTAGAATTTATCAGGTGATTGATCATCAATGAAAAACTTAAGAGCACCTAAACAAGACAAATCCAGTGATTTGGATCAACTACCATGGGTGAAGTGAGCCCCCAAATTTAAATTCAATGGTTATTAAGAAGGTACTGTGTGTAGGCTTTAGAGTTGTATTATTAAGTGTACTCTTACAAACTGTGGCCCTTGAAAATCCTGACCTTGAGTTTCTCTCTCAGGCCCTGCAAAGAGATGCCTAGCACTTATCAAACCAACCCATAGAAAGGAAGGAAGGAAGGAAGGAAGGAAGGAAGAAAGAAAGAAAGAAAGAAAGAAAGAAAGAAAGAAAGAAAGAAAGAAAGAAAGAAAGAAAGAAAGAAAGAAAGAAAGAAAGAAAGAAAGAAAGGAAAGGAAGAAAGAAAGACAGCTGCATTACAGCTTTTATAGAGTTCCCTCCTCTCTTTTCCAGTGCTCTTTTGGAGCACTACAGTAACACCATAAAAACATTCTGGAAACTGCACCTGTGGCTACCCAGATGGGGGCAAGGGGAGGCTGTGAACAGGAGAGTCCCAGCTGGCCCGATTGCCATGGATACCAACAGGAGAGGTCCCGTCTTCACAGGCTTGGAGCTAGGAGAGGGAAGCCGCTGAGAGCCCACAGCCGCAACTTTGGCTTTCAGAAAATGAACTTCTATTTCCTGCCCCACCAGCAATCCTCTGAGCCAGCTGCTGAGGCGCAAAAACTTGTGAGTGAAGACAGTGCTGGGGTGGGCCACTGGCCCGGATGCATGCACCTCGCCTGCCTGTTCTCCTCTAGTCTCCATTACGGACCTTGCCCCCACTCAGCTCCAGCACATGTACAGACAGCCAGGGTCACCACTGCTGCTGAAGATGTGTCCACGATTGTTCCATAGCACCAGTGTCTCCATTTCACTGCTGGGATGCGCACAGAATTTGCCACTGCTGTGTGAATGCACTCATTACTAGCGTAGCTTTCTCTTCGTTCCATTCCGGAATCAGGAGGATTCTCTGACTTTGCCTTCCTAGAGGCATCAAGGATAGCTAATAAAGCCATAAGGAAGCTACACAATGACATCTAACCAATGGTTGGACCAAAGCCAATGTAATACACCAAATCAATACCTGAAAATCCATCTCCAGGAGAGTTATTTTCTGCAAAGTTCACCTTATAAAGCTGGTAGATACAATTGAATCACCAGATGTACAAAGCTTAATGTAAGGACACAGGAAGTATGGAAGAACGAGATAGCAGGGAGACAATAGCTTTTTAACAACTGTGCCATCAAAAAACAAAACAAAACAAAAACCTACTGGTGAGACAGATGCCAGCCAGATAAAGAGCTCAAAGAAATTATTCTGGGAAACTCAAAGAGAGTCCAGGGAATATAGAAAAATGACTTGACAAAATTACAAAAGTAATTCATAATATGAATGAGAAAGTCAGCAAAGATAAACAGAACTATTATTAATGAAACTGGTGATCAGATCCAGCCTAGAATCTCAGCTATTCAACAAGATGACATCTGAGAATCATTGGTCAGGCAGACAAATCCCGACAAATCCGAGACTGTTATTTCCAATTAAACAGGAAAATAAATGCAATAAGTAAAGGCATGGCTAAAATGGTACGATCTCAATGCCCCAAGTTGAAGCCTCAGTAAAAGAGAAAGAGAAAAAAAAGAAAAGAAATCTTGAAAATGCAAAACTGAATACAGCAAAAAGACAGTGCTTTAACATCACATTGTACCAAGAAGAAAGAAATGAAGTAGAAGAAAAAGGTATTAATTTGGAGAATAGTTTTTTTAAAAAATATCTCAAAAGACAACAGAAAAAAATATTGCCTAGTCTTAAACCAATATAAATAAGTAAATAAAATTTGGGAAATACTAAAGTGAAGAGACGTAGGAAACACAAGTACAATAAATTATGAACTGGAAACAGCTCCAGGCTTGAAAAGCTTGTATGGACACTAGGTAGAGGAGGTGCCTAGTCCCTAAATAGATACAACAGAAAAGATCCTCAGGGCTGAATATTACAATTAAATGGCCTGAATAGAAACAGAATTCTCCAAGTAGTAAAAGCACTCAGTCATATTTAAGGGGATTTCCATTAGAATAACAGCAGATTTCTTCTCAGAAACCTTTAAGACAGAAAACAGTAGAATATCAAACTCAAGTTCTGAAAGAAATAAATAGTCAACCAATAATACTCTACCTGCCAAGACCATCCTTTAGAAATGAAAGGGACTTCCTGAGGCAAGTGGTGACTGATGCAGACCATCACAAGGCTATCTTTACAAACTATGTTCAACGAAAAGAAAGCATGAGAAGGTACAAATCCCAGTAGAACTATAGATACACAGAGAAGAAACAGCAAAGAATCAAGCATTGCCAATACAGTTAACTATCCAACCATAAAGATGAACAACATAAGAAGATGAAATGAATATGTTCAAAGAACTAGAAGAAAATTAGTAAAATGACAGGATATGTGAATGGAGTCAAGGTGTATTTCTCAAATGCTTGACAAGCTCCAATGGAGTGCTGCCCATAAAAAATTCACTTCAAGCCGGGTGCTGGTGGCTCACGCCTATAATCCTAGCTGAGGAGGAGGCTGAGATCTGAGGATCACGGTTCAAAACCAGCCCATGCAGGAAAGTCCATGAAACTCTTATCTCCAATAAACCACCAGAAAACTGGAAGTGGTGCTGTCGCTCAAGCAGTAGAGCGCTCACCTTGAGCTGAAGGGCTGAGGGATAGAACCCAAGTCCAGAGTTCAAGTCCCACAACCAACCAAAAAAAAAAAAAGAAAAGAAAAGAAAAGAAAAGAAATTCACGTAGAAGTAACTATACACACAGACCTAAGTGGAAAAGATAGAGAGCAAACATTCTTCTCAAAATGACATCAAAAGTGTGCTGATGTAGGTGGCTACTTGAAAATAAAACCTGTAAAAAGACACAAAAATGTAGCTGGGTGATGCTCAAGGGATCTACTCAGCAAGAAGATGAGGGAACACTAACAGATGCACATGCACTCACTGCGTATAATCCCATAAAACAAACAGAGCCAGATCCAAAGAGAGATGCAGGTTCCAGGACAATAATAGTGTTGGGTATCAGCTTCCCACTTTCATGGAGGAATGCATCTTCCAAATAAAAATCAATGAAAAGTATTGAAATTATATTACATATGAGATCACATGGACCTATCATACCATCACAGGACACTTCATTTACTGGAAAGTTGTGCATAAAGAGCAGGCAAATACCCTCCTCACACCAACACTGAAATACTCTTTAGAAGAGTTCTTTTACTAGACCATAAACCAAGTCCCCCAAATTCACCCAAAGAAAAATCACATTATGTATCTTTTCCAATGATATTGGGATAAAACTAGAAATCAGTAAAACAAAACATTGTAAAACTATACACCTCCAAGGATCGATTAAGAAATCAAAAGGCAAAATTGAAATGTCTTAAAACCAATGAAATGTGAAGCATCATTTGCTAAAATGTATGACATAGTACAAAATTAGTACTCAGCAGAAATTGAGTGGTAATAAATTCTAGAAACAAGAAAATAGTAAGATTTTCAGTAAATAATGTAATGTTGTGATTCAAATGAAGGACCTAGAATAGCTAGACTGAAAAAAAAAACCAGAAATAAGTAGAAGGGAATAAATAACAAATTTAAGCACAAAAATACACAAAATAGAAATCTGAAGACAAGCAAATATTTCTAGCCTAAGGAGGGTGAATATGGGGATTTATATATATATATATACATATATATATATATGTGTGTGTGTGTATATATATATATATATATATATATGTAGGAAAATAAAGCAATAAAACATGTTGAAATTGTTTTAAGAAGCAGGATGGAGGAAGGAGGTAGAGGAAGTAAATGTGACCAGGGCACACCATAGGCAGGTATAGAAATATGACAAAAATATCCCTTTGGACTACAGATATATGTTTAACAAAAGAAAAGAACCCAGGCGTTGGTGACTCACACCTGTAATCCTAGCTACTCAGGAGGCTGAGATCTGAGGATCACGGTTCAAAGCCAGCCCAGGCAGGAAAGTCCATGAGACTCTTATCTCCAATAAACCACTAGAAAACCAGAAGTGGTGCTGTGGCTCACGTGGTAGAGTGCTTACCTTGAGCTGAAGAGCTGAGGGACAGTGCCCAGGCCCAGAGTTCAAGCCCCACGACCAGACAAAAGAAAGAAAGAAAGAAAGGAAGGAAGGAAGGAAAGAAGGAAGGAAGGAAGGAAGGAAGGAAGGAAGGAAGGAAGGAAGGAAGGAAGGAAAGAACTGAATTAATAAAATGAGAAATAAGGAGACATTGCTATAGGGAACGTTTTCTTTTTTAACGCCAGAGAACTAGGGTTTGAACTTAGGGTCTTTTCTACTCACTGGACTCTTCTCTCATGGCTGGCGCTCTACCACTTGAACCACTTCCAAATCCTACATTTTGCTTTTTATTTTGGAGATGGAATCTAGTGGACTTTTCTGCCCAGGTTAGCCTCAGCCTGCAATCTTCCAAATCTCAGACTCTTTAGTAGCTAGCTTTATAGGAATGAGCCAATGTTGCCTGACTTGGCAATTATTATTATTTTTTTGTATGAGATCTTAGCAGCACAAGAAAGAAGAGCAAAACTACATAAATGAGACTATATCACCAAGAAGCTTCTGCACAATAACAGAAATATTCAATGTAGTTAGGAGACAATCTTCAGAATAAGAGAAATATTTGCAAACTATTTGCCTGACAAATACCAGAATGTTTTGGGAACTCCAAAATCTAACAACAACAACAAATCCACGGTAGGTCCAAATAAATATTGGCAAATACTATGAATAGACAATTTGCAAAAGAAGAAAAGCAGTTTTCCAATAAATGCATAAGAAGTAATTATCATTAACCACAGGAGAAACATAAACCCAAACTACAGTAAGGTGACACCTAACTCCAAGTTAGAATGGTCTTTATCAAAAAGGGCAAAACCAACAAATGACAGAGTAAAAGGAATCCCTCTCTGCTGTTGGTGGGAAAATAAATTAGCATAGCCATTATGAAGAGTAGTCTAGAGGTTTCTCAATTAATTTAAAGATCTACCACATCAATCAGCTATCCTGATACTGGGTATGTATAAAAAGGAAATTAAATCAGAATATCAAGAATATTCACTCAGGCTTACATATTTTTGTGGCAATATTCACTGTAGCTCATGTATGGAATCAACCTAGCAGTCTATAAATAGATAAATGGGCTATTACTCAGCCATAAAGAAAAATGAAATCCTGCCATTTGCAGCAAGATGGGTAGAACTGCAGGATATTAGGTTAAATGTTTTGTTAAGCTGGACCCAGGCAAAAAATATGCCACGTGTTTTTTTCTGATAGGTGGGAGCTGGAAGGGGAAATATAGCTTTGGTTATTGGAAACTGTGAAGAACAAGGGTCGGGGTGGAGAGTAGGTGGAGACCCAGTCCCATAACACAGAATAGTTCTAAAGTCATCTACTGCAGTAGAGTCACTACAGCTCTCATAAGGGGCAGTCTATGAAGAGCTGAAGGAGAGGAGCCAAAGGTATGAAACCAAGGGAAGAAATGCTAATTACCCTGATTCATTTAGTAAAAAGCGATACAACTGAGCTGAAGTTCCACACCACCTACTACAAATATGTACAATTATTCCACGCTGAACCAACAGATTGCTTTTGTGTGTGCCAACTGAGGGCTTGAACTCAGGGCCTGGGCACTATCCTTGAGTGTCTTTGCTCAAGGCTAGTGCTCTACCACAGCTCCATTTTTGAGTTTTTGGTTCTTAATTGTATAAAAGAATCTCCAGAATATTCCTTCTCTTGCTGGCTTCAAACCTTGATTGGCAGAACTCAGCCTCCTGGGTAGCTAGGATTATAGACATGAGCCATTGGAGCCCAGCTACAGCAAGTTGATTTAAATTCTAGCCTTCATTCATCCATTCATTTCTGCTGTAAGGAAAAGAATTGATTTTGGTCCATAAGACAAGACACTATCTGGAAATAGAAGAAGGGGTTCATATTAACCATTTCCTCTTTTTCAGTTATATCTAGTATTTAATAGAAAGTCTTCATCTTTTATCTGGCTAAAAAAATACTTGATGAAACTCAAGCATTTGATAATAGTCTTAAAATATTGCATTTCTTTTATATAGTCTATCATGAGATTGGTTTTGTTTCTATTATGTTTGTTTACATATACTTATATTACCACAGGACACATCAATGGTTGTGTCCCAAGATAGATTAGAAATAATTACTTAAATTCTCTGAATTATATGTAAACCTTGATTGATACTTATAGGTCCTTTCTGTTTTCATATCCCAGGGTGGATTTGCCTAACTGAAGAGAATGTCTACATAGAAATTTGCCTCCCATAATATTCAGTAGGAAGATGAATGTTAACAGGACATCTATCTCTGTCTCTATCTCTTGTAATAAAGCCCTTCCATCTCAAGGTATCTGGTCATCTCCGAGAATCTTCTGCTATGATTACACTGTGTGGTGTCACAGAATCATAATATGGAATGGGTAAGGAAAACACACTTCTTGATAAACAAGAATGGCTTTATTCCAGATTTCCTTTCAGCTAAGCCACTGCTAAGCCACATAGACTTACTGTCCTGCAATGCCCCATCCCCACCCAAGCAGTGAGTTCCTGAACTTCATACATGTGCAAACATGTCAGCCATGTATGAGAATCCAGATTGTCTACTTTTCTCTTTGTTTGGTTCTAAAGAATTTCCCTTCTGACCTATTTATCAAGAGCTCTGAAGAGGGTCATGGTGAGTTCAAGTGCAAAAGAAGATCTTGATTTGCATTTCAATAGGCACTGTACAAAAACAACCAATCAAGGGAGGCCTGGGTTTGAAGGGCAGGTGGGTGGGAAGAAAGATTAGTAAATACAATTTATCTTCCATGTCAAGTGCCAGATCCTCCTTCACATCCTATTTTTCAAGCTGGAGAAAGAATGGCAGAATTGACTGATTATTATTGTCCTTGAATTTCAAAGAAGACAAGAAAGAAACAATGCCAATCATCTATCCTGCTTCCTTTCCCCGATGGGAAAGATCAATTATTAATGCCCCCCCTCCTTTGGTGCATGGTAATTTTGCTGAAAGTATTAATGAGTCTTGTCGTTTGTTGTGGTGTGCACTGACATTATCCCACCGGACTCTGCAGTACTGGGCGACAGAGATCTGTGTCCTTTCTCATTCAATCAGAATCACAAGTGAGGAAAAAAGATACCATTTCAGTTTCACCAGATTCCTCAACATTTCAGGCACAACAGTAGAATCAATATTTAACTATGATGTGCAAAAATTAATGGCACAAATAGATAGTATATGGTGTTCCATACGAGAATAATGGTTGAAATATTTCATCTTGTTTTTAATATCTTTAAACACAAAGAAGAAAAAAAACACACAACAATTATACTTAACGAAAGCCAAAAGAAAGTTTCATAAATCTTGACAATTTCCACTTGCAAATTACATTTTAAGATGTATTAACTTTATATTATTACATGTTATGCAATTTATATTCATTTAAAGGTATCCACTGCTATGAATGACCATATTTGCATTTAATTAATAGGTTAATTATATCATATTAGTCTTATATTAAAAGTGAAAATGAGGTTAATATGAACACTGGATTCTTTAGAAAGACCAGAGAAGTGGTGGATAGTAGATTTATAATCCCTCTGGCTCAATCAAACTGACCCAAATATCATTATATCATTATATACATATATATGTATGTGATTATAATGGCTCATACATTAGCACTACTAATTTCTACTTTATCAAAGGATCAGACTAATTTAGTTATCTCAACCAAAATACTGAAATAAAAGCCTTAAGTTCAAATTTGAGTATTTATCAAATATTGGATAGTCATTGAATATTTGAATCTTCAAATGTAAATATTCAAACTTAATATCAAGCAGGTGCTGGTGGTGGCTCACATCTGTAATCCTAGTGACTCAGGAGGGTGAAATCTGAGATCCTTGTTTGAAGTCAGCCCTGGTAGGAAGGAAAATAAGAGAGACTCCTATCTCCAATTAACCAGCAAAAAGTCAGAAGTGGAGGTGGGGATCAAGTAGTAGAGCACCAGTGTCAATCAAAGAACCTTAGAGACAGTGTCCAGGACATGAATTCAAGCCTGAGTACTCTCTCTCTCTATTACACACACATACACACACGTACACACCCCAAAAACTTAAAATCAAGCACTCTTGAATGAAAATATGAAGTCTAAATGACAAAGATGTCTGTGTCATTTGATCAGAGAGCATAATATGACATTTCATACTTGGTTGACAAATTTGTTGACAAGCTGTCCTGGGACTGAGATACATTCTTATAAAAACAAAGGTTAGGAATTTCACAGAGTTGTACTCGTCTTCCAGACATGTCTTCACATAGCTTTCCTTGGTGAGAACTCCAGGGAAGGAGAGAATCCTGGCATTCAGGTCCACTCCCCAAATGAAGAGCCATTTTTTGTAATGCTCCTCTAGTTAATCAGGATCCTGTAAATCAACATTGAAAGCTATGCGGGTAATGAAGGCTGAGAATTGCAACTCCAATCAGTACCCAAACATGGCATTCTGGCTAGTTATATTTTCTGACCATCTGTCAAAATGGCAAAAGGCCCAATTAAAAGTTGCTAGATGCTAGCAAAAGAACTTTCAGATGGTGCTGGGTTCCCCAAACCATTATAAATAATACATAACATTTGTCCCTTAAAAAATTTCTGGTATTTCAATAAAAAAATAATGTAGTCTCATGATCCTTATGAGGAAGTACATAGTAAATTTTTTTCCTATTGAGTGAAGTAAATAATTGGAAAATTTTAGATCTTGAAGCATCTAAAAATATTACCGTCATGTTACTCCTTGAATCATGATTTCAATGAAATAGCGATTGGAGTTTAATTTTTTTTTCCAGTAGTGACTCTATATATTGATCTGAATTGAACTTAAATCAATTGGCCTGAGTTGTCTATAGGCTCAGGATCTGTGATGAGAAAACACTGATTTGTGATAAAAATCCTTGGGTACAAGTCGAATGACCTGAAAAGCAAGATTCCTCTATTTTATTTCTCTTTGTTTTTTACTTTTTATGCTTTTCAGAGAATTATTTACCAGTACTATATCTCCTTTTCTTTATATTCAAAATGAAGCAATTGAAATAAAGAATTGCTAAACTTTCTAGCAGTAAAATTCCATGATTCCAGATGAATGTAGGCTAATCTTTGTCTTCAATGCCCAGGTCAAAGATCTCTGTGTATTTTGAAAATGGTTCCTCTTCTTGCCCAATGTAAACAGTCACCTCATTTCAGCTTCTGTAGCACTTTACATGTAAATATATAAATATATCTAGGTACCTATTACACTGTGTGTATATTTATGCATGTTTATATTCAGGCTCTGCTCAATGTATCTTGAGTTTCTCAGGGGAAGATGCTAATGTGTAGCATCCCCACTAGTTAATATGGTGCTCATTGTATAGTGTCTGTAGAATAGGTATTCATCACAGCAAATATAAATAGAACATGCATCCAAATCACTAAAGCAATAGTAAGCTATTTTAGAAGAATAAAATAAACTGCACCAAATGCTTTTTTTTTTTTTAATATTCTAACACTTGTGGGTTCATATCTCTGGCCCTAAAGCAAGGAAACAAATTCATACTATATAGCTATTTCTATCTTCTGTGTCAATAATAGTATGTAAGATTTGTCTATAAAAACACTGAACTCCGTTTTGTCTCTAATTGTCGTACGTTGTTGTTGAAGCTGTCACTAAATGGTCACTGTTTTAGGGGCTTTCTTCCCAAAGACGGTGAATTCCATCTGTCTTTAGACTTCATTGGGTTCAAGATTGGGTTCAAGACGAGTCGTCCCTTCTTCCTCAAAGCTCAGCGTGTCCACCATACCCTCAAGGTCACTGCCCTTGCTTCCGGTTTTCTGCATGGCATTCAGGCCAGAGAGCTTGAAAGCACTGTTCAACACACTTCACGCGGGTGGCCTTGTGTCCTCTCGTGTGTGTGTGTGTGTGTGTGTGTGTGTGTGTGTGTGTGTGTGTGTGTGTGTGTTTGGGGGGGGGGCAGTTCTGGGGCTTGAAATCAGAGCCCTTTATGTTCAAGGTTGGTGCTCTACTACTTGAGCCATGATTCCACTTCTGGTTTTTTTCATGGTTAGTTGCTGAGACTGGAGTGTCCAGTGCATCCCCCAAATCCACAGAACAGAGTCAGATCAGAGAAAAAACTGAATATTTCCGAATGATTTACTTGAAGACATAGTTAATAAATTGAGCTAAGCTTTCATGTCCTAAAAAAAAAAAGGACCTCGTAAAATCTTCACCGAGACTTTCCATTTCGAGCTACTAAAGGTTAGTCAAACATGTTAAATATTCAGCAATAATGGGATATGACAAGCAAAATGGTAATTTTGCTTGAAGTCATGTTGATTTAGCCTTCTTCCTTACTTAAATAAATTCACTTATCTCCATTCTAGCTTTGCTTCATCTTATTTTATTTTTTTCTTTACTTTTTAAAAGAAAACTCATCAAGGAGAATTTTGAGAGGCTAAATTGTGAAGTTCACACTAGACGGAACTCTCTTTTAGCCGCTCCAGATTTTTCTGAACGTACATGAACTATAACCATAGAGTGCTTGTGGAATCCTAATTTTTAGAATAATCAAAACAAGATGTTCTGACTTGAGGTTGGCTTAACACCTGAACTACAATGTGGTTTCCCAACAGAAGTATGTAGCTTAAACTAAAGTTGAACTAGAAATTTGGGGGTTTCTGGAGAGGACTTACAAGGAAACAGATGTAATTTAATCTAAACAGTTTTAGGTTAAATAGATAGCTATTTAAAAATCAAAGCAGATGAAAACTAAAAAATGAAAAGGGCAAGTAAGTACCTTTTCAGAAATTCTACTTAACCTGGCAGGAAGTTGTTCCATTGTTCCTTGTCTTTATACCCAGGCAGTTAACTTCATGACACTGTGCACCTATTTATTAAGAAAAATGGTGCCTCCTAACCTCTGCTCTATAATTTTTCAGATAAATGGAATGTGGGCTGGAGGCTGAAGGCAGTAACTTCCTAAAATAGCAGCATCCTAAAATCTCTACAACGAACTTGAGATTATTTCCAAACAAAGACTACAGTCAGGATTTTAGCAGAGAAACTTCTTTGACTCTTCGATCAGAAGCCCTATTTGGGGGTATTAAATCCTTGACAGACATGCATTATTTAAAGTGGGCAAATGCATACCTAGAATTGACCTTTTCCTGGAAATCAATATTTTTAACATGCAAATATGAGAAAGAAACTCTCATGGGATTTCTTCTTTAATAAAAATCACAAAAGAGTAAATTTTATATAAGTGTATTCAAGTGTCTTTTAAAGCAAAGAATCATCTGTAGCTCAACAATGCATTCTTTTAAACAGGTCCAAGTTATTTTATGAGCTTGCAGAGTGATATGCAGGATTTGGCTGAAAATGGATTTCTACAAAGTCCTTGCTCACTTTTCTGTTATTCTTTTTTCTTAGTGCATTTTCAAAGAAATTTAATCACCATGAGTCTGATTAATTTACCTTCCTCTCATCAGAATGTTATTTTGCAAGAATATTGGATAGCCACTTACCTGTTTCTGGACCTGTTTTCTTTGGGTGAATAGGTGCTCTTTTTGCCAAGAGTGAATGGAAATCAACCAGCAAGAATATGTCAGTTTGGTATGAGATTCAGTGGGTTATAAAGTTAAAACTAAGATATAGTTTTGTGGTTCAAAATTCATGCTGTGTCCATCAAGCAAGAAATGATCACTCAAACACACCAAGGGCATACCTGAATAAAAATAAATGAGGTCTCATTCAGCTGAGTTTTCCTATGATACCCCTGATGGGGGTGACAGACTTTCGTAGCTGAGGAGAATGCTAAGTAACTGTGCATGGATATCTAGACCTTACGTGGCTGAGCTCACTCTCAGAGCCAAGCCTCAGGACTCCAAACGCCAAGTCTATTCCTCATTTTCCTGCATTGCTGCTTGTTCTACTCCATAAAGCCAATTCTCGATTCCACATTTGCCTTTTCTGTGAGAGGGTGATAGGGCGATGTTGACAGCTTCCACTCCTCTGAGTGGAGGTGCTGGTTGGACCTGAGGGGAAGAGATACTAAGAGAGAAGCAAGTGGTGAGGATTCAGGCACCGAAGCTGGACATCAGCTTACCATTACCCTTCCCACTGCCTTCTGCTGCTTCCAATGTGTGGCAGACATCCCAGAGAACCCCCAAATTCAGTGTAGGAATTCATGTGATGCTAGAACTGAGGCCTGTGGGGTCTGCAAGTTGCCCTGTGATTTAAAGCTGGAAACCACTGCTTATCATCTAGAGGTGTGGGGGCCGAGATGCTCAGCTCTGCTAAACGGAAGCTCACCATCTTTCAAATGTGAGTGATGGATCATCGCCATCATCAACTGGTTTCTTTGGCTTGTTTGCTCTTTATGAAGTGTTTCCTCTGTAAGTCACTGGATGGTCTAACCAAAGTTTCTAATGCTCTACAAAATATCTGGAAAATTTCAAAGTAAACAGACAAGTATGGTGAGGCTTGTAGGGACTCAAGTTTTATTTTTTAGTCATCAAAAACCTTGGAGACAGGCCCTGGTGGCTCTCGCCTTGTAATTCTAGCTACTCAGGAGGTTGACATCTGAGGATCATAGTTTGAAGCCAGCCTGGGCAGGAAAGTCTGTTAGGCTCTTATTTCCAATAAACCACCTAAACACTGGAAGTGGACGTGTGGCTCAAGTGGCAGAGCCCTAGCCTTAAGCTTTTAAGCTAAGAGATACAGCCCAGATCTTGAGTTCAAGGCCCACTATTGTCACACACACACACACACAACCCCAAATCAAACAAAAACCCTTTGAAGTGGATCTACACCAGCAAAGTTTATAAAACTATTTTTTCACGGAAGTGGTGTGTGGCTCAAGTGGTAGAGCACTTGCCTTGAGCTAAAGAGCTCTGGGATAGCGCCCAGGCCCAGACCCATGACCGACAATCAATCAATCAATCAATCAATCAACTATTTTTTTCAGGAAGGGGGACCTATGTGAATGAACTGTATGATAGATTTAGTGAAATTATTTGAAAAACAAGTTACAGATAAGATATAGTTAGAAATAATTATTATCTATGATTTTTCTCTAAACACTGGAAAATTCAATGATCAATTTTAGTTAAAATTAAGTATATAAAAATAAAAATTTTCAAAAGAAAAAATGAAAACATTTTGTACAACTGCTTAAAATAAAAGCAATAACATAAAAATTATTAAAAACAAGAGGGAGAAAAGTAAAAATTAGAGGCACTAGTATATGAAAGCTATGTTAGATGGATGTTTATTTTACTCAGTTTTGTAATGTGCACTGTTTTATAAACCATTTCCAAGAGAATACAAACTTAATTTTAACGCAAACTTAATGTTTTTCAGATCTAGGTGTGTGTGTGTCTGTGTCTGTGTGTCTGTGTGTGCAAACGTGCATGTAACTCAGGCGTTAGCTCAGGGCCTGAGTGCTTGTCTTCCATGAATTTTTTTGCTCAAGGCTAATACTCTACCACTTAAGCCACAACTGTATTTTATTATGAATATACTCTTCAAGAACCGTTGGAGTCTCCCACGAGAATACAAAATGGTCTCAGCAAAGCAAAACTTCCTTCTTCAGAAGGTAGACCACCAGCCCAGAACCCGGCAAGGAAACACAGGAGAGCAGGCAGGCTGCTCCCTTATTTAGCTCTAACCAGCAGGCCCCGCCCCTCTGCTCCGATTGGTTGAGCTCAGGTTCACAATCTGCTCCTATTGGGCTGGTTTGAAGAGGGTAAAATGTATTTATGTAAGGAGACTTTGAAACAACATGAACAATATACAATTAATATATCGACACCCTGGGCTATTTCTTGAACAATCTGAAGTGTGTCCTAATTCCATCTTGAAAAGAAACCAGTTTAAGACAAAACCTTACATTTCAAAAATCCTTCCTTACCCCCAAACAGTTCCTCCACCTGCCCCCAGGCCAAAGTAGAACTCCGAAGCAATGCACTTCCATAGGTAAGACAGTCCTGCTGGGGGTTAAGTGGAGATAAAGAGTCTCACACTCTTTCCTGCCCAGGCTGGCTTTGGACTGTGATCCTCAGATCTCAGCCTCCTGAGTGAGTAGCTAGGATTATCGATGTGAGCTACTGACACCTGGCTTCTTTTTCACACTTTTTTTCTTTATGTTAAACAGATGTAGATTTTCTTGTTCTCTGCTGGGACTTTTATGATAGTGTAAAAAAACAAAACAAAACACTTTCTCCCTGGACATTCTACAGCCTAATCTATTTATCTGCGTTCTTCCTACTTGCATTTCTAACTGGATCACACCAACCCAGAAGTTCCCAACATAACGAAGGAATGCCGTGATCTCAGCCCAGGTCATTCGTTTTTCTTTGTTTTTCAGTCATACTTTTCCCCATTCTTCTTTGTTGGCAAATAGTTCAATCTGAGGTATCTGCTTTGTTTCTCATGAGCATATGCAAGCACTTATTTATGGATTTCATTTTAATGCATTCCATATTAGTAAAGGCCAAACATACATTTCCTTAAAAATTCAAATTTCTTGAGAAACAGGGAGGTGGTGAGG
The DNA here is from genome assembly GCF_019054845.1 of Dipodomys spectabilis. Lineage (NCBI taxonomy): Eukaryota > Metazoa > Chordata > Mammalia > Rodentia > Heteromyidae > Dipodomys > Dipodomys spectabilis. The sequence goes on along the minus strand of NW_024870965.1, from coordinate 1,957,740 downwards.
AGGAGGGAGTGTTAACTTGGCAGATTGTGTTTAATTTTTTTGCTTTTTTCTAAGGGAGCCTCTGAGGAGTTGTCCATTAAACTCCTACCATTTTGCTGTGAGAAGTGAATGTTTATTCTGGCTCTGAATTTATGTGACTCTGAATGTTCTCACAGGTTGAAAGAAAAAGGAAATAATGGTCTGGGTGTAGATTTGACTATTCGTTATCCATGACTGAAGTGTCCTTATTACAAAGAAATCTTGGGTTTGTTGTTGTTTGGTTGGTTTTTTTTTTTTTTACTTTTTTCCTTGTAGTTTGCTTGCAGTTCATGTTTTCTCTCCCCCCCCCCCCCCACTAAAAGCATTATACATAAATAAGTTTTATCTTCATTCTTCCGAGATGATCAGAGGAGCCTTAGATTGGTGCCATGATCTTTTTTCCTTTCTCTAGTCTGCATTTGTCTGATGTGGGAGTGTTATCACAGCCACAGGAAAGCAGTTACTTCTTTGAAAAGCACAAAATAAATTCCGTTCATTGAGTGGGTAATTGTTCAAGGTCATCCATTTGTTGTCTTTGTCTTGATTGTTTGAATTAGTAGCTAATAATGGTGCTGAAATGTGAATGAATTATTAGCAATGGGGCATATTTTGGGGAGTGTCAGGAAATATTACAGGGCAATTAAGGTCGCCCAATAGCAGAGCTGTGTTCCCAGCAGATGTCTTGTAATTACTGTGTTTAAAGAGCAGAAGGTTTAAACTAAGATTATAGCTTTTATATTGTCTCTCTTTAGAAGTCATATTTGGAATTTATTCAGTTTGTTCTTCTGCCCTTTCCCTTTTGTTCTAATTCTGTCAGTTACATTTCGATTTAAACATAGTCTTTTTATGAATTAAAATAAGCATTGGCAGATGGTATGCCATCTAGATGTTTATGAAATAGGAAAATGGTTTCAAAGATATTGAAGGGGACTATTGATAAATTATTTGTATTGATGTTATGTGTTACTCATTTTAATATATATAATTCAAGTCTTTTTATAATATCAAATGGCTCACAATCTGGTATTCATGACAGTGCCGTTCCAATTTATTCATACTTAGCAGTGTGGTAGGAATCACTCAGCAAATGAGTTACACGTGGTCTGGGAGTGCCTGAATTCTAACAGTGACACACCGAACACATTTAATTTCTCCTTTCAACATTGGTCTGGCAGAGCTGGCTTTGTTTCCTTGAGGATAGAGATTTTTCCAGTGACCAGAGTAAGAGACTTTCCCCTTGTTAGTAACGAGCCACCAGGGCTGCATGCATAGGCGGTGTCCACCGCGGTGAGTGAGGGGGTGAGGCAGTGGCTTCCAGACCCATCGCAAATTCCCATCTTTCCTCCGTCTGAGACGTTCAACTATTTCAGAAAGAACCCACCCTCAAATGGAAGAGCTGATTATTTGACCAACTGGGAAATAAAGAGCAAAGGGAGTGAATGGAGGGGGGGGGGGGGGAATGAGCAAAACCAAAAGCTTAACAGCTACAAGGAGATGGATGATAGATAGATTGACTGATAGATAAATATAGATGTGATATATGATGGATTGATATGATAAATATATGGTAGATGACAAACAGCTGATAGATGATAGCTGAATAAATAGATAATCATGGTTAAACCAATTCAAGCGTGAAAATCACAAGATCCCCACCTCAGAACTACGTAAGGTTTGCTTCTTTGTGTCTACCACACAGAATCTAGTCGATCATTTTTCTGTTGAAATGACTGCTCCTGATAAGATCAGGAAGGCTTGGATTGTCATATTGTACTTAATTTTCAATGTAACCTATTGGAGAGACTCTAATTAGATTTCTCTTAATATTTTGTTTTTGTCCTCTCACCTTAAGTTTTCTAGAACATATGGAGTGCTCTGTGATCCGTTTTGCCAAGAGATATACCTCTGCAGAAGACATGCCTTCTTCATTCAAGGGAAAAAATGAGATATTCTCTCATAAACCTAGTAGACAGAAGTGCATAATATGATCCAAATAATATGCTGCGCCTGTTATCATGGAGACTCAGTGCAGCCTGGGAACATGTAAGGAAAAGTAATAACATGACAGTTGAAGGGCCAAGAGTACCTTTTCTGGGTCTGGAGAGTGTTTCTGTGTAGAAAATTGGCAGGTGGAAGAGAGTATCAGAAAGGCAGTAACATAAAAATGGATGGTGATGGGAAAGAGCAGCCTGCTTAGAGATGAGACAATACTACTTGATACCAAGAATGTAGATTTATGACAATAATTAAGAAGAACTAAAGCTGAGCAACTAGTGCAGAATCAGACTAATGAAGGTCTTAAGTGTCCCACAGTTCAGTCATCAGTAGTTGTTTTTGCACTTTTGAACAAGAAGTGAATGACCAGATCTGTGATTAGGAGTTAATTTTGGAAGGTCTGTGAGAGGCAAGATGAAAGGGAGAGATTGCTGCTGGAGAAATCCACAGGAACTTTGTTGCTGTAGTCGGTTGAGTGATGAAGGAATCCTAGAAACCAGTAATTGTGCATTCTAGCCGTTCTTTGTGTTTGCTCATGATTGTTTCAGATTCTCCTGGCCCCTCCCTCCCTCCCTTCTTCCCCTCCTTCTCTCATATATACATAAAGGAACATCTTCAACTTGGTCAATTCTCAAAAGAAATTACCGTCTAATTTTTTTTTAAACTAACAACTCAAGATTTTGACAATGCACTGATTCTTAAAGGCAAAGGGAGAACTTGTGATGTAACTTTATTGAGAGGAAGGGGGAATGTGAAAGCATTGAATATCAGTATAAACGTGTTCCTTAAATTGTTTTGTGATAAGGATTCATCAATAGTAGTACTGTATATCACTTGTAAAAGGGAGGCTAGGGAAAAATCCTTTATTTAACTATGTGTATTGTGTATATTGTGTAAATGTGTTCCTTAAGTGGTTTGTGATAGGAATTAACCAATACCAGTATTGTATATCACTTAGTAAAACGAAGGGTGGGAAAAAAACAAACCCTTTATTTTATTGTGATAGAAATTTCACTGACATTAGTTTTCTTAGCCTCTTCATGACTAAACAATATATATTATTATTATCAATGACTTCCTACTATGAGACATTAAACTGAGAACTTTGATATCTATACATTTCTTCTTCCTCTCCACAAAATTGCATCAAAATTTTATTTATGTTACACTTCAGTGTTTATTATCTAAGTTTTTCAATGTTATGTTGTATCATTTACTTCTAAACAAAGTATCTTACTCTGATTTGAACTTATTATTAAAGAATATGTCTGGGGCTGGGAAGGTGGCTCAGTGGTAGAGTGCTTGCCTTGCATTCATGAGGCCCTGGGTTCGATTCCTCAGCACCACATAAGCAGAAAAAGCTGGAAGTGGTGCTGTGGCTCAAGTGGTAGAGTGCTCGCCTTGAGCTGAAGAGCTGAGGGACAGTGCCCAGGCTCAGAGTTCAGGCACCATGACTGGCAAAAAAAAAAAAAAAGAATATGTCTATCCTGGATTTCTTTATCTTTTCTTCCCTGAATTGCTATATTTTATATTTAAACTTATTCTTGCCTTGCTGGTTCTTTACCACCTGAGACAGCTTGGCTTTTTGCTAGTTATTTTTGGAGATGGAGTCTCATGGACATTTCTGTCTGGGCTGACTTTGAACTGAGATCCTCTGGATATCAGCTTCTTGAATGGTTAGGATCATAAGCATGGGATTTTAGCAGCCGGATGTTGAGTTATTTTAAACACTAAAACATCTTTGACAAATATTTCTTTCATATTTGTTTATGACCAGTATCATTAGATAAGTTATCATGTAATTATTAGTTCAATTCCACTGCCCCCCCCCGACCATCCTGAGACATTTATTCCTTGGTCTTCATTTTCAAGACTTCCCACTGTCAAAGAAATCCCCACACCATATGTTAGAACCATTTCTGCTGACCCTATCTTCACTCCAGTAAGGTATGTCTTCCCATGAAAAAGTGTCGCAAACACATATTGTGAGCTCGCTTGTGTCTGAAATTAACTTTTAAGCATTCTCTTCTGATGGATTTTTAAAAAATGGGTCATAGATTTCTATGCTGGAATTTAACTTCCAGAAGTCTAAGTGTTTTAGTCTCTCTCCTTCATGTGATCCTCATTCAGTATCTAGAAGTTGTTTTGGTATAGTTTTCACACCTAATATCTAAACAGTTCACAGTGATATACTTTCCAGATACCTTATCCTTATTACACTGGCTGTTCCATGTACATTGACATTTATTCCATAAATTGTGTGGGGTATTGGCATGCTAGATTCTGTCTTAGATGTTGAGGAGAGTTAGCAGTAATGAGAGCATCCTAATTATTACAATATATTCATAGAAAGCAAATTATAAACATTTAGAAAATTTTACATCCTAGAATACCTCATGGTAATTGTTTCAGGACATCTTGTGATTTTTCTCTTTTACATGGTTATTCTCAGCCATTACAATGAAATACGTTATATCGGTGATTAGAAAAATAGTGTTGGTAGTTGTGGAGGTGGGAGGAAAGGGATGGTAGGGGGAAAACAAAGGAGGAGGCAACAATGCTCAATAGGAAATGTACTCATTACCTTGCTCATGTAACTGTGACCCCTCTGTACAGCATTTTTGAAATAAAAAATGTACAATAAAAGAAAATAATGTGTTTTCCTTAATCATAAAATAAAATGTTTTATAGTCTACCTGTAGGCTGTAAAGAATGCCCTGCAATTAATTACTCAGTAATTCAGTATGATTTAATTTAGGCTTTTTGCACTGAGTTCAAATAGTGTACCATAAATGTAGAGATAAATCATCACCAGGAAACATGGATGCCTGATAGAGTTCCAGTACAAATTCACGACCTAAAATTAATTTATTGATGCATTATTGTGCATGAGCTCTTGCAACAAATTATATCAGAAGACGGATATGTTAATAAAAATAACAGAACTCCAGCTTTCCCATGACATGGCATGATTCTAATCTTTCTGGTCTAAAATTCTATTTGTCTAAACATCTAGCATTTGCTTGAATTGGTTGTAGGGTTTTGTTTTTTAAATACTTTTGATATCCAAATTTATATTTTAATTGGGATGTTACAAAAATCTGAAGCTGTACTGATCAGAAATAACCTAATTTGAGAATGCGATGTGATATTTGATTTTTTAAAATTAGCTTTAAGCAATTGAACAAGACAGTTACCATTTAACAAAGCAGTTTATGAATGCAATGCATCTCAGTCGATGTTACGGCCTTCAACATTCTCACCCACCCTTCCCCTCCCTTTCCTCCCCTCACTCTTCATTTTGTAGGACATACAATGTATTCTTGACTGCATTCTCCACCCCTCTTCTCTTCATTCATCCATCCCTTTCCCTTTGTTTGATCCCACCACACTCCTTTTGAGTAACCACTTTCTGGTGATTATTTTGTTGGATTTTGCCTTTGCCTTTAGGGATGATATTGAGTTCTCCCTTGAATCTACCATTTTCAGTTATTACATTTGTATACACTTGTATACCACCCAACGTATTTACTTACAAGCTCATAAGCTAAATCTAGCTTCACATATATAAGGGAAAACATGCCTGGTTGTGATTTTTAAAACTAGTTCCTATTGGTGGTGGTATCTATGTGTATCAGATCACAAAGGTACTAAAATGAGCTTGCTACTGAATCATAGTGTAAGCACTGGGAAGACACAGCAAAGCTAAAGTAGATCTCTTACAGATTGGTTCCCTTATTCACTGGTTTCTAAAATTGTCAGTTTTCTCCTCTTTTGAAAATACATTGCTTTCACCTTCTACTTGACTCTGAATGAACTTGCCAACTGGCTTCCATATAATCCTAAACTGCTATAACTTTGAAATACCGATCACTTCACTGTTATAAAAACTTAAGAAACAGCAAGTTCCTTTTGCAATCCAACTGAAAATGATACATGTTTATGAATCTCATTATTTCTTGAAAGCAGTTGTGTCACACTAGTTTCAGCACACAACCCTAGAATAGGAGAAGGTAGTGTGACTATTCCTGAGATTTTGCCCTGGAAAAAAAAATAAAAAGAAGATTTAGTAAATTTTATCAGTGGGCTCAATGATCACAGCAAAGGATTGAGACACAGGCCTTTAAGAACTGAACATGTGGGGGCTGGGAAGGTGGCTCAGTGGTAGAGCGCTTGCCTTGCATGCATGAGGCCCTGGATTCCTCAGCACCTCATAAGCAAAAAGAAAAAATCCGGAAGTGGCTCTGTGGCTCAAGTGGTAGAGCGCTAGCCTTGAACTGAAGGGCTGAGGGACAGCACCCAGGCTCAGAGTTCAGGCCCCACGACTGGACCCAAAAAAATTTTTTAAAAAAAGAACTGAACATGCGAGGCACAATTTAAATAATATGAAACAGCAGATGACACCAACGTTGCCATAATGTCATTGTGTGATATTTTGTATATGGTGTAGACATCTTGAGACAATTCAGATGTATATCATGAACTACATCACACATCAGCTCTCCTTGATAATATTAAAACTAGGATTGGGCACACTGTCACTGAGCCTGTAGTCTTTGTAGGACTATTTTTTTTCATTCCCCTCCCCAATATTTTACTTAGTAATTTTGATGTTTTCTACTTTACAAACAGAAAGAGAGCCATTCTAAATATTCATTTTTTTCTGTGCTATCAAGACGTTTTTGTTTTGTTTTAAATGTCACAAAATCCATACATCTTTAGTGTAGGGTCTGATTTTTCTAAATTTAGGAAAATAGCATCTTGTCTGATCTGTGATCATAATAGAAAAGAACAGTTGATATATGATGATGGTTTGCTTGCTTCTGGTCTTGTCTGTCAAATTGAGAACCGCTGTGAGTGCTGTGGTTTCTAAATTTAGTCAAATCCTTTGAGCTTTTAGGTTCCGTTGGGCGCAGTCAGAACATGAGCTGCTGCTTTGACAAAATAATTCCCTTGGCACTATCCAAATCAAGATGTGTGCCCCACACAGACCTCTTCTTAGTTAAAGGAAATACAGTCACTTTTATTTGAAACTTGGGAGCACCAATGAGACAAATAATAAAATAATGAAACTTTAAAGGACTAGGTCATATTTTAAAACCGTTCTCAAAGCACAATTGGGCCTCAGGGTTGAGGGTATTCTGAAAGCAAAAAAGGAGTTCATTTCAGTTTTGTCCCACTGTACTTTCTTTGACTCACGAAAAATGAAAGCAAATTCTGTCTATTTTCAGTGGTGCAATGCTACTGAGAAGGGACTTGTTGAACGTTTTTGCTTGTTTATTTCCCTCCACACAAAAAGCGAGGACCAAGGGATCACATTTCACAAGTCAGATGGGCTCATGCTTCTCTTTTCACACAATGAATATCAATTTAATGTGTAATGATCATGAAAAATAACATTTACATAGGAGAGAGACACAGCAAGTAGCATCATGAGCTTCTTACACATTTAATCACCTTGGCAACAGATACTGCTATTGCCTTGAAGGAGGAGAGTAAGACTCTAAGTTCATGAACAGTAGAGGCAGGCTCAAGACCAGAAGTGTCTGCCTCCAGACCTCGCTGTTCCTACCCGTTCTGTGCTGTATCTCAGAGGCTGAGCTAAATTTAAAAACCACAAGGGTCAGAGATCCAAGTTTCCTGCACCGTCTGCCCACATCAGGCAAGCCAGGCTGTGTTTATGTAGCCAAGATGGTTTTGCCTACTGTGCATTCATTCATCCTTCCGGCACCTAGGTCGAAAACTTATGGCCATCCCCCACACCTAAGGTTCCGACTGTGCTTTGACATGCGGCGGTAAACTCCGGGAAGTTTTCCAAATGCGTCTTGCTTGTCTGGAAAAGGGCATCTTCTGTTTGCTTGTTCAGAACTCTATACCTGAGCATACATACACACCATATACACGCACATACACCACACACCCACACCACACACATGTACCACCCACTCACACACACACACACACACACACACACACACACACACACCCCTTCACAGGGTTTCATATGTTTCAATTATACTCCTTCTCTATTGCTGGAAGTCTGGGCTCATATTCCTAATTTAGGCATTAGACATTCATTCTTGAAGGGCCTATCATTCTTGGCTGTATATTTTGTCTTCTCCCAGCCATGTCTGCCTCACTGCTTTTAATACCTGCCAATTCTAACAAATAAGTGAATAGGTAAATAAATGACTGTAACGAAGAGAGACTCTCTTCCTGACCTGTTTCTTCCTCTATACAGTAAAAGAGGACAGAGTTGTGTGGACTCACTTTCGAAGGTGGATAAACTCTTCTAGTTGCCCAAGAATAACCTAGACAAGGAGAGGGCAGAGAACATCTTTTTCCTGCGCCCATGTAAAAAGGACAATGTGGGTATCTAGAGACACAGAAGAGCCAACCTGCAATGTCACTGATATCCTGGATGCAAACACTTTGAGATTCAAATCTCCTCATTTTAATAGTCTCTTGGCTGGCAGTAAATGAGACAGAATATTCATATATGTTTGCTATTCACTGCAGAATTTATGGGTACAATTTTCTGAGCTATATATTTTTGTTGTTGATTTAGTCTTACTTTTTATTACTATTATGTTTCCTTCATAAAGATGATGGGGAGTCTAGAGATCTGTAAACCTGCTAGCAAAATTTTAATACCAACCAGCAATGCCTTGAAGAGTGGTAGTTGCTTCTCCCTAGAGAAGAGAGATTATAGCTGGGTGCCAGGGGCTCATGCTTGTAATCCTAGCTATTCAGGAGGCTGAGAGCTGGGGATCATGGTTCTAAACCAGCCCAGGCAAGAGAGTCTGTAAGACTCTTATCTCCAATTGACTACTAAAAAGCCAAAAATAGAGCTCTGGCTTAAGTGGTAGAGTGCTAGTCTTGAGCACAAAATCTCAGGGACAGTGCCTAGGCCCTGAGTCCAAGCCCCAGGACTGGCCAAAAAATAAAATAAAATGAAGAATGAGAGAATACAAATTAAATACCTCTCTAGTAGTACTTCTTGAACCCAGATTTAGTAAGTACCCAGAAAATGTTGTCTTGCATTGGATTAACTATTTCAGCACTTATGTTTGGGATATCTATTACAGTAACAAACAGAATGATATGTGTACCGATTGTCTTCATTTTATGTTTGATTACACAGGACATTTTTAAGTGAAAAATGTTCAAAATTGCAGGGGTAGTTTTTTTTTAAGTTGCTTGGGATAAAAATAGTGACAAGATGATATAGTACTAGCTCATCCACTATTGAACTCTGGATTGTTCTGTTTTCTGTGTCTAAGTTACATCACCATCCTAACATGCATGCTAGCAACAAACACTGTACCTGTTTCCATGTTCCTCTGTAGAAGAAAATCGCACTCTATACATGTCCCCAAAGACTGAGAATAGAGGTGGAAAGGTATTTTCTTTTCATGCCTTCCAAGGAGCAGTTAAACAAGAGGGAAAATTTTTCTATGTATTTAAGAAACCACCATTTCATTTTTTTAGAAGAATAAAATGAACTGGTTAGTATGTAACTGCAGTTAGTGGGAAGTCAAGAATACTGACTATCCATCCTTTAAATGAGTTGAGATTTCCTCTCCCTTTCTTTATCTTTTCCTTTCTTGGTTTATAATCTTCCTTTGCTAACCTGAAATAAACTGGTTCTTCAATATATTTATTATTAACTATGAATAGTGTTCGGACCTGAAGAAAAATTCAGCTTCCATAAAATTTTGTTTTGTGGAGTAGCCCAAATTTAGAACACCATTTGGTCAAAGTGGACACTCAATAATTATTGACTGAATAAGAAACGATTGTTTTAAATCATGCACATGTACCTATTCACTTCATGGCTTTGAATAAGATTTCAAGGAGAGATTAGAAAGGAGTGGATCAGGTTTGACAAATGTTCTAGCTCCAAGTTCCTTTTCTTTGGGATCAGCTACCTAAAATTTCTAATGTCCTCCCTGAGCATGGCATGAGGTACCTCTAGTCTCCACGAAAAAAGAAGAATGTTTGGGTACTGGTAGCTCACACCTGTAACCCTAGATATTCAGGAGGCTGAGATCTGAGAATCATGGTTCAAAGCCAGCCTGGGCAGACACAGTCAGGAGATTCTTATTTTCATGTAACTACCAAAGAGCCAGAAGTAGATGGTGGCTCAAGTGGTAGAATACTAATCTTGAACTCAAAAGCTCAAGGACAGCATCTGGGCCCTAAGTTCAAGACCCAGGACAGGCTCAAAAAGAAAAAAAAAGGAAGAATGTTAGAATGTTGATTTATGGCATGGTTCAGCTGCAGAGCACTTACCTGGCATACTCAAGGCTGTGGACTTCATCCTCAGCTCAACAAAGAAGGGAAAATAACAGGTGACTCAAAATGAAGTCAAAATCAGATATTAAACTCCAAAGATACTAAATCTGGAGAACAATGATCAGAAAATACAAAAAGAATTCAGAAGTTATCTAGAGGTAATCTAGGTTTATTTATCTGGATTTATCTAGTTCTCTCCCCTGGATTATAAATTCTATGGGACAATGTCTGCTTTGTTTGGTAATATAGAGCATTGTATCTCTCATGCTCCAGAAAGACTTGCTACTTCCAACTTTGCGTCATCTGGCTTTTGTGTATGTTCTTACTATGAGCAAATATTATTTTTCCAGTTAGAAAAATAAACAAAAACATACAAAAATAATATGCCAGGTGGCACATTATGGGCTGTCCATAGGTATTTGTTGAGTGGCTGACCTGAAACAGAGAATGTAATATCAGCCATATCACAGTGAACCACGAATCACGCTTTTATTAGCAAAGTACCCACACATTGTTTTTTTCATTCAGGAGAGAATTGAAAACCTACACAGGCAAGCACAGGGTCTCTGTGGCCCTGCCCCTCCCAATACCTCCCAACCATGAAGCAACCATTCAGCCCTAGGCTCTAGATGTTGGAGGCGTGCCTTTTTGTTCATCAGCTCCCACAACCACATGAATTACTCTTTCAGTTCTTTAAAATGAAATCTATAAAACTAGTAGGTGACCCATGAAAGGCACTTTTTGCTAACATGAAGATAGTTTCGGGATGCACGTGTGCTTTGTGCAATCACAGTGTTTGTGGAAGGTAGCTGTGATCTTATAGAGTGCAAGTCCCTAAGTCCCAGCACTCAGAAGGTGGAGATAGGAGGATCATGAGTCCAAGGCTAACTTGGGCTACACAGCGAGACCCTGTCTCCACAAGCAATGCTTGGGCTGTGTGCTGCCTACCTCCCTACTCAGGAAGCTGAGGAGTGAGGTTTGGGGTTCAAAGTCAGCCCAGGTGGGAAACTCCATGAGACTCTTAGCCTCAATGAGCTACCAAAAAAGCCAAAAGTAGAGCTGTAGCTCAGGTGGTAGAGTGAATGGAAAAGCTCAGGGAGAGCAACCAGGCCCTCAGTTCCAGCCCCAGGACAGCACCCTCAACATGGTTAGCATGAAGGAAATGTATAATTATGTTGAATACAGTGTGTAGTACTGTATAATGCTGAGATGGTATAAGGAGATTCAGAAATGGTTTCTCTTAGGAAGGTATTTTGGGGGGCCAGCTCTGCCTGTGTTGAGAAGGTGTGATTAATCTTCTGCCTTCTACACTAATTAGCTGATTTCCTAATATGTCCCAGGGTCAGGCTATTCCTAAGTCTGAAATTGTTCTAACAAAAGATTTTGTGTAATAGAAGAAAGAACACTTTTCTACATGTTCATTAACTCAAACGTATTGACTTTCGGAACTGTTATTTAATAAAAGAGCCCTTTAGGTCTCTGCTAATTCTATAGCTCAGGTGCAACTCCACTGCTGCTATAATAAGTGTGATCTTTTGGGATCAGATAGATAAACTCAAAGGGAAATAAAAAGAATAAAAGCTTCATGGCAAATGGACGCCTTGGTCTCTAATATGCTTTGTTCAAGCCAGAAAACAAACAAACAACAATACAACCAAACCATTAAATTCAGAAATTGCCATGTAACCCATCGACATCTAAAGCACATTCTGTGTTGTCAAGGTGCATCGTGTGTGAAGGGCTACTGGCAAACTGCCACCGTCTATTAGTTAAAAGAACACAGTACTGTCAATACGTCTCTCATAGTGTGAGTGCTTGCATGCTCTGAAAACACCTACAAACACATTTTGTGAGTTTTTCACCAAGTGAGAATTCTTTAAAAGTATATATTGTAAAGCCTTCCTTTCTGCCAGGTGGCATGTTGAAGAGGATCATATCATGATTGGATTTTAGATCAATCTCTCTAGCTCTGTTGAGTCTTTGCCTGTATAGCCACAACTCACGGCAAATGCTACTTATCCCTTCTTTTCCCTCTTATAATTCCTTTTCCTATACAGCAGCTGGAGCAATCTGTTGAAAACAGAACCCGAGTTATGACATTCTCCCACTTACACTATTCCAAGTTCTTCCCCATAGTGAACATGTGGGATAAATCCCAATGGTTGGCCACTCCACAGAATCTTACTTGGTGGGCTCTTATTTCTGCCCCTCTAACATCAGTTCCAATCTCTCTTGCTCTTCCCCAGCTCAGGGGGAAATAGTTGAAATGTTCTCCATTTTGGCCCTGAGCTATCTTGGGATATCCCACAAGGAATCGTGGTCCCGATCCTGGCCACAGCTGCTTCCCCTTTCTCTACCTACGTCTTGGGCCTTCTCTTCAGTTGTATCAGCTTAACTCTCAGTCCTCAGGAAAACAGCCCCTCCCTAGAGACCATACAGAATGCCCACTGGTTTAATTTTCAGCCTCATTTGCTGTTTTCTTTGCTATGTTGATCTAGACCATCATTTGGATTCTCCAGGTCTGTTTCCATATCAGCAGAAGAGAGATGGTGGTATTTATTTCATAAAATGCTCTGGTGGTGGTATTAAAGTCAGGGTCCTTTACTTGCTAAGCAAGGGCTCTGTCTCGAGCTATGCTGCCTGCCTGCCTGCATTCCTTCCTTCCTTCCTTCCATCCTTCCTTCCTTCTATCTCTTTTCTTTCTCTCTCTCTCTTTCTTTCTTCCTTCCTTCCTTTCTTTCTTTCTTTTTCCCTTTCTTTCTTTCTTTCTTTCTTTCTTTCTTTCTTTCTTTCTTTCTTTCTTTCTTTCTTTCTTTCTTTCTTTCTTTCTTTCTTTCTTTCTTTCTTTCTTTCTCCCTTTCTCCCTTTCTTTTTTTGTTACTTTTCAAATGGCATTTTCTGCGATTTGTGGGATCCTCCTATTTATGTTTCTCTCCAGGCAGAGATTTACAACAACTATGCTCAGCTTGTTTGTTGATATGAAATTTCATTAACTTTTTGCCTGGTGGTGAATCGCTGTCTTCCTAGCCTCTGCCTCCCAAGTAACTGAAGTAAGTTGGATTATAGATGTAAGCTACCATGCCAGGCCCTTTATAAGGATTTTGAAATGATAAATAAGATAATATATTGAAAATTTAACGTGTCAATTGACACACAGAAAAAGAAAAAAAGTAGTTAAGAGTGTACACATGCACTCGCACACACACAACAGAGTGACAGTTTTGTACCCAAGACAATATATCTCTTCTGAAACTAATATTTAATGCCATTGTATGAATATTTTATATATCAATGTATGAGAAAAGAATCTGTGTACAAATATTGATTATGGAGGGAGAAAGAAAGCCAGAAAGCAAGAGTTTTTCATGAATACTTTGAATATGAATATTTTTCTAAAAGCCAACTCAAACCACACTTTTAGTAAGCATATGTGGCTTTCATTAGTGAAACAATGCCTCACTCCTAAGTCAAGATTTAAACATCCAGGAAGATATAAAAAGAGAAGCTCACCACCAATGAACAAAACTTTTTTTATACCTTAGTCAAGCTTCTTAGTTACATGTGTTATTTTAGAAGAGTACACATTAGACAGAAACCACATAGGCTGTTTTATTTTTTCCAAATGGAATATAGACAATCCTACTAAAATAAAGGTTAAATGATAAGGAAGAAATTTAATTTGTCAATTTTTAATTAGTGATCCAGTAATTATTCTTTTCAAGTTTAAAGATCAATGGCAATTCAGTTTATAGCAATAGATCCCAGCTTTATCTATTTATGTTCGCAACCCAATAGGATTCTAAAGTATTGGAGGCTTCCGGTTAAAACTTGCATCCCATCTATGTCATTAAAAGATCAATTTAGGGGGCTGGGAAGTTGGCTTAGGGGTAGAGCGCTTGCCTTGCATGCATGAGGCCCTGGGTTTGATTCCTCAGCACCACATAAGCAGAAAAAGCCAGAAGTGGCACTGTGGCTCAAGTGGTAGGGCTCTAGCCTTGAGCTGAAGAGCTGAGGGACAGTGCCCAGGCCCAGAGTTCAGGCCCCACAACCGACTAAAAAAAAAATAGCAAAAAAAAGATCCATTTAGAAAACAAATACAGAGAGAGAGCAGGTAATACCGTATACCAGCCGCTTTCCTAGGATACAAAGCTGAGCCCAGCATATTGCAAGGGACAACCTCTTCATGTAGTATGGTGTCACTCTCGTTGTCTGGCACGTCACTTTAGGGAGCTTGCCACCAGAACCTTCTTTCCAGCATATGGATTCCCAGCTATGTCATTCAATGAGCCCCATGTAAGGAGAAGTTTTTTCCATATTGTTTCCCCGTGTCCTGCAGTGGCTGTGTCCGGTAATATTATTGGTCCTTTCTCCCTGGCCTTGCCACCGTGGACTGTTCTTCTTCTCATGTCCCAATTGAAGGGCGGAATGACATCCACTCTCCAGGATGCTAAGCTGGCTACGTACGTTAGTGCTTGTGTCATCTTTGGCGTACACCTTGCATCCTACGAACTCAGTCAATGCTCATTGTATATCATTGTTTCAGTCAAGAAACCCACCGGAGTGCACCTGACTCCCACCATGACTGAAGGAGCCCCGGGCCTGGAGGAACTGTTCCTGCAGCAACCTGTCCTTCCCACCCTTTTAGCAACCCAGGGTAATTTTAATCAAAGAAGAGGATCACGTGTCTCCTGGAATTTGTATAATCATTTCTTACCAAGTTAAAACTCCAAGCACTTTCTCAGAATTTGACTTCATAAAGAAGTGGAAGCTATCAATTCATCGCTTTCCTCATCTACCTTTATGACCCTACACTGAACACACAACGCGGGAAAGCCCATCTGGTGTGGGAATAGTTTCCCATGCTCAGACTATCACCCGCCTCGCTTTACTAGTCTTCAAGAAGGATTGTTACTGCTGGTGCGTAGTAAAATGATGGAAAACAGCTCTTAGTGGATGCTGGAAACGAATGTCAACAGCAAGTATAACATAAAGTACCTTGGGGAGGTTTTCTTTCAAATGATAGGCTCTTGTATTATTATAGATCTGACTAAAGCTAAAGAAATTCCACATGGCTCAAGCCTAAGTAACATCACCAATAATTAAAGGCTGCCACGATGTCTCTACTTAGCCATGATACTGTAACCATAATTATTTTAGAACTAAAAAAAAAAAAACAACAACACCAAAAAATATAGTTGTTTTCGGGTCTGACCCTATCATTTAACAGTTAAAGGAACTGAAAATCAGAAGGAGTTGCTGGCCCGTGGCTGGTAGGCAAGTTCACAATGCAAAGAGAAATGGAATCCACAGCTCCTTTCTGAGGATGCCACCTCATCCCTAACTGCCAGGCACCTGCGGCCCTGAAAATGGAATCTATTCACGGTGAGGATAATTTTATTCTCATTGACTTTTCCTTTGTCCTCTCCAGAAATATACTGAAAGAGCAGATAATATCATCTGGATTCACTTTTACTCCCAGGTTTATACACATAACCCTACAAGAATTCACACTCCCCATAGACGGAAAAGCCATGATACTTTTCTCTCCCAGCAGGTAACTGATAAGTGTCTCCAAAACTCGTAGGATGATGTGATATGCACTGCTCCAGGTCATACTTTTTATACCACTTCACATTATTTTTAGAAAAATGTTATTTAAATCATACAGGGAATGAAAAGTCTACTTTCTTTCATTACTCCTTTAAGAAACTTGGCAGTTTGCAGATGATTTGTTTAACTGATAGAGCCACTTTTATTTTAAACAAAATCAGTATCTCACAGGTTAGAAATAATAAAAATCTATCATCTATGTATCTATCTATTAGGTATCTATGTATCTTATCTATCTATATCTACTTTATTCCTAAATCATGCATTCTATGGGCAAGATTTTGATTTTCATCTGCATTTTTTGATGTGCACCTTTCTTCTTTAAGAGCAAAAGTACACAGGCCTATTATATGTCATAAATCAGCGATCAGCTGAATAGATCAGATGGATTTATTGTAGCCAATCAACAGTTGATATTATCTCCTCACTTTGAATAGGTGAGCTTTATGTGTAAGTGAAGAGGCCACAGCAATTATGTGAAGAATAATTGAGATAATATATATAATATCATGTATTATAATAATATAACCCATTATGTATAATATATAGTATACATATATACATATATAAAGTATGTATACATATATATTATATATGTAGACAATAGATTATAGGTAATATATGTGTGTATTATATAGTATGTACTATATGAATATATAATATGTGTATATAATATATGTATAGTATATATTATATAGTCATACATTATCTATTACCATATAGATTTATATGGGTGTATGTGCATGGAGCACACTAGGATTTAGAATTACAGACCTTATTCTTGCTTGCTGGTGTGCACTCTACCACTTCAGCCACATCCACAGCTTTTTAGGATTTAGTTATTTTTCAGATAGTGTGCCCTGCTTTTTTATCTAGAGCTGGAATCAAACCTTTATCCTCCTATTTATACCTCCCATGTCGCTAGGGTTACAGTCCTTGGCTACCAAGCCCATCTTATTCTTGGAGATAGGGTCTTAGTACTTTTCACTCAGGCTTGCCTCAAGCCCAGATGCTCCTATCTATACACCCCAAGGAGCTGGGATTTCAGGCATGTGCCATAACTATGTGATTGTAAGAGTTAACTTAGTGATGCAAACTATGACTAAACAATTCAGTTACCATCCAAGGTCTCTAGAAAGTGGGAAGAAAATATTACTTCCAAGACAGCTTTTAGCAAGCTTTGGCTTGGCATTTGGAGTAAATGATGTACGGGGTGTCTGGATAGGAGCCCTAAGTGGAGAACCCTGCAGTAAAAGAGAGACTACACACACCACCACCCCCACACACATGTCTAGATACAGGTATGTACACACATGTGCACACATATACATGTATATAGACTAAAAATAAAGCTTCATTTACAAAACAGAGCACAGGAAAACATTGTCTTAAGAATAGATGTATGTTGTGGTATAAAATTAAGAGGATGGAATTTAGAAAATATGTTTGACATCAGTGGTTCACACCAATAATCTGAGCTATTCAGGAGGCTGAGATCTAAGGTATGGCTCAAGGAGTAGAGTTCTGGCTTAGCAAATGTAAGGACCTGAGTTCAAATCCCCTTATAGTATGTATAGATATCACACACACACACACACACACACACACACACACACACACACACACACACACACACACACACACATTTCAACTAATACAAAGATATTTCACCTGAACTCAATAAACATTTTCTTTCTTTTTTTATTTTTTATTTTTTTATTTTTATTTTTATTTTTGGGGTCTGGCCGTGGGGTCTGAACTCTGGGCCTGGGCGCTGTCCCTCAGCTCTTCAGCTCAAGGCTAGCGCTCTACCACTTGAGCCACAGCGCCACTTTCTGGCTTTTTTCTTTTTGCTTATGTGGTGCTGAGGAATCAAACCCAGGGCCTCATGCATGCAAGACAAGTACTCTACCACTGAGCCACCTTCCCAGCCCAACATTTTATTTCTTGTGTGCTTGCATATTTGCTGATTGGATTCAATAAGGTAGAACTAAATAGTTAGGAAGCAAATAACTAATTTAAAAAATCACTTTCTGTTTTCTCTAAAGTTATCCACAGTTTCCATAATAAAGGATCCCTGATAAAGTTCAATTTTCTTTATGATTAAAAATACCATTAATCCCCTTTGCTTTTTATTTAGTTAAAATATCTACTGACTTTCTCTCCTCTACCCCAAACCACTAAGAGCTTCATTTCTTTGTGTAGTATTGAACATAGTACCCACTGAGCCAAAAGATTTAAACCCCAGAAACACTTTTATTCTTTTGGCTGGTAGACTGATGGGCAACCAATGATTGAAATTTTATCAGAATGTCCTCAGTTAGCCTGCTTGAAATTCTCTGGATTTATGGGTTACCCCATTATAATCAGTCACAGGCTTGTTTGAAATCTGTGAAAGGATTTTATTTCAAGGCATAATTGATTTTGTTAATAAATCATATTTCCACATGATGTTAGTAAGTAGCTCAAAAAGGCACTCAAAAAAACCACATAGGAATTTTACCTTGGAAATATCACATTTTCCACAATGAGATTCATCTCAGAGCTTCTAGAAAAAAAAATGAGTTGAAAATATCTTATTAGTAGCAGCAAACACTGTATATGTTGATGCAAAGGAAAAGCTTTATCCTCACACTCCCATGAGGGTGGCAGATTGAAAATGGTGGTATGGACCATCCAGGAAGCCATTCCTCTGATATTATATATGGTAATAAGAAAACATGATAACTCAGGTTGACTTTTGTCAAGGAGAGAGCTGAAAGACTTCATTTGGAAAGCAAAACAAGCTCATCTTCAATGTTTAGCTTCAATTAACCAGCTCAAGTGGTAGAGCTCCAGCCATGAGAGCAAAAGAAGTCCTGAGTTCAAGCCTAGTCCAGGTGCACACAGGCACGCATGTGCATGCACACACACACACACACACACACACACACACACACACACAGTGTTCTTATTGCTGCATGCCCTTTGATTGTCATCTAAACTTAAACAGTGATAAAATCATGTGAAGACTCGGTACCACTGCCTTCTATTTGTAGTGTATGCCAAGAAGCATTTAAGTATAAGATGCACAGTTATTTGTGTGTAACACAACCAGATCTTGAAGTCTCTACTTAATTCATGTCAGAATAGAGGACAATTGTGCAATGAAAGTTTACTCAATAAACCTTGAACCTCAGCCATTTCAGATTTTCTTTCTGCCTATTTCTTTGCAGCTACATAATTTGGGGCAATTGGATTGGAAAGCGCAAGGGTGTTGTTGATGGCTCAGGGAGAAGGCGGTGAAGCCTCCATCAGTGAATGACGGTGTCCAGCAGCTTGTGATCTCTCTGACGTGGACAGCATCACTTGTTCCTTGTGCTGACTCCCACCAAGTCCACACCTTCCTTCCTGCTCTCAGTCTAACTTCTGTCTCCCAAGCGTTTTTAGCTCTCACTGCTTTTCCAACAGCTTTCTGCTAAATGAGGGACCTGCCAGGGAGCTGGAGCAAGTCATGTCTCTCATCCTCTGCATGCTGATGTTTCTTTCCACTCTCCCTATGAATTTGATGATCCAAAGCTTTCCCTGCACCTTGGTCCCACTGCTGTGTGAAGTCCTGAGCTAGCTCCTGGTATCCCTGGGGAATGGGACGTTCACCTCCTAAGAGATGCTTGTCTAAAACTGATCTTGCTTTTTTCCCTCCATTCTTTCCCCAATCCTTAGAGTCTTTTCCTTGTTTCTTATTTTTAATTGTAATCTCTTCTTTCTATGGAAGAAAAGATATTATGTCACATTTCCTCAAGACTTTCTCTTTTGCGTTAGTTATTTCATAAAGTCGAAAGTTTATTGTTACCTGACCACATTTTGTGGCTCTGTTGTACACCTCTGCCTGGGGTGATGGACTTGTTGAGCCCTGTAGGACCAGAGGAGCTGTGGGCAAGCATCCCAGGTGGAAAGAAAATGCATGCCTCCAAGTAGAACAAATGGCTTAGAAACTGATCCATTTAAGTTCTTATAACTGATCTTACAAAAATTCAGTTGTTTTTATCAACATTGCGTTTATAGTTGCCCTAGATGCTTGCTGGACAATACTGAAGGATTTCTCATGATCTTTCCTGCTTAAGTGATGTGAAATACCCAAATGTTTAGTGTTCATTATGTAAAACAAAATTCCATCCGAATCTTAAATTCACTGATTTTTAAAAAAATCTTTTTCATTTCTTCCTTCTCAGTTATATTTACAAAGCACAAAGATGAGATGACATCCAATTGTCCCCAAATAAAATAGTCAAGCCTGCGCGTTCCCCTTCCAAAACCTAGCAGGCCTCTCAGAAACCAAGCGACAATCAACAGTTCTCCAGCACTGAGTGGCCAGAGTAGTAGAAAAATATTTAGACTTGAAATGGCCCTTTGTACTCAGCCCTGTCACTCCCCTCTTACCCTCTACCTGTTTATCTGTCCAAATGACTCAAGGCAACAATAGTGACATTCGTGCCAGCTAAGGAATAAAAACATTTGCAATCCTTTCTTAGACATTTGCCTCTCGAATAGGAGTTAAGGGACTTATTTTTAATAATAATGTCAGCTCTTCCATTACAGAAAGGAATTAAAATACTCTTAGATTTCCCACAGGCTATTTACTATGGCTCGGTGTTGATAATGAGCTTGACCAGGTATTTTTCTCTTTGATTCAAGTTTTTCACCCTAATCAAAGAGCCCAAAGGAAGTAATCTTCTCAATCTAAATTTCCTATGCCAGGGCCACTGACGGACCTGGTGTTCAGAGCCACTAATGTCATTAAGTCAGATAATGGCTATTTACCAAAAGTTCACAAGGTTGGTGAATTGATTCCACATGTCTTCGTAACCAACCTGCATGTTAGCAGGAGATCTGCCAAATACATAAGATGCTGTGTATGCACTAACCTGTTACTTTTCAATGAGTCAGGATGAGGGACATAATCAGAAATAATGAAGTTGTGCTAGGTATAAAGCCAACCTCTTATAGGAGCTGAACTCACCTTTGCTTCAATGAAAGTTGCTTGAAATGAACAATAGCAAGACAGCTTTGAAACGAACAATTTGCTGCCTTTACAATCTTTGCTATATGATCCTTTGCTTTCCATCACGCACTCCTAGAAAGGATTCCCATAGTTGGGAAGTTAGTACAATGACCCCTAAAAGTTCCTTCGCTAACTGCATATTGTACCAGGTGTGTCTATGTCTCTACTCTTTACAAAACAAAATAGAAGATGGATTATTTGATGAATTTGCTTTCAGAATGAAGTATGACATGCTAACAAAATGTTGATTAATGTCTCCAGATCCCTTCTCATCTCACCTAGAGGTTAGGGCACGCTTTGTTGGTGTGTGGTGTATGGCAGCGCTAGGTGCCAGAGGTGACCACCATGTCAGGGAGAATTTTCAATTGCAATATACATATTGGTCACAAATGGAGGCTTCTTTTAGACATAAGAAAATCAGCAGTTCTCTCAGGAGTTATCTTCAGTGTTAAGGTGTCTCTCTGGGACTAGCATGGTTTAGGTTCTGGAGGACCAGCACTACTTTAGTAAAGGAGGGGCAGAATGTGTAAGCTTTTTTTTTTTTTTTTTGGGTCTGGTCTTGGGGCCTGAACTCTGGGCCTGGGTGCTGTCCCTCAGCTCTTCAGCTCAAGGCTAGCGCTCTACCACTTGAGCCACAACACCACTTCCGGCTTTTTTCTTTTTTCTTATGTGGTGCTGAGGAATCGAACCCAGGGCCTCAGGCATGCAAGGCAAGCGCTCTACCACTGAGCCACCTTCCCAGCCCCCAGAATGTGTATTCTTTTAGGACAGAAGATTATTTTTTTATTTTCTATTCAGAGACTTAAAAACCATATACATGCATATGCAATATTATAGGATATGAACTCAAACATTGGCATACTTCTGACAGTGTGCATCTTACAGTACCTCCTTTAAAAAAAAGTATTTGTGTTATAGTTGGGCATTTTGTCATAGCAATGCATCTCACCAGAATCTCCCCAAGTCCAATGCACGTATAACCAGCCCTAACCAAAAGCCCAGCTATGTATGCACTCTCTAGCAGAAACATCCCCCACTTTCTATCCCTTATCTTAAGACATTTTATATTCCAAAGAGGGAACAGAGGCAGGAACACAAATGCAATCTATACTGCAAAAGGTTTGTTAGATGAAGGGACAGCTGTGCCTGTTAAATGGATCTGAATGCTTCATTCTTGAGATCACACTTGTATTACAACCAAGCAATCTACTGGAGATTATAGAAAAGGAATCCCCAGTGTTTGGTGATAAGCTCACTTCCTCAAACGAATGTGCCATGAAGTAATATCCTGGGTAACAATGATGGGTTGTTTCTAGTTACCCTTGCATAACAGATTACATTATGAAACCTTTGGTGGTAAGAGAGGAAATGACAAACCCAGAAATATATGATTTTGTTAGAGCTTCATTGGAAAAACTATTGTCATGAAATTTATAGGAGAGAAGATAGAAGAGAGAGATGGAAGTTGCCATTAGAGCGGTAACATTAGGAAAGAAGGGAAAGAACATAACAAAGCAACAAAGATGGCATCTTGCCAAAAAAGAAAAAGAAAACAGTACAAGGTATGATGGCACACACTTGTAATCCCAGCTACTCAGGAAGGAGGGTGGGGAGGGTCACAGATTCACTGGAGGCCAGCCTGAGTGAAGTTAGTGAGACCCTTTGTCACAATCAAGGATTAAGGATGGGCCTTAAATGGTATAGCATTTGCCTACCATGTGGGAGGTCCTGGGTTCAATCTCAAGAACAAGGAAGAAAGACGAAAGAAGGAAGGAAGGAAGGAAGGAAGAAAGGAAGGAAGGAAGGAAGGAAGGAAGGAAGGAAGGAAGGAAGGAAGGAAGGAAGGAAGGAAGGAAGGAAGGAAGGAAGGAAGGAAGGAAGGAAGGAAGGTGAGAGAGAGAGAGAGAGAAATGTGCTTAACCGCATTCCAACAAGAAATTTCCAGTTTTGAAAGCCAGTAGAAGTTGACCAGTCCAGATCCATTTATGTGAAATCTAGTATTCCTTAGTATGTCCTTTCAGTGAAAGGAACAGGAAAAGCAATAGCTCTCAGAGCTGCCTTATGACATACCCACCTTTGCTTAATGCGTCTGTTGTGTATAGATCATTGATTATCATCCTGGGCATATTAGAAAGGGAGTAATTTTAGCCATCACAGATTTATTAATTAAATATTTTGAGCTAGAAATTTTTCTGTTCTAACCCCATTCAGATGAAATTTTACTTGGAAATGTATTTTGTATACACGTAGATTACAAACTAAGAAAATAAATACAAATGACAAGATCTGATATATAAGTTAATGTCAAACTTCTAGAATTGCTTGATTTATGAAAAATAATTTGAATAAACTTAGTGATTTTAAAATGGTTGGGTAATGAATGGTAACAAGAAGGTAGTAAAATTTTCTTTACAAGGAATGTAGATATAACACTTATTTGCTTCTGCAGCTAATAATTAACACAGAACATTTTTAATTTTAGATAAATAATTTGAACTTGTGAAAAACATCCCCTGACATTATTTATTTTACCTGGTTATTCATTTCTTGCGACAGTTTACATCCATGTCCTTAGGCTTTTCAATCTAATTTGACTTTCTATTTTTAGACCTGAAGTCTCAACTCAAAATAATGCTTACCAATAAAACATACAACTTGTTCTCCAATATTAAATTAGACGCTTACTAAAATAGATCACAAAATGTACTCACTGTGATCCTTAGAAAGATCTAAAGAATTCTGTCTTCCAAAACCAATCAGCCTAACACAAACCAACCAACCAACCAACAACAACAAAAAAAGCCAATAACTATCTTGTAGTGACTGAGACTGAAAAGGACTTGTTTGCATTTAGGGTTTTATCTGCTGTTGCATTGTTTTCTTTTTTTTCTTAGTCTCAGTGAGACTTGTACTTCAAAGTTCAAGTGAGTCCCAAGAGATGCTATCAGTCTGATCAGCCCAGTGAGCAGATACTTCGAGCCTCCTCCCAAGAGCGATGCTCTACAGAAAGGTGGAAGTGGTCAGAAGCCGTTGAACAGTGGTTAGGAAGGTAGGGCTTTGTGGGTAACGATGGGAAAGAGTCGTTAGGCAAAAGCTGCTTCACCACACAGGAAACAGAAAACCTCCTGAGAGCCTCTTGGCCAGCTGTGGCAGAAGAATTTACATAGATAGCATTGTAATGCCAGAGCTTGCATTCACTTGACAATCAAGAAAGGGAGGCTGAGGGGCTGCAGTGTGAAAATGGAAAGAAAAAAATGCCCAGGTGCCTGACCTAGTTATTAGCTCTGTGTGTCTATTGAGAATCATGCAGTTGTTTTATCCACCCAGCAAAGATGCTGGGAACAGAGAGCTACATTCCATCACATGGAAAACCAGATGAATCCTCAGGCAGGTGAAAAACAAAGGAAAACTAGATTGCAAATGGAACTCCACTCACAAAAAATGGCATTTTATAACTTCAAAGCCCTGAAATGAAAACGTTTGCATTTTCGAATTGTCTATATTGACAGCTAAAATATATGCAAATATTTATAATAAATATTAAAATGATAATAAGAGGGAACATTGCTAGCTTTGTTCTCACTTGTAAGAAACCGATGAACCTTTCTGATTATATTTAGAGAATTCTGTGCCGAGAAGTCTTTGAGCTCCAAAGTACCAACCCCAGGTAAGAAATAAATGCACCAACATTCGGCGAGTTGACAGCCCTCACACCATGATGCCCAAACTCGGGCTGTGAGCCCAGGTGCAGCGCTCAGATACTTTTGCTCACTAAGCATTGCTATGCTGCTTAGACAATGTTGAACCCTAATCTTACAAAAAACACCTGATCTTGTGTTTCTGTTTTGCTCTCTCCTTTGTTTCCAGTTAGCTCTTCTTCTTGTAGTTCATATACATCCTTCATGTAGTCTATCCTTAGAGATAATTTTACAAATGACTTCTTGTGACTTCTACTTTTGTCTGTTGCCATTTGTCAGTTACTATTATTTTAATTCCATAATGTTTTGACATTCACCAGAATTTTAATTTTAAATACCTTCAAATGCTTGAACATGCTTCTACAATAATATCTGTAACACAAATCCTTATCAGCTGAAGATAGTTGTGTGGCTTCATTTCTTTCTGGTATGAAATATATATGGGAAAGAGAAGAGCAAAGTAGACAATAAATCAAATGTTAAAACAACCTCAGTAACATCCATTGCAGTTGTCTCTAATGGCATCTTTTCATCCAGTGTACTTACTGAATATATTCCCTTCAGTGAACCAGGAACTATTCTTGAGCAAGATCTCAACGTCAAATACCCTAAGTTATCAATCCCTGACTTAAGAATGGTGTGTATGCAAACAGCTGGTATATGTATTTTTCCCATCTTTTTTGCCTGTTTCTTTAGGCCTCACTTTTTCTGACTGTTATACCCAAAACTTTCGGTGAATTGACTTTTCACCTTGTATCCAAAAGCTAAACAAAAATTTTTTGTACTATATCCTTTCTTTTTTTCTCTCTGTTCTGAATACTTCAGGAAGATGTCTGTCCTGTAACCTGCCTTACTCTTCCCTTTGTCTTTCACCTAGACAAAGCCAAGTTCACCTCATCTTTGATTACCTTCCAATTCCTGTCCTTCTCCCTCTCCCTCCCTCTTTATCTGTCTCTTCCTCTTCCTCCCCCCTCCTTCTCTTTCCCCTTCTCCCTCTCCCTCACCCTCTCCTTACTCCTCTCCCTCTCCTTCTCCCTTTCCTTTTTTCTTTTAAGTGCCTAGAAAACTTCCCAGCCAGCATGGAAAAATGAATTTTTGTGGGAAGTAATTCTGGTTGCCTACAGCCTACTTATTTTTTTTATAGTCTTCCATTATAGCAAAATAAAATAGTTCCCATCCTCTTCTGTTTTATAGATAACAGTGGATCTGCAATCATTTCTATTCCACCAGCCCAAAAGGATGAAGTCCAACCATCTGTGAATAAATAGCAAAGGAAAATAAAGCAAAGCAAAACACAATGGCACCACAGGATGTTCACTGCGTTTCATTTTGCCAAAGCAAAAGATGCAAACCCCCAAAGGAAAGCAAACAAACAAAAAATTAAACAAAATATTCTGTTAACTCACTTTCATATTCATTTCATTAAAGAAAAATCTTGTGTTGAAAGCCTTTCATAGCTGTGAGATGCTATTGACAAATGTTGGTGGCCTGTGACAATTGGAACCACGCCATGGTTTCACATTCCTGTTTCACGTTCATTGCCTTTTATGGTCTTAAGGTGGACTCAAAGACTAGAGATACCTTTGCCGTGTATGCAAACCTTTATTAGCAAACAAACACAGAAACAATGATAAAGCCTTCTTCTAAGTAGCATGCAGTGTAAAGAATGAACTAGAAATCACCTTTGGGAAGAGACTTTTAACTTGGATAGTGCATGGCCTTGTAAACATTTAAGACTTAATCTAAAACCCTCCACGAAGTCCATATTCACATTTTTCTCGGTGCCTCTAATTCAGTTCCTCTAGATGTTGAAATACAGTAGTCTTCCAGAGCTACAGCGTTTTAATGGAGGGGGCCTGTTTGCAGGACTGTTTCTCTAATCTTCTGATTTCAGAGCTGAGGAGGGTGAGCCATTCATATGTGAGTAATGAAGGTCAGATCAACAATCCAGGCTTGGGGATATGGCTCAAACAGAACTTCTGAATAGCCTGTGTGAGGCCTGTTCCCCATTTCCAGTTGTGTGAAGAGATCTAGTGGTGTTCTCATTGTCGGTTGTTGTGAAGTTAATTTAGCATGACTACTGTCAATTGATTTGAATTAATAAAATGATCTGGGAGTCCAGGACAGATTAAAAACAATTGGTCAAAATAGCTTGGGTATTTTTTACATATACAAATATTCCTGTTTTCCTGGAAAGCATGCTGATATTGATACATTTAGGGGTGATATTTCACTTTCCATAAGATTCCCAGGTATGGGTATTGAGCACCATTTGGAAGCAACCACATTCTTTGGTCCAATTGGATCTATCAACTTATGTTTTTTGTTCTTTTTTTTTTTTTGTCAGTCATGGGGCTTGAACTCAGGGCCTGGGCGCTATTCCTGAGCTCTTCTGCTTGAGGCTAATGCTCCACCACTTGAGCCACAGCTCTACTTCTGGTTTTCTGGTGGTTAATTGGATGGAAGAGTCTCATGGACTTTACTGCCTGGAGTGGCTTTGAACTTGATCCTCAGCTATCAGCCTCGGGAGTTGCTAGGATGACAGATGTGAGCCACTAGCACCCAGCTCCTTCAGCTTAGGTTACACTGTGGAAGAGCACACTCACACAAATTCTATGATGGCACGGAGGACCTGGTACTTGACTTCTCTCAGGGCACCTATTAATTCCTCTCATCAGAAATATTTCTCCTGCTGTGCTTTAAAAATGGTTCTTTGTCTGGTGTAGAAAGGGCCAGAGAAGGGCTGGCAAAGAGCCTGTATATTTCAAATTCTTCTTTAAACTTCCCCCTTTCATAGGTTAAATTCCTTCAACTAAATCTCTTAACTTATTTCAAGTAGCTAATGGTCCTCGTGGTTGACTGACTGTCTGTTCTGTGCACTGCAGGGTTGTTATTTTTTTTTTTTATTCCTTTCATGAAATCGAGGAAAACACTCAAAAATCACAGGTAGGATGATCTCAGTTGTTTGTAAAAGAAATTCATTTTGCAATTTATATTTTCAGGCTCATTCTCTGCACTTCCATGTTATCCAAAGAGATATTTCTTTCTTGTATTTTCTTTTTTCCTATTATGATATACTTTAAAAAATACCCTCTTCTACCAATAGTGATCCCTTGTTGAAGTAATGTACACATACAGGAAATACACAAAAGTATTTGATAGTCATTTTAATCCTATGAACAAATAACCATTCTTGCATTATACATTTTTCATGGTATTGTAGATTAAACCCAGGCCTCATATATGTTAAGTAGATAAACCACAAATCAACTAAGAACTTCTGTTCTAAGCACAGAACATTTATATGACCTATCTAAACCCTGAAAAGATGTGTTCAACTCACTATTCACTTTGGATTTATGGACACCATAGTTGGTGCTAGGGACACTGGAAAAGAAGAGCTGAAATATGGTGGATATATATTACCCTCATAAGACAAATAAGTTAGAATAGAAAGGGCAAAAAAAAATTCCACTGAGGCTTTTCAAAATAAAATTTTAGAATGTAAGAAAGAAATTCAAAAAGTTAGAAAGTAGAAGAAGAACACATTAGGGATGGACTGATGAAAGGAACAGAAAGGAAATGCAAATTAAAAGAATTACGGGTCTGACAGGCAAAACATAAACATTTGGGGGGGGGAATAAGTTATTCTGGCATAACACAATAAAGTATCTGTATTCATGTGCTCACTCCCATAATGGAAGAGGTATCCCATCGTATGGAATATCGATGCATTAGGGAATAAGAAAGTGTGAAGGGGCATTGCTCAAGCGGTAATTCCCTTGGGGCTAGTGTACAGCCTGATTTCAAACCCTGAGTGCCACCAAATTAAAATAAAATGAAGAAACGAGGACACATTATCATTGTCGCACTATCTTATTTAACTTTTGTCAAATTAAACATCATCAAAACACTTTCCTTAAAAATGAATATGGTATTTTTGTATCCACCAAACTGATTGAAAATGAAAATGCTGGAGGCTCATTTCTCTAATCCTAGTTACTTACCCTGAAATCCAGAAAATTGGAAGCCATCCTTGGTAGAAATTTCTTCAATTCTCCATCTCGAAATAACAGACAAACCGCAGGGCTGGAGGTATAACTCAAGCAACAGAGCACTAGCTAAGTAAGCTTAAATCCCTGGAGTCAAATTTCTATAGTACCAAAAATAATCACAATAATTGATCATGAAACCTACATCTTTTCTGTACTCCTTTATATTTATATTTTATTTGATTATATATAATGTATAATATACATTTATATTATTATATAAAGATTTATTTTGTATAATTATTCAATTAAGTTACTACTTAAGGCTGATGATTTGCACAGTCATGTCAACATTTTGGAGCTATTTGAGTGTGTCGAACTATGGATTATACTGTAAAAAACCAATAGAGTTAAACAGAGATAATATTCAGAAAACTATCTGGAAAAAGTTATTAAAACACATCAGATTGTTTTCAAATTCCCTATTTTTTTAATTGTCTTATCTGGTATTAGGAAAATACTTTAACTTTTTAATACATTTGGTGTATAAATTATCTTTGAGAAGTTATCTTTGGCCTTCCTCCCATGATCTGAATGGTAAGGTAGAGGTAAGGTTAGCTTTTTGAACCTTAATGACTTAGTTCTTAAAATCTATTCCTGAGTAAATCTTCAAACTGACTTCCTGGTATAAAAATCATACCTGTTATGATTAGGTTTGAATTTTCAACTTTTACTTGTTGTGATCTAATTTTAAAAGCACTTTGCAGAGGGAAGATCCTCTCTATAAACAGCTAAGGAAGACTTGTTCACATTTGATGAAATTCTCCCGTGGCTACTTTCAAAATTGTCAGTGGAGGAAGTGGCCCTGTGGCTCAAGTAGTAGAACACTTGTTTTGAGCTGAAGAGCTCAGGGACAGTGCCCAGGCCCAGAGTTCAAGACCCACAATGGACAACAACAACAACAAAAACTCAGTGGAACTGATTGGGAAAAAAAAAAAGAACCCTACATCGCATTTTCATTATTTGAGCTAAGTTATGCGGTAGAGGAAGCCTTATCCTCCTAAAGTCTACCTTGTTCAACAAACTCAGCTCCCTTTTAATTCCTCAGAATTTAGACATTCATGAACATCTGTGGACATCTGTCTTTTCAGTTTTGAAAGAGAAGTTATAATTTCCACTTTAAAACATTTTATCCAAAGAAATAAAGTTACAGTTGCCAGTAATTTGGAAATGCTAAGAAACCAATGAATAATTGCAACTATACAGAGATATCAAAAATAGAAACATAAACTGGGCTCTTTGAATTCATTTGGGTTGATGTGATTAGAAATTATTAAAAACTTCTGTTTTGAGAATATTACATAAGCTTAAGTTCTGAATCCCTCTCTCCCCCATTTAGTGAGGATTTACAATTTGAATGGCATCAAGGGCTCTTTTGACTTTGAAATACTGATTGTGCACATTTTTACTAGTTTTGAAAAGGTGTTTTTCAAAAATATATCATTTTAAAGAAGTTAGTTCCTATTTCAGAAATTAGACTGGATTTGTTTATAATATTTCCTTATGTCATAAATAACCTTCGGGTTTCGCTCACTTCATAAATGCGTCTTTTCTTCATTGCTAGAGGCAGGGAATGTGAATGAGTTCTCAGGAGGAAATACCCACACGGCCCCAGCGGTCTCCAGTGTAACACTCTAGAACAGCCAGCTGCACACGGGCCAGCTCAACACCAAGATACGGTCCCAACGGACTCAAAGCCCAATATAAAACACAACAGAATCCACTTGCACAGCTTTGTGCGTAGACTGTGGCCATGTCGTTGTTATTTGTGATGATGGGGTGGCAATGGTGATGATGTTGCTTCATATAATCATATATTCCAGTTGATTAAACTAGAAGTGCAAAAGAAACATTTTGTATGTCTTCTTTAAAGAAATGGCCATCCTGAACTGGATTTTCACTTGTTACAGAGAGAGAGAGAGAGAGAGGAGGGAGGGAGGAGGGAGAAGAGGAGAGTAGAAGGAGAAGAATAAAGGAGGAAAAGGGAAAAAAGGAGAAGGAGGAGGAGGAGGAAGGCAGGAGGAGGAGGAAGGGAGGAGGAGGAGGAGGAGGGGGAAGAGGAGGAGGGGGAGGGAGAAGAGGAGGGGAAAGAGGAGGAGGAGGAGAAAAGAAGAGGAAGAAGAAGGAGAAGGAGAAGAAAGGAGGAGGAGGAGGAGGAGGAGGAGAAGGAGGAGAAGGTCTTAAAAAGACAAAAAAACATACTGTTTGTTACCAAGAATTTTAAAAAGTGATGTAATGTTCAGAACACCAAATTACACGCATGAAATACTTCCTGCATGCTTATTTCAATACTTGACCACAATATTACCAAAGTATATCTCATTACTGGAACAAGATTGGGACTTGCGAGAGAAACCTGGATGACATACTAGGCCAATAGCTGAAGAGGCCAACCGCAGGACTGGGCGACAGTCACACATTTGGCCATTCATTATTTCAAAGACATTTTAATCAATGTGCAATGAGACAAAGAATACCCAAGGGGACTGGGCTCACCACACCCAAATCATTCAGCTCTCTGCCTAGTGAGGAGGTCATCGTTTTCAGTCAGATTTCCTACGGAGCTCCTTCACGAAGCCCACTCATGTCGAAAAGTCTCTTGAAGGTTTCTTTTCATTTCCACTGTTGATGACACCCCTCTTGGCAATCAGAGGCGTCCTACAGATAAGTAACTACGGCACTCTGGAAGATATAAAATGCCTCATGATAGTAACGACAAACAGTGCTGAGCACCTGTGTATCCGTGGAGAAATGACAATGCGATAAAGACAAGGTGGCTTTGCACCTTGAGTTGATAGTTTGTGTGTGTGTGTGTGTGTGTGTGTGTGTGTGAGAGAGAGAGATTCATTGTGTGTGTGTGATTCATTGTGCGTGTGTGATTCATTGTGCGTATGTATGCATATGTGCCAGTACTGTGGCTTGAATGCAGGGCTTCAAGCTCTCGCTTGACTTTTTTTATTGTTTGTTAGTCATGGGGCCTGAACGCTGGGCCTGGGTGCTGCCCCTCAGCTCTTCAGTTCAAGGCTAGCGCTCTACCCCTTGAGCCACAGCGCCACTTCCTTTTTTTTTTCTGCTTATGTGGTGCTGAGGAATCAAACCCAAGGCCTCATGCATGCAAGGCAAGCACGCTACCACTGAGCCACCTTCCCAGTCCTCTTGCTGGAGATTTTCACTCAGGGAAAGTACTCTACCACTTTAACCACACCTCCACTTCTGGATTTCTGATGGTTAATTGGAGATAAGGGTCTTACAGACTTTCCTTCATGAGCTGGTCTTGAACCTCAATCCTCAGATCTCAGCCTACTGAGTAGTTAGGATTACTACTGCTAGTATTAATATTAGAATCACTATTAGCCACTGATGCTTGGCTAATAGTTATTCCTTTCTGTAAGTAAAAATGGACTATATATTACTTATATTTAGTGTGCAGTATTATGTATTTCAAATCATTTCAGGGATAAGCAAGAAACAGGCAGAAATAACTTATGAACTCTATAAAATAACTACATTGATTCTATGCTCTTATGATATCTATATCAATATGTACCTATGTACATGTGCATTTGTTAGAAAAAGCTTTCCAAATACATACATCTCTTAAGTAGAGTTTCCTCCAAAGACTTTACAAATATCCCCAAACTACATTGTACAAAACATTGATACAACCGATTCCTTCTTTTTTTGAGGATGACCGTTAGGAATGAAGATTCTCTTGTTGCAGAGGGCAGCGGTGGCTTCTCCTGGGTGAGCTGGTGTGGCACAGACTCTCTGTTATTGTCCTGACCTTCCCCAGTCATTCATGTGCAGTGATTTATTGTTTGAAGGTCTTCTCGTCTACGCAGAAAGCCCTGATAAGGAATTTGAATCTTTTAATAAAATTAGTAATAAAAAACAACCAAATGAAAGAAAAGCAATAAGTTCACGATCCTAGGCTTTTCAGCAATCGTTCTAGAATGAGTGACGTGGATAAAGATGGCTATGCTGTGACTTTCAGGGTTAAAAGAGTGCCCCCAAAGAGTTGGAAGTCCTGAGTTTGCAACTGATTGTTGCATATGTGTGTGCATTTAAGTGCATGTGTGTCTAGTAGCTAGAGATGGCAGGGGAGGTTGGCTCTAGGTGGACTGATTGCTTATCTCTGTTGTCACTTGTCAGTCACAGGGAATGAGTCACACCATAGGAGGGTATGTACTTAGTAGATTCAAATAAGTGACATCTGCCCAGAGTACTAGCCATGGTGTCCTTCCTGTGGCGTGGAGCTGCAGCCTGCGTGTCCCATGTCACTCATTTACTTCCCTGTTCATCAGCTCACTGCCACTGTCTCCGCTGAGTGCTTCCAGTGTGCAGAATGCCAGGCTAGTTTAAAGACGGCATACCTCAGAGCACCTACTACCACTGACTGGCAGAGCAGAGCATCAGAACACTTAGAATTCTGAGCTGAAATCAAGAGCCCCTAAATCCTACCTCACTGCCTTGTCCAGTGGGTTCTACCCACCCTCACAGACTGAAAATGAGTCCTAGAGCGTGCCCAGGAAGGAGGGAAGGGCCGTGAGGGCCGGGCCCCCACTTCCTCAGCTACGATGGGCAACATTTCCGGGTAGAATGTGCATCGGGAATAGTTACCAACATACATGGAGGTCAGGAGTTTATTTTGGTAATCATTTGTATGGGTCACTATCAAGCTTAGAAAGAAAAACCCAAGGAGAGGCAAAAGCAAAGAGGGCAAAGTACAAAGTACCTATTGACATATGCTAGCTGCTTTTCCTCCTTCTCAACAAAAGTAAATGCTGGTCCCGAGTCTTTAGGAAAGGGCGTAGAATTCAAAAAGTGATGCTGTTAGGAAGAATTTGTCCACAGTTTTATCACCATGGAAATGATGTAAAGGAATGTGTAACCATCCAAGTATTTGTGATTATACATACATACATATATATGTATATACATACATATATATGTGTATATATATATACATATATATGTATATATATATGTATGTATATATATATATATATATATATATATATATATATATATGAGTGTGGATGTAAAGCTGAGCCCCCTCTGCGTGCTTCTTGTCTTGAAGAACAAAGGTGTTGGTAATCTTCTGGCTTGCGTTCTGTATTTGGGGTGACAGCTCCCACTCTTTCTCCAACACCATTCTTTATTTCCTTGCAGGGTGGGAAGGTCTCTCCCCTAGAGTCGAATATTTCTCTTCCAATTCTTTTTCCTTTGTTTCTTCTTTCTGTAAAAAGAAAGCCATGTCCCCTGGAGGTATTCTCACAGGGTTCCATGAATAGCCAGCGTTTCTCACGCTGGGCTTCTGTGAGCCTTGGAAAACTCAAAGGCAAAGTCAGATGCTGGAGGGGATGTGGACAGGAGGGAATCTTACTGCATTGTTGGTGGGAGTGTAAACTTGTTCAACCACTTTGGAAAGCAGTATAGAGGTTCCTCAAAAGACTCCACAGAGAGCTCCCCTATGACCCAGCAATCCCACTTTTGGGCATTTACCCAAATGTTCACAAACAAGACCACAATAAAGCTACCAGCACGACTATGTTTATTGCGGCCTTATTTACCATAGCTAAGATATGGAACCAACCCAGATGCCCCTTAGTAGATGAATGGATCAAGAAAATGTGGTATATACACACAATGGAATTCTAAGCCTTCATCAGAAAAAATGACATTTTGCCATTAGTTAGGAAATGGAAAGGCTTGGAAAAAATTATATTAAGTGAAGTTAGCCAGGCCCAAAGAAACATAGGTCCCATGGTTTCCCTTATTTGCAATAACTAGTATATGTCTGAGTCAAGCAGAAAAGGTCAGATAAGGTGATGTTAGGGAAATGAACCCTAAGATATGTATTCAAATGTTTTTTTCTTTCATGCGATTGTTTCTAACACAATTATAAGATGATTTCTTTGTTGCTTTGTATGTCTCTCCCTGCTTTCACTGTATTTGATGTCGGAATAATTTCTGGAGGGGAAGGGGAAAACAAATCATTTAAATAGGGATACAGGTGGACCCATCACAACAATAAGATGTACAAGTCGTTATGTCGAAAATGAACTTTACAACGTTGGTGGTGGGGGGAAGAGGGTTGGGTGGGGGGGGCAGTGGGAGGATGGGATGGGAAGAGGAAACAAAGGAGGAGGCTACAATGCTTGATGAGAAATGTACTCATTGTCTTTCCCATGTAATTGTAACCCCTCTGTACAGTATTTTCACAATAAAAAAAAAAGGCAAACTCAGCAGTGAGGTTCGGTTGCTCAGTGCGAGTGATCCCGTCCTTGCTTTCGTCTGGTCCGGGTGATGGTGGGCGAGGCTGCACTGGAAGTTGGCTAGCTATCTAAACAGCCTGGTGAGAAGGGGGTGAAATGTCATCTGCAAATAAATTAACTGCACATTCACTTCATGTACAACTTTTCCCTTCACAAAGCTTAGCATAAATTCCAAAAGTGGCAGCATTCATTTGCAGATATTCAACTCATACTTCATGCTTCAGTTTTAATAGATATTAACAGGTATTATTGTTCTGATAGATTTCTAGATCATCTCTATGTTAAAATTTGGTTTATGAAAGTAAGATGTTTCCATATCCATTCCATACCAATAGTGCTTAATTGGAGTTAAGAATCTCATGGAGTTAGCTGCCAGGGTTGGCTTAAAACTGTGATCTTCAGATCTCAGCTTCCTAATAGCTAGAATTACAGTTGTGAGCTACTGGTGCCTGCCTAAACAATTGTTTGAGTAAGTTTGAAGTGGATTTTTTTGTTAGTTGTTCCAAATTTTATTGCAAGGTTTAACTTTAACATAAAAAATATTCTAGTAAGAAAAATTCTAATAAGAAGCATGCATTGATGCATTTTTCATAGAGTTCAAGGTAAGAAATACATTCAAGACCCAAATACCTCTCTTTGATCAAAACTATTACCCTGATCTAAAATTATACTATTATATTATATAGATCTTGTTGATCTAAAATTTTACTACTATAAAATGAATGTAATCTAGGCATTTTAAGCATACTGCAAGTACTTAAAATAATGGCATCTCAAAATGTGTATACTGAAATGAAAATAGCCTCTATTATAAAATCAAATAAAAATTAATGTATAGCTCATTTAATATGCCATAATTACAAGTTAGTTATTAAATTTCCTATAGAAACTACCTTATTACTTTGTGCTATTTTACAGTTTGAATGACTCCTCTATTTATATAACATTGTACATAGTCACGAACAGTGCTATTACAAGCATATCACATTTATTTGGTGTTCAAATATTTAGTGATAAGTTATTACATTCTAGGCATTATAGAGTTACAATGTGGAAAATGTCATGCTGGCAATTACAATGCCATGTCATTATATTGCTTGTTCAGAGCATTTTTGTAAGATTAAACAGAGTCAGTTTATTTGGTACATGGAAAGGACTCAGAACATTCTTTTAAAAGACTAGTTTACTTGGAAAAGAATTAATATAATTGCCATTGGGTGGGGAAGAATGTAAATGAAAATCTTAGAGATATTTCTGTTGGAATTATGTTTAATTCTTAAAAGAAACACCTCTGTTCACCCTTTTTATTCTTCAAAGTACAAGTAGGCCCTTGATGGCTGTTTGATTTGTGGTCTGTGTCAACACCAGAGCTTCGTGTTAAAACACTACACAGAAAATCATCGGTCTCTTCAAAATCTGAAAGGGAGAGAAATACCCAGTGACATTTCTTTTGTTTTACAGCACGTCGCTAACATTTGGTGCACTGCATTTTAAAGTTCTTGTCACTACGATGTAAAATACACAATTTTATAGAATTGGTGGGCAATGTAATTTTCTCTTTAGGCAGAATGCCTCAAAATCAAATCGATGAATTGTCTTTCCGGGGAAAGCCATTCTGTTGTTCATCACGGGCTTCCCTCCGGGAAAATGACTTTCACAGACATAGATGAGCTAAGAATTATTTTCCCACATGAAGTCAGGTAAGCTGGGGGCCCCCGTGGAAAATGAATCAGGTGAGGGCACGTTTCCAAACAGTTCCTCCTGTGTGGAGATAATAAGGCAAAGGCTGACATAGTATTGAGTTCAATACTGCAGTCCCCATGAGTAGACCTTTGCTGATCTGGAAGAGTGGATCAACAAAGGGACCTTAGCTAGGCCACCATGATGCTCGTATCCCTGGTTTCAAATTCAGTGCCCTGTCTTAGTGCATAGTGGTCAGTGGGGCTAAGGGAGGTCTGGGGTTTGGGAAGCAGAGGGGATTCCAGTCTGTACCGAAGGTGAGAATATCGTGAGACTATCTTCCATTTCACAAGAAGATCTTCCGTATTCAAGGCATGAAAGGCTCTCCAGGCAGCTCACCGTTTACAATGCTTTTCTGCAATCCTCCACTGGAAAGGAACCGAATCTTTCCTAAGAGAAATTTGATGTTTTGACTATTTTTTAAAAATCAGTCCTACAAAATTATTAAAGTGATCCTTATTTTTGTGGGGGAAGTTTATAATCTCAGACTTGGAGGAACAATTCTCTCCATGATGAATTTGAAAGGGTGTAATAAAAAAGTATTAAATTTTATGATAAAATAATAGTAATTCTCATTCCATGATGTGTAAATTCCCTAGTAAAACTCTTACTCTTTGCTAAATGTGTCACGTTTCAAAGCATTTTGTCCCTAACATTAGCTTTGCATTGATTGCCTAGATCACAGTAGACGTTCCTTGAAAGTGATGCTCTAGAAGTTCAGCTATTCAAGGGGCAAAGGCAAGACGATCTTGAGTTCTAGCCCAACCAGTCAAAGCTAACCAGAACCTTACTCAAAAGCAAAGAAGGAGGATGGAGCTTGGGCCAAGTAGTAGGGTCTTTGCTAATATGCACGAGGCTCTGGGTTCAATCCCCAGTCCAGAAAGTAATGCCCATCCTCCATCCCCCCACCTGCTAATAGATGTTATTCTAGAATTCAAGGAGGTGGGGTTGTTATCCCATTTCACCGAGAAGTACAATGTGCTTTCTATATAAGCTACTATACCTTGAAATGTTCTTAATTTTAAGATTGCATGTAATCCGAATCGCATTAGTTCCCAGTGTGAGCATTGAGGTAAAAATGCATGATGGATCATGCCTATAATCCTAGCTACTTGGGAAGCTGAGCTCTAAGGATATCAATTTGAAGCCAGTCCAGGTAGACAATTCCAGAAAGGTTCTTATTTCCAATTAACCAGAAAAATAAACAGAAGTAGAGGCTCAAGTGGTAGAGTACCAGCCTTGAGCAAAAAAGCTAAGGCCTTGAGTTTAAACCCCCCATTACTCACAGGCACGTGAGCGCACATGCACACGCACGCACACACACATACACACACACACACACACTCACACACACACACACACACACAGAGTCTTATGGAATGTAAGTTTATAATGAGTGAGAGCTGTATTCACAAATACTCTAGGGAATTCATTCCATTCTGTCTGGAAAGGTAAATTATTTATGAATCTATTCTAGAGAGTGTAATGATTTTTTTCTAAATGATCAATTGTTCTGGTATAGAAAGCATGTTATCTTATTCCTTATGCTGCTATTTATATTTCATGTTGAGATTTTCAAATCCAGCCCTCAGGGATTCCTTAAGTTTTGTTCTGCATTTATGAAAATAGGGTGCTGATGTTTTTCTCTCAGTATTTCCTGCACCTCACTCTCCCCATGATTTTGTCTCATTATTTTGGCCTTAAATTTGATCACATTCAGTTTGTAGTTTTTCCTGCAATGTCTATGGTTTTAAAAACAAAATGTTACATCAACCTTGTGAGTCTGAGTCCTCTCTTTATTTGGGAGGAGTTAGACCTTGGCCCAACCTTCTCATTCCAAGAATGGAGACACTGAGGTTCTGAAGGTGAAATACTTTCTTCCCGGTGTTTAAGCTACTTGAACACAAAGGATATTTTCAAAATGACATTTCTGAAAAACATATGTGTTTCAGTATCTGAAAAAAAAAAGAACTGTCCAATAAAACCAAAGCATCCAGAACAAAACGAACATTGTGCCATTGCAGGTGAATGAAATATTTAGGAAGCAAAATTAGTGTTACTTCAAAAGTATCTATGAGCTTGGAATCTTTGTCTTGATTAATAAGCTGCACATTGCGAAGCACGCCTGCGGCTTCTTCTGCAGAGAAAGCATTACGTCACTGTTCCTCTCCCGACTGTGATCAGGAAGAGCAACAGACAGTCCTGTGCATAGGCCCTGAGACCCCAGATCACGTTCCTGTCGCAGGCCACTGTGATGGGTCTCCATGAACCTCAGAATATGGCTTTGCTGCTGGATAGGGAGATAGATGCATCCTTGAATTAAATCAAATTTATTCTTAGTCTAACTGTGAAGCTAGAGAAAAATTCTTCTAGGGGGACTTACCACTAAATCTGGACTAAAAAAGAATCAAATAGGAGGGATTTAATCAAAGTGCTTTATATGTACGTATATAAACATCACAATGAAACCCTTTGTGCAATTCAGTTGCACGCATGGAAGAGAAGAGAGGAATGAAACAGAATAAATGTCCAGGCACTCTCTGCATTATATATTCCCAATATTACAGCTTTATTTCCATGGATCCTGGAAGTCATCTTGTTCTGTGATTGAAATAGTTGCATTAGCATATAAATATTTCAACACTCGCTAAGTACTTCAGAAAAATCTCTCAAATATACAACTTCATAGACCACTCCCCGAACCGTGATTTAATCTTTCATGGTAGTCCAACGTGAATTGAGTTCATCTGATTGCTGGGTAGTTCAGAGCATGCTTATGTGGTTTTAGTATACTGTAAAAAGCAATGCAAATTTTATTAAGCAAATGATCTCTCAGATGTAGAAGTGGTGTCTATTTCAGAAGCAACATAAATCTGATCCCTGCTTGGACTCAGGGCAGAATTATCACTCACTCACACACACACACACACACACACACACACACACACAGGTGTATATACATACATACATATTCCTCTTGAGATATGTATGTGTGTGTATATATATATATATGCATATAGATATATATCCCTTTTTGAAACTGTTTTTCAGGCTTATTCATGACTAGGAAATATGGTATTAAACTGAGTAAGTAACAAATGAGTGTAGGAATAGCTATGTTACATAAGCAGATGAGAGTTTGAAAGACCAGTGAGGAAATCTAAAGTAGTCTATTGTTGATAGATGTCTGGTGTTTTGGCCAACATCTATGTAAGACCGTATCTCTGTATTGCTCTGTTGCACACTTCACTGACACCACTGCCCTAACCTGCCCAACTTTTACACATTAAACCATTCATAGCATTCAAAATATTTGATATATATATCTTAAACATATATATTACAATTTTGACTCTACTTTTTTCTCAGATAATAGAAAGCACACTGACAATCACTAAGCACACAAGCAGAAGTTTCATGTTTAAATATATATATAATAAATATATATCATATATATTTATATATAAATGGGATCTATGTGGGTATATAATAGGATTTTACATGACACCATTTATGTATTTTACATGAAAATATACTGTTCTATATATAATATTTTCTTTATTGTTATATTACTTACTAGATAAGAATATTCCTCGGCGTATAAATAATATTTATTTTAATCTTTAGCACTTTTGTTAGATAATGTTATAAGGTGAGATGATGTTCGTGGACAGGTATCATGTAGGAGCGCCATGTCCCAAGTCAACTTTAAATATTATAAAAAAAAATGACATCTTTATGTGAAGAGCCCATAAGACATAAAAATAAAAATCAAGAAATGACTTTTTGACCAATAGAAAACATGCATAGAAATAGAGAAAACATTTAGTTGCTATTTTAGAGAAGTAAAACATTTTAATGAAAAAGGAGCAGTAATGCAAAATAATTGAGCAAAATTAAAAGCCTATAGAAAAATTTTAAAATTGAGAAAAGTCTCCCCCAAAGTAGAAAAAAATAAAGTAAAAAAAACATAGAGACATGGTAAATTAGGAGAAAAAGGATAAGAAGATGAGAAAAATGACCAAAGTACAATATCCAGATCATAGAAGCGCTTAGAAAGAAAGAAATTAAAAACCAGAGAGAGGAAACCATTAATTAAATAATTTGTGAATAGGTCTCACCACATTGGAAGAGTTCTACCGAGTGCTCCTTAAGAAACAGAGTTAGGCTTAGCCCGCATCAAGGTAGGTAAACACAAAAATTTCGTACACTGGAGGCAAACATGAGCTTTTTATGAGCTTCCAAAGAGGGAAAAACAAGTCTCATGAAAAAAGAAAGCTTCAGGCACTTAAGAACACACTGGAGACCAGAGACAATGGGGCACTGTCTCCAGGATTCTCAGGGAATATTATTTCCAACCTAGGGCTTACTAGCCATAAATCAAAGACAATGGTAGAAGCACTAAGTGTCTCCCAAATAATCTATGATATACTTTTCATAAGGTTCTATTCTCAGAAGAGTTTCATTAAAATAGGGGTGTGTATGAGCAGTGATCGGAACAGGGGGACAGGAAATGTGTGGGAAGTGTGAAGGACGTTTGTAGTTGTGGTGAAACGGATCCCAGGAGACGGCTTTTATAACATGCCTGAGGAAAAGCCAGCTCAGAGGGACACAGGTCAAAACTCACCAGAATGTTCCAAAGAGAAAATTTTAGCCATGAAATGTCATGCATTGAAAGAGATACATAATTAATGAAGAGTTTGGATTGAGTTAGCGTGAAATAGATGAAGCATAGCAAGTCCAAAGAGGATGTTTCTTCCTGAAAGAGGGTGAAAAAAATTGATTAAGAAAATAAAAATATTCATAGTACCCAATACAGCTTCAGAACATATACAAAGTCATAATCATTGATTTAACCAAAACGATGACATAACTATAATTGAGAAGATGAAGGAAGATTTGTGTGTATTGATTATTGTGTACTTGGCTATAAATCTACAAGTCTACCTTTGCATTTTATGTATGCCGGTTAAAGATGAAAGGAAAACCAAATGAAAGTTGTGTTTTTGTTTGATTCGCCTATCATCTTGGTTTTAAGATTCCCTAATCATGTTTATTTATAATCTTCTTCTCTACACTAGCCATGTATCATCCTATAAATTATATTTCAGTGGTGCAATCAATCTGTGTCTCAGATAGAAATGCACTTTCAATGCTTTGATCCTGGATAAAAATTCAAGATCACCCTTCTGGTTGTTTTTTTTTTTTTATCTTGCATTAACCTCCTAATCGCTGAACTCGTTCTTGCTTCTCATGTTTTAGAGTCATTTCCTATTCTTAGAACTTTCTGTTTTTGAACTCTGAGACCAATTCCTGCCTTCGTTGGACCTGATTATCATACCAAATGAGACATCCCAACCTTTACTGTTATTTTCACACAGCCAAAGGGTCCCTTATCTGCGCCAATTAACTATTGCTGCTTTGCCCCCCTAGATTCTTGACAGGTTGCAACAGAAGCTCAGAGAAGTATAAAGAGCTCCTCTAAGTTTGTTCATGGCCTACCCTGTCACCCTAAAAGTGTGAACCTTATGCCTCTCTTTTGAATTCTTTGTTTATGATTTCTCGATGTGTTTTAATTTCTCCATTTTCTTCCCTTGGTTATGGAAGTGTCCCTAACATTTATGCAGAAAACTATCACTGACATCTCATTTCCATTTTAACCAAATCAACCTCCTTTTGTACATTATATGCTGCAGAGTTCAAAAACATCACTCCCAGGAATTTTAGTCCCTGGTGAAAACATATCTTACCCCAGTTATTCAATCAAATACCAATGGAAGAAGACTCGTTTATTTGTTTATACAAGAAATATTCATTTTGTAGTGTAAATTTGTTTTTAAATTAATACATAAAAACAAAATTTGTGCCAGGCACTGGCGGCTCATGACTACAATCCTAGATACTCAGGAAACAGTTCTAAGAAATTGTGGTTCAAAGTCAGCCTGGGCAGGAAAGTCCATGAGACTCTTAACTCTATTTAACCACCAGAAAGCCAAATGTGGAGCTGTGGTTCAAGTGGTAGAGTACTAGCCTTCAACACAAAAGCTCAGAGACAGCACCCACGCCCTGAGTTCAAGCCTGAGGACAGACACAAAAAATAACTGTACATATTTATGGGATATGATGTGATATTTCAATCGATGTTTACATGGTGTGTTGTTTGAACCAAGAACACAGGTGTCCCCCTACAAAATGTACTATATCTTTAGGGTAAAAATAATCTGCAAATTTTCTTTTCGATGCTGAAATGTCTAGTACATTATTTTTATCTACAATTATCGATCTTCAAAATATATTACACCAAACATCTTACTCCTACCTAATGACAATTGGCACTCAAAGTTTAGATCAGCTTCTTTAGCTCCAACGTGAGCAAGATCAGATGGTGCTTGTCTTCTCTGACCAGTTTCTTTCCCTTAATGCAATGATCTCCAGGTCCACCTATGCCATTCCCCTCCTTCAAGGATGGAATGTGCACTACTTTACAATGTCTTCCCATTCATCTCCTGGTGGCCAAGGAGGTCAAAGGCCTTCTTACTTCAAACTTCGCAGCCTCATGCCCGCCCTCCCTCTTACACGGTAGAAACTGCAAAATAAATAACCACCATGTGTGGCTGAGGCCTCCCATGCCTTGCTTTAGGAATTTCAACAGACCATGTACCATAAAACTCTTCTTATCTCGACCTTCCAAAGTTGCTCAGTAACTGACTCTCATAGATCACGTCCTGCGAGAGAGAAGTTCACTGGATGCCACTTTCAGGCACTCACTTCCGGTCTCCACACCCTGAACGTTGATCCAATCTGAGTTCTGCCCCGCAGAAGGTAGAGGGCTGATTGAACAGATGCTTTCTTCAGTGGATGGAAGCCATGCTTTGCACAGTGGCAGAAAATGTGTTACCTCCTGTCTCTCTGCTAGAATCAATCTTTGTCCAGCCTTAGCTTTGAGTTCATGTTCATGGGCCCCCTGCTCCTCGGGTTCAGAGCTTGATGATCACACAAACCTGCTGGGGAACCTCTGAGTCCGGTTCACCTGGACTGCAGCCCGAGTTCCCCCCTCTGCGCCTTTAACTCCCTCACCTGTCTGTGCTGTGGACTCAGAAGTCACTTAGCTTTTTCTTTCCCATGCTAGATCAAGTGGTTGCACAGTTTTCTCCTTTCACACTCTCAGATCAACGTCAAAACACATATGCTTAAAGAAAATGAATCCAGCTGAATCCAGCATAGCCAAAACTATGGACAGGAGGTGATTCCGCCAAGTGCTGGATTGTTTTGCTTTCTTTCTTTATTTAAAGAAATTTTGACAGCACTGGGCATTGAACTCAGGGACTTCTATCTTCTGGGATGAGCCATTCATTCTCCCAACTCATTTTGCTTTACTATTTTTCATATAGTTTTGAACCACGATCCTCCCAATTGCTACTTCACAAGTAGATGGTGTCAAGGGGAACCACAACTGACCTCATCTTTTCTACATTCAATCCCTTTGACCGTGTTCTTGGCATTTAAAAAAAAAAAAAGGACCTCTCCTTAAATGTTATTTTTTGTTATTTTAGGCATGTATAGATTCAAATTTCATGGCACTTTTCAAAACAAAGCTATAAATTTTCTGTGACTTTCACAACTTGATACATTTAGCATTTTTCTTTTACCATCTGTAAATTTCATAATCTGGTTTTTGGAAAGGAGCTCCAACTCTAGCTTATAATTTTTGAATCCCACACGGAGATAGATCACAACAATCCCTGTTAATTAGACCGAGAGGATAAATTCTCCCCTCTCTGCCATTGGTATTGAGGGCTCTTTTAGTAGCAAATGTTTGATCATCTGCTTCTCTCAAAAGTACAATTGAACCTAAAGCGAAGCCACCATGGTGTTGAGTACTTGGAAAATAAGGTATGTATAAATAAAATCTAGTACCAAATGTGTTATATGTATATATGGGAATTTTATAACAAAACCCTCTACTGTGTATAATATTATAAACAATTAACTTTTGGTTTA
Organism: Dipodomys spectabilis; assembly: GCF_019054845.1. Lineage (NCBI taxonomy): Eukaryota > Metazoa > Chordata > Mammalia > Rodentia > Heteromyidae > Dipodomys > Dipodomys spectabilis. The sequence goes on along the minus strand of NW_024870965.1, from coordinate 1,913,009 downwards.
AATTGCCACAAAGTAATTGTAGTATGAAAAAAAAGGAAGGAAAGGGAGAATTGGACAATAATAAAATCAGCATACAAACCCAAGAAAGGTTTGGGATGACAGATTCTAATGGACTGGGCCCTTTCATTAATCTAACTGAAATCTCTGAAATGCTTACTTATGCCATCATCAACCCAGAGTTTGTACAGCAGCGATGAAAAACAACCTTACAATGGCAAAGCAAGAGCCACACGATGGAAACAGCCCATCATACTGAGATTCTCAGTGTCCACCATCTCCAGGGGAGACACGCAGACAGAACTCATAACCCTGCTCCGTGACCACGTTTCTATAATGGAACTACTCCATGCCAATTAGTGGTGCCAAATTAGTAGGAGGACTAACCCAAATGGAATCAGCAAGCCCTACCTAACAATTCCATTCCCACACTATTTTTAAATTGCCTCCAAGTCGCCTCATTTTGACCAGATTTTACTTGACAAAATTAAGGACTACATTTTCGAATTTTCCTTTGGAAAGCATGGATGAACAGCTCATCACAGTACCAGGGCTCCACGTATCAGATTGGAGGTCAGTTCTCCAGTGGAGACACTGGCAAATGTAGCTATGTTAAGGCAACACATAGACTTCCTCTCACATTTGAAGGACTGTCACTTGTAAGTCTTGGGGGCATTGGGCTGGCCCAAGGGCGACACCAGCAGTTAAGTTTCCTGGAGAGTCTTGGTCTCTGAATTCTGGTAAGGAACCATCTGTACCTTGAGTTTTTGTATCTTCTCAACCTTCTGCCAACTACTTTCCCAGTTTAAGTTAACTTGGCAACTTTTTAATGTCACCATGCTTTTGGTGATCTTATTTGATGATCTTCATAATAATTCTAATAGAGCTCTTTCTTTTCTTTTTCGACAATTGATCCCAATTTTCCCTTTTCGTTTCTGAAGCTTCTTTTTGCTTCCCGTGTCTCATATTCTTCAATATGTCTGTGACTTTGGGGGAACGATTTAACTTTTCTAAGTTTGTTCTTGTTGTCTGTTTTATGTTTCTTTTGTATTTGTTTTGTTTTTGGCAAAAAAAATGGTTTCTAATACACTGCAAAGTATGATGAAGAGGCTAACTAACATAATGTATAAAATGGAACTAAATAATAAACCTGGGATATATGTTGCAAGCCAGTAGTATTTAGTATTTTCTTAGTTGCTTCTTCCTCCTTCTCCTCCACCTCCTCCTCTTTCTCTTTGCTTTTTCTTAACTCATATATTCTCTCTTACTCTATATAACTTAGAGTTTTTCACTGGTGCAAAACAGAATGAAATCACTCCAGCTTTGTAGTTCTCCTATTTCTTTATACATCGGTGACCTTATGATTTACTCTCCCAACAGGCAGGGATTTCAGGAGCTGAATGTGTTTAAAATAGGCTTCTTCATTGCCAAGACCCACCAGTGATCACGCTGGGGTCCCATCTGTTTCCCAAGGCCTTTAGTCCAACTGGGCACTGCTGTCCTCCTCACTTTCCAGGGAAAGGGGGGGCAGGGGGAGGACGAGGTCAACGCATAACTAAGCCATGGTCAAAGGCATCTTTAATTTCCACTGCTCGTAGCTGGGAAGCATGGGTGGGTCCTCCTTTAGGAAGCCTTCTGTCTCCGCAGTGGTCCCACAGCTACCAAGTCCCTGATCCCAGTGCCATGAGGAGAACACATGACTCCATCTTCTTTCCGTGGCAGATTCGAAGATCTCCTCCTCCATGCCACACTGCTGTAGTTCCCCTGGGCTTTTACTTTAAGGTTAAAAACAAAGCCAGCATGCCATCTTTGTGTGTGCTTGGTCTCATTCCCCAAAAGCTGTCTTTCTTTTGGAAAAGAATAAAGACTCAAGTGCTTTTCTTCCCTCCCCAATAATAACAAACCCTCTGAGCCCATTCATTAGAATATCTGTTTCATAAGCTGGACCTAAAAATATGGACACTTGCAAACCAGGAATCCTGTTTGTCTTGGTTCACTGACGGGACACCGCTGAACTTGAAGTGGTTTTGGGTAAACGTTTTGCTGGATGGCTGTCTTATTGACTTTATTTTGCACGCAGCTTCTGAGACGCGGGGACAGAAGCAGTTTGTGAGGTGGCCCGTCATCCTTTCCAACAATAGTAAGGATTCGTCTTTCGTCCCTTCACGTCGAGGGCAATGCCGTCTCTGTTCTGACACCACTGAAGCTGTTGCCTGTTTTTAGCTGGGCTGATCACATTCCAGACTCATGAAAACCAAGGCCTGCTTTTATGGGACAAACCCTGGGTTTTCCTCTTTGGCTGACACTAAAAATAACCCACCAAATTTGTAATTTTCCAGATAATTCTGGCTTTGGTTTGTAAGGGAGGGTATGCATGTAGACGCCACAGTCTTCCCTTGGTATTGCTTTTATGCTGTCTCTGGACAGAGCAGCTCATAGTTTTAACTAATTAAATTCGTATTCTTTTGCACTGGTAGCTACACAAAAAGGTGCAAGTTATTTGAAACAATTCAACATATATTTTAGCCAGTACTCACGCCATTTAAAGAGTGTAATGTCGATATGACTATACGCATAATTTACTAAGGCCTGTCACATTTTTAATTTAATATTTTATTTCCAACTACCTACCATCCACTACAGATAGAAAAAAAGTATAGTTCAACTTAAGACATTTTTATTTATTTAGAAAAAGTACTTTTTATTATCTTTCAGTAGTTGTACAAAGGAGGTGCCATCTAACAAAGTAGCTTATGAATACAGTGCATCTTGTTCAGTGTCACCCTCCTTCAACCGGCCCTTTCCCTTGCTTTTCTTAATTTTGTGGTTATATATAATGAATTATTGACTGCATAAGCTCCCCTTTCTTCCCTTCCTTTGTCTTTCCCTCTCTCCCTGGCCCTACCTCCTCTTGGATAAACCCATTTCTTGGTGTTGATTTTGTTGAGTTTTGATCTAGGATTTCTAAAAGATTACACTACTTGAGTTCTCCAGAGGGTCTACTATACTTCAGCTAATTCATGTGTAACCACTTGCATATCGCCCCATGTGTTTACTTACAGATTGATAGGCGTTGTCTAGCTACCACAAATGAGGGAAACTGGGTAGGCTTTGTTTCTCTGGGTCATGCTTACTTCATTCAAAGTGATTTTTTCCAAGTCTTTCCATTTCCTTATGAATGCTGCAATATCGTTCTTTCTAATGGATGAGTACAATGTCATTGTGTATCTATACTACATTTTCTTGTTTCAGCAGTCCATCTAGAGGCATCCGGGCTGATTCTATATCTTGGCTATGGTGAATAGTGATTTAATGAACATGGTTGTGCTGGTGGCTTTACTGTAACCTTGTTTTTGTTCTGTTGGATTAATGCCCAGAAGTGGGGTTTTTTTAGACCCCATTATATTTCCAAGCTTTGATTCCTGTGGTCTGCTAATTATATGCCAAAATGATTTTAAAAATCTACCTATAAAATTCTCTTTAGCATTTGGAAAAGTGATTTCTAGTCATCCTATGGTCTCTGCTTGTGCAGGATTGCACATGAGTTTGCATGAGGCTTTTCTAGAAGGAGGGTGTCCACTTAGCTCTCTGTCTCTGTGACCAGAGTACACTGAGAAGCTCTCACTGGTTCATGTAGTTTGATTCTGCGGTCATGAATTTGAATGGTGTAATTAGAACAGCTCAGGAAGGAAAGAGAAGGCCACATAGCAACGGACTCTCCTTTAAGGCCTTATAAAAAGTCTCTTCCTGACCTTGTTTGCCTGAGGTTGGTTCAGAACTTTCAAAGCTATCAATTTAACATAATAGATGCTTGTCATGACATTAGCACCGAAGGTCAAACTACACACAAAATGGATTTGGAATTTCAATTTGGACAGTTTGTCATGAAGGACAGAATGCAGTGTGATGAGTTCAGAAAAGATTTATTACCCACAGAGCTGTCTTAACAGGCTTGAGATTGTGGCTCTTTGATTACTTTTAAACCCTCAGTCAGTTGGTGTAAGCACATATAATGAACTTCACCATCTTTCCACATCTTTACATTGGATTTTTATATTGAGCATCTGGTAGAGAATGACAATATTTGTGAATAGTTTTATCAGTGGTTTTCTTTTCCCTAGTCACATAAGAATAAGAAACAAAAATGAGATGATGACCACAGCCTTCAAGTCAACAATTAATGCCATTGATATATCACAGAACCATTGGTTAGAAAATCTAGTGTCCCAAGGCAGTGTAGACCTGGGGAAAGAATGGATGGTAGCCAAGGAGACAAACAAACAACTTGTGCAATGTGGGAAGGGTCTGCACATGGCACGGTGCAGATTCCCTCATCACCGCTGAATAAAAGAAGGAATAAAATGCCCTGGCACTATCTCCCTGAAGTAAGGATTTCCCGCTTTTGAAACTTGACAAAGAGAGAAAGCCTTATTAGCCCTTTAGCACAGTGCCTGCTTTACAGATTAATTAACAATATAAACTTGCTCATGTTAGGAATAAGAGCACCACTGAAACTCCTCAGCATCAGCCACGACACTCAGGACCTGTGGAGCAAGTGTCACAGTAGCAGTAGCCAGCACCTTAACATGGCTACTAGAAGTCACTTCATTACATACAAATTTACAGGCTAAAAGAGGTCTTGTACCTGTTATAAAAGCACTGGAGGAAAGTTAGAAGACTTGAGGGCTTACTCAGACCCTTTATACCAGTTCTCATTTTCTCAGCAAGATTTCCCACCTTATCTGAAGCAGCATTCATGAACCAGTCAGGAGCAGTTCAGTTGAGATCTAGATAGGATTTCTAGACCTCTTGTGTGTGAGGAAGAAGAAAAGAAAAAGAGAAAAAATAGAAGAAAGGGAAGGAAGAAGAGAAGGAAGGAAGGAAGGAAGGAAAGAAGGAAGGAAGAAAGGAAGGAAGGAAGGAGAGAAGGAAAGGAGAGAGGACAGAGGGGGGAAAGGAGTGAAGGAGGGAAAGAAAAAACAATAGAGAGGACAACAATGGAAATGAAAAGAAAAAGAAAGTGTGACAAGAAATAATCTAAAAAATTCAAATTCAAATTTGTATAGTTATTTGATAATTTGTATAGTTATGTGATAATTGAGTGTTAGAATGTTATATAAATTAGCATTTTAAATGATTTTATATGCTAATAGAAAATGATGCGCTATCAGTATATCATGAATTTCTTATGTTCAATATAGCAAGTAAAAATCCTTTTTAAACAGCACACACACGTATACCTAATTTATCACTAAGTAGGAAATATATATTTTTCTAACAAGTAGTGCCGCATCAATTTATTATCCATTTGAGAAAAACATAGTATCTCAATTTCCACTCGCACAAGTCACAAAAATCAATTTCAGTGGTTTGTGGTCAGAGTGAAGAGCAAGCCAACCACATCTTTATCTGAAAAGTAGGTGACCAGCCTCATGCCTTCAGAGTAGAAGAAGGTTTTCTAAATGAAACACAGATCCCTTTAAACTCAAACATGATAATAGATTTACTACTACTATTCAACTTAAGAGACTAAAACAAAATGAAGAAAAAAGCTATCTGCATCACATTTACATCAAAAAAGTCACATCAATATTAAATAGAGAACAGTTTCAGACCAATGAGAGAGAAATAAGCTAGTAGGAAAATGAGCCAACTGAAGCCAAAATATGGTATCTGTGCTCACTCATCAGAACTACCCACAGAGGTGAGCTAGACCTTGTGTTGGTGACAACCTGAAGCAAGGACTTTTGTGCATTTTCAGCTACTCCGGTAGTATCTTCTAAGCTGAAAGTAGGCATATGATATGGCCCAATCCTGTCCTGGAGGTATACTTAACAGAAATGCATATGCTTCTACTCAATTCTCCATACTAGGGTGTGCGTAATTGTAGGGAACCCTTATAGCTGATATAAACCAACTCTTACAAGTATGTGCAAAAATAGCTATCGATTGCCGAAATCTGACATTAAATAGAAAGTCACCTATGACCAAATAAATTCAATAGAATTACATTTTAATGAAGTCCAGAGACAACTAAAATTAAGGTATTTGGGTTTTTTGTTTTTTTTGTTTTTTTTTTGCTTTGTCTTAGGATTCAATCAATATCAACCTTGGAAAAGAGAATAATAATGAAGTGGTGTGAGTAGAATTTCAGAGGTGTTGACAATTCATCTCTCCTGCTGAAGGGGTTGATTACAGGTGTGTCAGCTTTCTGAAAAGTCACCGAGTAATTCAGTAAAGTCATATGCCAGTTTAACAAGCATCTTACACAGCCAAAAAGATTACCTTCAGTGCTGTGAATTCAATAGTAAAATATAGCAGAAATGGAATATTCTTAAAAGAGAAAGCTCAGAAAGTTTTCTTTTGCCTGTTCCCTCCATGCAATGTAAAAAATGTGCCTTACATAGGAAAACTAAATCATGATAAAAAGTCAAATATTGCCGTAGACTGATGACGGATATTGGTTTTGATAAAGTATCAGAAGCTAGCTTGAGAATTATTATTATATTTTCACAGTTTTAAAAGTAATATTTCAAAATGAATCAAGATGTACAAAGATGGGATTTGATTGTGCTCTGTAATATCCTATGCAACTTGAAATATTAAAACATGGAATTTCTTTCTCTTAACAAGACTGCCAAAAACAAAGCAGGATAGAAAAATACTGAAATTGGTATTTCCCGTAAATATTATGACTTACGAACTATGAATTATTCTTTTTGGAGGAGGTTATGCCCTGATATTTGTCAGTTGGTTCTCAACAATATTTTTAATATTAGCATGAGCCTTCATGGTGTAAAAAATATTAAAATTGATCAATAAGAAGTATATGTTTCTCTAGAAAAAGAATGACCCAGAAAGATATGGAATGAGAGGTATTATTTGGTCAGCACAGGATAGAGATTATATCAAATGCCCATGTTTACATTTAATTCTTAGCTCTCTGTATTCCTTCTGTTTTTCATCCTGAAAACAAATAGGAGCGGATAACACATATATATGTGTGTGTATGAAGGGAGAATGAGAGAGAGACAAAGAGAGACAGAGAGGGACTGAGACACAGAGAGAAGAAATCTGAAAATTTTTCAAGGCCAGAAAAAGGAATATTTTTAAAGTGCTACAGAGGGTGCAGTTGCTAAAGAGATTAGTGACATTAAAAAGAAGCTAGACTATTTATATATGTGTATATATACATATATATATTTCTGTATCTAAAGAAAAGGAAAAAAAATGACTGAGTGCAGGAAATAATTTGCCCATATAGTGAAAGACCAAAACTAATAAAGGAGATGGCAAGGTTACCCGGAGATCACTATCAGCAGGACCAAGCCCCTCTTCCCCTAGTCCTGGGGAATCAGAGGGAAGACAGCGCTTAGGAGATCCCAGGAGCTCTGGGATGGACCCTGCAGAGCTGGCAGACATTCATTTACATGTTTGTGTTGAAGGTCAGAGGCCAGTGGCTCATGCCCGGAAGTCTAACTACTCAGGAGGCTGAGATCCAGAGCATGAGTGCTCATAAACAGCCCGGGTGGAAATGTCCTTCACATTCTATCTCCAAAATAATCAGCAAAAAACAATGCTGGCTAAAGCATCAGCCAAGCAAAAAAGCTGGAGGACACTGAGGAAGAATTCAATCCTCAGAGCCAGAGGAAAAGAATCGTTTTGGCTATTTAAGGTCTTGCATAGTTGCATATGAATTGTAGGATTGTTTATTCTCATTTCTGTAGAGAATAATGTTGGAATTTTAATAAACACGGAATCTATATATTGTCTTGGGAATATCCTAACACTGTTAAATCTGCTAGTCTATAAACACAGATCTTCTTCACATCTTTTAATATGGTTTTTATTGTAAAAATACTGTACAGAGGGGTTACAGTTACATGAGCAAGTTAATGAGTACATTTCCTATGGAGCATTGATACCCCCTCCTGTTTTTTCCCCTATCATCACTTCTCTCCCATCTCCACAACTACTTTCCACATATTTTTATCATCTTAATTTCTTTGATCGAAGTTTCGTATGTATATTATATAATACATACTATATACATATATTGCACATACATATGATATACATACAATATACATATTATATTCATAACATATATTCACTTCCTTAATGAAACTCGTATTTCCAAGTACATTATTTATTTTGATGATAGTAGAATTTTCAAATTGCCTGTTGTTAGGGTATATAAAAACAACTGTTTGTATCTTTTATCCTTCAGTTTTATTGATTTTATTATGAGCTTTAAAGATTATTAGTAGAGTCTATATGATTTTGAACACAAAAAATCATGTAATTTTTATGCAAACAAAGGCAATTTTTCTCCTTCCTTGTTGATTGAACTCTAATTTCTTTTCCCTGCTTGATTTCTCTGGCTAGAATTTCCAGTAATAAGCTCACTAAAAGTGGTAAGAATGGGCATCTTTGTTCATTTCCGCTCTTAAAGAAAGGTTTCTATTTTCCATGCCTGAATTCTGCACTGACTTAGAATTTCCTCCACTAAATAATAGTCCATCATCATTAAACTCAGCCTCTTAAAAAAGTCTCAGGGCATGGAAAAGCATGGAACAGTACTTTTCCACAATGTAACAGGACCGGCCTCGTAAAATTACTAAGAGAGTCTTTGCTTCCATTTGAAACCTCATGGAGTTTCATGTTCATGTGCCCTCTTTCTGAAGTTCTACATGGTGGAAAATAGAGATCTTTCTTTAAGAGCATTGTAACTGGCCTGGGTTGCACACCAATATTTGTGGGGTTGGGGGGTGCGGATTGGAAGGGGTTCTTAGTAGTACTGGGTATTGACTGTGGGTCACACCATTGCTAGGCAAGTGCTCTACCACTTGGAGCCAAAACCTAGTCCTTTTAGCTTCTTTTTCAGGCCGGGTCATGTGCTTTTGCCTGGACTTGCCTGTCATTGTGATCTTCCTATCTCTGCCTTTCCAGTAGGTGGGATTACAAGCAGATGCCTCTACACTTGGTCAGTTTCTTATCTTTAAAGCTCCACAGGTGATCTGAAACGGTACCCAGACTGAGAAGCCCTAGTGCAGTTTATTTACTAGTTACATATGAGTAGTTACTGTGTCTGAAGGATTGTGCAGTCCTTACATCACAGATAGGGAAGCACACAAAATGGTTGGTTCAATTTTGTTTTAGACTTAATAGCTATGTGTTCCCTTAAAGACAGGTTTTAGTAGTAATTAAAGCATGAGTTTCAGCATTAGATTTTCCTATTTTTGCCCCTGGATGTTTCTCTCTTTTATTTTCCTACAGAATTACTGAGTAAATAGCTTTCTGTAAATTACTTAATTGCACTATAATAATATCATTTGATTTCCTTATGAAATAGAAACATATGCTCACCTGTTTAGCAAACATTGGCTTTGTATTGGAGGGTTAAAACGATGATAAGCAATGCTTTATCTTATTGTTCTCACATGAATTGGATGATATCTCCAAACTTCTGATCTTAGAAACAAGATCTTTTGCCAATAAGTATTTTCTTTTTTATTCATTTTATGTATGTGTGTGTATGTATGTATGTATGTATGTGCAGGTCCTGAGGCTTCAACTCAGGGCCTAGGCACTATCCCTGAATTGTTTTGTTCAAGGCCTGCACTCTATCACTTGAGCCACAGCTCCACTTTTGGGTTATTTTTTGTTTTTTGTTTTTTGGAGGTGGTTCATTGAAGGTAAGAATCTGATGGACTTTCCTTCTGGCTTCTCAAATCTCAGCCTCCTGAGTAGGAATCCAGGAATCCAGGTATGAGCCACCCACTGAGCTCTTTTTTGTTCTTTATAATTGCAAAGCGACTGGCCCCACTGCCCATTGGTGAGAAGCCAGAGATAGCACCCAAGGAGCGTGAGATGAAAGCATCATCAGAAGCATGGTATCTACAAAAGGGGCTCCCTTGTCTCCCAGTGCATTCTCACTTCAGGGTCCTGCCATTGTTCCCATAAAGGTTAAACTCGCCATCTTTTGTTACTGCAGTTGTGTTCTGATTATACAGAATTAACTAGACAAATTAGAATTAAAAGTTTTAAATCATGATGTGCAAACATCATGTGTGGTTCTGTCTCTAGACCACTGACCACAAATATATAAGGTGTCATGGAGACCTTGTTTTCCAGCTGGAGAGTTTGATCAACACCTGAAAATATTACGCTCAGGTGCTGGTACCTTCACTAGCACTGGTGGCTGATTTCTCTGCCTGGCCCAGAAATTACCCACATTCACTCATTTGCCAAGTCCAGGTGAGTAAAACTTTCCCTGCTTGGCTAGGTGAGCACCATTGCTTCTTTTAAACACCCACATCCACTTCATAAAAATGACTGTTTCACAGATCCTAAAGCACCCCACAATGAGAGACTAAAATCAAATTCTATGACTCTCAGGGGTCCATACCATTTAGCTATGATAAACAAGTAGTAATAGCTTTAATAAAGGACTAATTTGATGGTAATATCCAGTATTTTCCTTTCTTTCTTTTAATACTGCTATCAAATTTCATTTGACCGACTCATTATTCAGATGCACACGTGGAAACAGGAGGAGATGATGTAACCAGACAAAGGTAGCAAGGGACAGAGGCAGAGTTCCAATCAGAGTGCGTCTGCACTAGGAGTGCCAATCAGAGTGTGTCTGACTTTAAGAGCACCAATCAGAGTGTGTCTGACTCTAAGAGCACCAATCAGCGTGCATCTGACTCTAAGAGCTCCAATCAGAGTGCATCTGATTATAAGAGCTGCATCTCATTAAGTTATGTCTTCAATAAGTTTTGGAAGGATTTCACCCATACTAAAGGTAAAATAAATGTCCTATTTCTGTGCTCTGTAGGAAAGAGATTAGAGTATGGATGTCGAGCTCACTTTGCTGGATATTGGTGTTTATGTATGTTTCCTCCACCAAACCCCATACCTATGTCTTTCCCAGGGGTCATTCTTTCCTTTCTAAATTAGTTCATAGAGATGCTTACAAATTCTTCTTGGCTCCTCTAAAAACTTTAAGTTTCCATATAAATTTTATCTAGGAATTTTTATGTAGCTTATTTGTAAACAGAAAATAAAATATACATTTTTTGCTTTGTTTAAATAAACCATCCATTTTTATTATAGTAGAGCATCAAGGGTGATCTGTGGATAATGCTGAAGGAGTTTAAATCATGGGTTAAGCAGAGGAAATTAAAGGGACATGCACAGTTATGCCAGCTAATTAGTACCTAGATTCTGTTGCTAATAACTGCTAAAATTTTGTAAATGGGTTCCAAAGTTAAGATGCTGGCATGAAACTGTTATTTTCTGTTCTAAATTGTGTGCTCTGCCTCTCAAGACAGAAGTTAACAGAAAGAAACCAAGGGCATCCTGGTGGGGACATTTACAGTAAGTAGGCTTTTTCCTTTTCTTTACTTTTCTGCTTTTGGGGCTGTCTTTACTCAACAGTAGAACAAAACAAAGCCAGCTATAGTAATAAATATTAATATAGTGCAAATGTTGTTATGCTTTTTCATAGTTCATGCCATGCAGTCAGAAAGCACTAACTACAATGAAATGTTGTTGAAGGGACCTGTTCTTCAAAATTGCATAGAATTTCTAAGCAACTGCAGTTTTCTCCTATTAAGTGATCTCTTTTTGACAATTTGTAGGAATCTTGTTTTCTTCTTGCCAGTACTAGGGTTTGAACTGAGGACCTTGTACTAGTTCCACTGGTGCTGAACCACTTGAGCCATGCCTCCAGTCCAGCTTTTTTCTGGCTAATTGGAGATGGAGTCTTGCAGACTTTTCTGCCTAGACTGGCTTTGAACTATGATCATCTGAATCTTAGCCACTTGAATAGATAAGATTACAGGTGTGAACCACCAGCACCTGGTGCAAAAGCTCAGTTTTTAGACAAATTGCTCATACCTCAGAACTTCTATTTGTATTCTTTGGCCAGACTATAGATTGAACTGAGAGCCTTGCCCTTATATCTGAAAAGCAGGTGCTTTATCAGCTGAGCCACACCTCCAGCCCCAGGATCTTGATTCTTCAATTAAACCAGGCTAAATGGAATCATTAAGTAGTAGCTACTCATTTTGGTAGTTCTTTTATTGGTTTGCCTGTTAAAATTATCTTTGAGTAGTTGTACGGAAGTGTTTCCATTCAATATGTCAGTTTATGAGTATAACGCAACATGTGACCAATGCCACTTCCTCCCCGATTCCTTCCAACCCCACCTAGCTTCTCAATTTTTCTAGTTGCATTTTTCCATATATATATATATATATATATATATATTCACTATTATATCTCTGTTCACTCTCCTTTCCTTCATTTGTCTCCCCACCTCTCCTTGACCTCACCTCCTGACACTTCATATTCTAGCTTCCTGGTATTCAATTTGTCTGACTGTAGGTTAGTTTTTCAAAGGACTTCCACCAGTTGAAGTCTTCCCCTATAATACTATATTTCATTAATACATTTATATACATGTGTATATGACCTGTACATGTCTCTATATAAATATAAAATATATAAAGTATGAGTACAATATATAAAACAGTATATATGTATATTTATAGCTAGCTAGCTAGATAGATAGATCTAACTTAAACGTATGAGGGAAAACATATGCCCTTTGTCTGTCTGGGCCTGACTTACTTCACTCAACATAATATTTTTCCAGGTAATCTTTATTTTGAACTTTGAAATAGTATATCTCCACTTCAACAGGAGTTTCATTTTAAAATGCCATTAATCAGATAAATCACAGCAGACTGCTAATTCAACAATATCCCTCGGAAAATGTCAGATACCCACAAGCAGTACTACAAGATGGACTCTACCCTTAGAGCAGCTCTAAGTGGATGTTGTTGTCAGGTCTTTGTGGGGCTCACACTCAGGAGCTCACACCTGCTAGGCCCCTCAGCATCTCACTGTCCCCAGAGCCCTTTCAGCTTTCTCTCTTTCTTGGAAAGGGTCTTACAATTTTTGTTCCAGGACCACCTTACGACTGCAGTCACTTTCCCTTTCCCTGTGTGTAGCTAGGCTTACAGACAATTGCCACCAAGCCAGAATGCTGGGATGAGGAAGTTTTGCTAAGAATCAATGGTGCTGGCTAATCTCTACTTCCTGAATAGCTGGAGTTACAGGGCTATGTCACCAGGCCCAGTTTGTTGTTGATAATGTTAGATTCTTTTAAAATAATTTGGTTATATATCAGACTACCCAGAGAGAAACTTTCTGATCAATATTCTTTGAATTTGGTTTTATATACTTCAGATCATTCCAAAGAATATAACTTAGTCCTTTAATCCATTAACAGACTAGAGCCAGTCTTCTATTTTTTAATAATAGGATTGTTCTTCGTTTATAAACCTATTTTCAAAGTTATTGTTAGTTTTATTTCCCAGAATTAGATTGACTAGTCTTGTCATGTTCAAAGTGGCTTTGTGAAAGCAAATGGAATCTGCCATTGGGAAAGGAGCCAACAATTTAGATATTATCTTGCAAGTGCCAGGGGAGTTTTGACTCTGGGTAGTGTCCTAAAAGAAACCTTACAGGATAGGATTGCACTCTGCGGATGTTGAAAACCTGTGACTCACATCTATGTCTGAAAAACAAAATGTGTAAACAAGACTATGTTCTTATGGAATATAAAATGATTTACTAAGCTAGGCACTAGTGGCTCACACCTGTGATCCCTGCTACTCAGGAGGCTGAGATCTGAACATCAGGGTTCAAAGCCAGCCTGGGCAGGAAAGTCCACAAGACTCTTATCTCCAATAAACCACCAGAAAACAACCTTGAGTGAAAAAGCCAAGGGACAATGACCAAGCCCTGAGTTCAAGCCTCAGTATTAGCACCAAAACTAAAATTAAGAAATACTTTCCTTTTTTCCTCTACTAAGGTTGTCAGACACCTCCCTTCCCCCTGCCCCCTCAGTTTTAACCAATTAACAGAACTCTCAGAAATCAATACCTTTGAATGCATGGAAGTTCTTGGCTATAATTGTTCCATTAGTAGTTTAAGAATATCTTTCAGATTCCTTGAAATAACATATTCACTTTTTGAATCTATCAGATGAATCAGAATAAAATTCTATGGAATTGATATGTGTCTATATATGTCTGCAAGTGAACATGAAAAGTTGAAAGTGAACTTCTGAAAGTTAAAACCTGGATTAAAGAATAAAAGCCTATCTTTCAAGAGTATGCGCTGATTTAGGGCCAGGGCACAACCCCTAAAAGCTGGTTATATACCTTCATATCGATATGAAGCTGGGAGGCTATTGCTAGGTTCTGATAGGACACAGGTGTGTGTGTGTGTGTGTGTGTGTGTGTGTATGTGTGTGTGTGTGTGTGTGTGTGTGTAAGGTGTGGGCCACAGGCACAGGTGCAGAGGAGTTTTGGAAAGCAATTGAGTCTTGAGAGCTCTGGCCTCACTGCTGCATTGATCCATGGATGGACTCAAAGCTGGATGGACTATTGGAAGGTGGTGAAAACTGTGGAAGGTGAGACCTGCTTGAAGAGACTGGGTCATTCGAGGTGTGCCCTTGAGTGCTAGAGTTGTCTCTGCCCTTTCCCTTCTCCTCTATTTTCTGCCCACCATGATGTGAGTGGCTTCTCACACTCTCTCTCTCCCCCGCCTGGCCACCACGTTGAAAGTGATTGCGGAGGCTGGACAGCAGGTAAAATGCCAACAGAAAAATGATTACTCAAGGCAAAATGAAGTCAAGTGAGATTGTGCGTGCGTGTGTGTGTGTGTGTGTGTGCGTGTGTGTGTGTGTGCATGCCAGTGCACATGTGCGCATTTGTGTGCACGCAGGCACACACATACATGAGAGAGAGTGGTGATGGAGAAAGGTAGGGAGACGAGGAAGGAGAAGAGACAGACAGAGCCAGGGATAGAGCAGTAACTTCAGAGGCCTGTAAAATAAGTGAGCATATTCCCTTTCTATTTGATATCTCTGGAAACCAAGATCTCACCTTGTGCTTGGAGACAAAAGCTACAACCTCCTGCGGCTTAACCTTTTCTCTGAGAACGTGACTAAGAAGAGCATAAAATAATCTCACCCACACTGTCGTCCCGGGTCCCTGCTGGCCAGGGCCGGCTGTACCGTGGAATATCACCCGTGTTCTTTGTGCAGTGCCACGTGAAGAGCAGATCCCTCCATCTCAGCCACAATTGCCCAGCCTTCACATTAGCATCAGCAGTAACTGTGGTATGCTCATTTAGCAAACAGTAGACCATTTTTCTTTATGAAATAACCAAGAAATGACACAAGCCAATCACCTAATATGGCAAGTGAAGCAAGAAAGTATTACAGTCAAAGACGTTGAAGTTTTGTTCCTGTCTCTAAGTAGGTGACTGTAAGAAGTGTTCTTGGATTCTATGACATACTTTTGTTCACTTATCTCCAAGTAACTGACTGATAGATTATTTTTGACTATTTTATTACAGCACCTAGGACACCACTAGTTTCATCATTCCAAACCAATAATTTTTCAAAAATGTTATTACTTCGGTGCTTCAAATACATATAGTCTTGGAAAAAATTATATTAAGTGAAGTAAGCCAGAGCCAAAGAAACATAGGTCCCATGGTTTCCCTTATTTGCAATATCTAGTATATGTCTGAGTCAAGCAGAAAAGGTCAGATAAGGTGATGTTAGGAATATGAACCCTAAGATATGTATTCAAATGTTTTTATTCTTTCATGCGATTGTTTCTAACACATTTATAAGATTATTTCTTTGTTGCCTTGTATGTCCCTCCCCCACAGTATAACCCCTGATTTCACTGTATTTGATGTCAGTATAATCTGTGGAGGGGAAGGGGAAAACCAAATCGTTTAAATAGGGATACAGGTGGACCCATTGCAACAATGAGATGTACAAGTCGTTATGTTGAAAATGAATGATGCGGGGGTGGGGTTGGGGAGGGGGAGCAGGGAGGATTGGGTAGGGGGAAGGGGGAGGATGGGAAGGGATGGGAAGGGGAAACAAAGGAGGAGGCTACAATGCTTGATAAGAAATGCACTCATTATCTTGCCCATGTAATTGTAACCCCTCTGTACAGTATTTTCACAATAAAAAATAGATAAAAAATACATATAGTCCAATTGCAGAGGTTAAACAGAGCCTATTAGAGTCAGTTATTAAATATTTCATTTGTAATCAGAAAGTATCTATTAAGCAGATATTTGAACTTCCTCTTATGTTGATTTTTAGTTTTCTAACTACAGTGCTGGGTCTTCATCGATCTGTGTTTGCAAATAGATATTACTTTAGGCAATGTCTATTTGTTACATGGTTTTGATCAATTTGTATCTAAAGCAGAAACTTTAACCAACATCCCTGCTAATACTCAGCCATCAATATATTGTTGAATAGTTCATTTGACAGTTTTTTAAATGACTAAAATATATCTTTGACCAAATCAATTTGACCATTTGTAAGGTAATCAATTGTTTTAGTTATTGATCTATAAATGACATGTCCAAGAAATCACATAAACTTAGTCCTAGGCTGGTTAGAATATAACTCAACTCGAGCACATTTTTTTTTAATTTGTCGGTCGTGGGGATTGAACTCTGGGCCTGGAAGCTGTCCCTGTGCTCTTCAGCTCAAGGCAAGAGCCCTACAGCTTGAGCCACAGCACCACTTCCAGTTTTCTAGTGTTTTATTGGGGATAAGAGTCTCATGGACTTTCCTGCCCTGGCTGACTTTGAACCATGATCCTCAGATCTCAGCCTCCTGAGTAGCTAGGATTATAGGCGTGAGCCACCAGCGCCCTGCAACTGAAGAACATTTTAATCTATTTTTCTTTAATTCACAGCCTATGAGTACAGGTTATAGTCACATGAAGGACTTTTTAAAAAAATGTAAGTTTAAACTGGGTGCAGGTGGCTCATGCCTGTTATCATAGCTACTCAGAAGGCTGAAATCTGAGGATCCCAGTTCAAAGTCAGCCCAGTTCAAAGTCTGCTGTGGTTCAAGTGGTAGAGTACCAGCCTTAAGCAAAGAAGCTTGGGAACAGCACCCGGACCCTGAGTTCAAACCCTGGGACCTACACAAGTTTTTTTCTTTTCTTTCTTTTTAAAGAAATTTTTAATCTTTTAACTATTTAGGTTTAAAATGCAAGAACCAGTAAAGTTTTCTCTTTTTCCTTTCTTATTTTATTTTAACATTAAATACTTTAACACCTAAATATTTTAACATTAAATAAAATAATATGAATTGAAACCCCAGAGGTGTATGTTTACATTGTCACGTTTGGTATGCACAGTCATAATGAATTCCAGAACTGATGAATCGCCTTTGTTCTTGCTTGTCTGTAGTGTATGGCAGTTTAGGTGTTCAGTTATAAATCCTAGCTGACATTAGAAAAACAACAACAACAACAACCTTTCTCCATATATATCTATATCTATTATATATATATATATATATATCTTCAGAGACATAAACTGGAACATTTATGGAAGTTTAAAAGGTTATTTATGAGAAGGAGGCAAGGTTATAAGAGTTCTGTACATTTTATGAATTGCCCCTACATTCTTACATTGTTTTTTTTTTTAGATATTTTGGCACCCGACAGCACTGATAGGCAATCTGAAAACTAAACTCTTAAAATAAGAACAAGGCGATTGTGAGCCTGATACATTTGAAGGTAAATTCATGTCTTTCTAACAATAACTTCATTATCTTTTCAAAACTGCTTGACTTTATTCCTCCATAATTTCCGTGAGAGATAGAATTCTACTGTTTCATCTTAATTTGTCTGCAGGTGGGCTTATTAGCATAGTTTGTTATTTTTTGCTTTGTTTTGTTTTGGCCTCATCTGAGTAAATTTTCTGTGCCTTTAGCCTATGCCTCTTCTGTTCCATCTATACTAATTATTTGTGAGTTTGGTCTTTTAGTTCTGTTGCATAGGTTTTGTATGTTATGTTCACAATTTCTTTTTAAGTTTTCACTTGATTGAGTCTATTGATCAGGCTTTCAAGTGAATTTTTAATCTGATTTACTGAGCTTTTCATTTGCAAGGTTTCTATTTGGTTCCTTCTCAGTACTGCTATCATTTTATTGATAATTGCTCTTTCATATTCTGTACAGCCAAATTAATTTAGCTATGTATTTGTATCCTTTATTTCATTGGTAATTTTTAAAATCAGTCTTCTGAATTCTTGATATGGCATTTCATTTACTTTGATATCTTTGGATTCAGCTACAAGAAGAACTAAAAACATTTGGAGGAATCATGTGGACCTGTTTTCTCATATTTCTTGTTTCAACGCTGAGATTTTCACCTCTCAGGATGGATACATCTTCTGCTTTTGTGTGAAGATATTCTTGATGAGCAACTTTACTTTGAGAGCTGGATCCACAGTAATGACCAGACAAGAGAAAATAAACCAAAATAACAACATAAATGCAAACCAGACACAGAGATACAACACAAAATAATTTTAAAACAACAACTGCACCACCAATAACAGTAGAAAAGAAAGGGTGCAAAAAGGAGTAATAAATGAAAATATTAAGATTCAATAAAAAGCACAATTATAAGGAAATGGTAGGAAATGGAGAGGGAAAGGAAGGAAGGGAGGGAATGAGGAAAGGAAGAAAAGAAGAAAAAGAGGAAGGAAGAAGAAATACCTTTAAAGGGAAGAGCAAGAATTTTAAAACTCGAATAATTAAAAAGCAAATGAAATAAATAAATGAAAAATAATTAGAAGAAATAAAGAGAGAAGTGTATGTAAATAACTTATTTTTGGTATGGTACTTAGATTGGAGTAATCTTATTTTAGGTTCTTTAACACTGGAAACAAACCAGATATAAGGGTAGTAAGTTCTAATCAGTACTTGTTGCATATGCTCATAGCTTTCCAAAGTCAGGTTTGTGTGATATGTAAGTTGAGCCTTGCCATGACTTCCTGTTGAGCCACTTAAAGTACTGTTGTCTGCAACAGGGCTGTGTTCACACTAGCTGCTTGTGAACCAAAATACACACCACTCACCTCCGTGGTGTGCAGTGGTGTGTGGACCAGGAAGGTTCTCCCTTGTTCCAAAGGCTGTTATTCTGTGAAATCAGGACCATAAATAACAAATGTCCAAGCTGCTTTTGTCCTAAGTGCTCCAGAAAGCAGAGGAAACAATATAGACCAAATAAACAAACATCTGCCCTGGAGCAGATGAACCAACTGGAGCCCCAGCAGGAGTGTAAGCAGATCCTGGGATTTCATTCAAAGCTAGGAAGAACGTAGGTTTCTCCTGCTGCCAAGACTGCTGGTCTGTGGTTCTCACTGCTCTCCTGACTGACTTGGTACTTGTAATACTGTCTTCTTCCTCCAGGGAGCCAACTATGGGCAGAACCTTTGCCGCTTCTCCATGCATTTGAGCTTTTCCATTACCTCTTTTTTGGTTGCACATATCTTCCTGTCTCTCCTCCCATATGGTATTTCCTTTGTGTTTCCCCCAACTTTTGCCACTTGCAGAGTCCTGCAGATGAGGCTTCTATTCTACTTGTTTTCCTGAAGATTATGAAGTTTTTCTTAACTTGGAAATCTTTGCAAACTAATGAAAGGTATTGAGACCCTAGAAAGCTCTGGATATTTATGTTCAAAAATTGTTCATTTAGTTGATCTTTCCCCCCGCCCCCCGTCTTTTACTGCAAACAGCAAGAAGTTAGGGAGACACACTTTAATGTTCAGCCCTATATTTTCTTGGCTCAAGTGTTTAGTCGTTGAGGTTCATTATAATTGTTGTTCATTTTTTGTCAGTTCTGGATCATGAATTCAGGGCTTCTATGGTTGCTTGGCTTACTTGCTCTCATCTGGTATGCTTACCACTTGAGCCATGCCTCCGGCCAAACTTTTTGATGGGTATTTTGATTTGGGTATTTTGATAGGTATTGATGGAGTTGTACAGACTTTTCTGAGCAAGCTAACTTCAAATTGCTACCATCCAGGTCTCAGCCACCTGAATAGTTAGCATTACAGGAAAGCCACCAGCACCCAGTTATTAATAACTAACTTTAGCAGATGTTACTAAAAATTTTTCTATTATCTGTCCGTTAGCTTCAGCAACTTTATCCTGATTTGCTTTAAACCCTCACAAGCAGCTGCTTTGATATTCTTCAAACATTAAGTGTCTTCATGTCTCTTTAAGACTGCCTATACACTTTCTTCAAAGATCCTCCAGCTTTCTTTCATCTCCTTCTTCCTGGTCCTGAAACTGTTTTAGTTTTCATTATGGAAATACCCAACTTCTCTTAAAGACAATTGTTTCCAGTTATCACACCTGCATTAACAAATTACCACTAACTTAGTGTCATGAAACAACCCTACATTACAATTATAATCCTGGTTTCTCTGTGTCAGGTTTTCAGGTGGCATACAGAAAAAGCCTTGTCCACTCTGCTTGTATGAATGCTGCTCCAGCATCAGAAAGCATCTGGAGGCTCACTTGTACATCTGGCAGGTAGAGTGGGGGCACTCAGAGCTGAGGGTAGAACAGCTGAGTGCCCTGGGCATCTCTTTCATCTCTCTGTACCTGAACACACCAACTCCCTGTGAATTCTCCAACATGGGGACTTTAAGGAGGCCCCCAAACCCTCAGCATATATGCTCAGAGCCAGGCAAAAGCTCTGTCATGATCACCTTTGTCATGTCTGCTGTATTTAAAGTAAGTCATTGAGGCTGACCAATTTGCACAAAAGAGAATCAAACTCCACATCTTGTACCAGGTATGTTGAAGGATTTAGAGGTATGTTCAAAACAAGTACATGTGGGTATAATGATCAGGAAAGGAAGATGGGGTTGTACTGTGTGTGTGTTAATGTGTGTTGTGTCCTATAATTCTGCACTCTCTTGCTTTCTTTTTCACACACAAATACATGAATATATTTATTTATATGTTATATATTGCATAATATATAATACATGCATAATATATATTATACAATAATATATAATACTAAATAATTAAATCATAAACAATAAATAAATTCTAGACAATAAATAAATAATATATATTATGTGATAATATACAATATATGTGATATATATGTAACATATATAATATGCATAATATATGATATATATCATGTATTACACATATTCTCTTTAAGAGGCCTCGATTCAATAGGTCCATTTATGAGTATAATACATCTTAACCAGTGGTACCCATTTGATCATTTTTCCACATGCACTGCCATCCCTTCAAGATCCCTGGTTACATTTTCATATATGCACATTGAGTATTACAACATACTTTAATCCATTGAGGGCGTCTGCTTTGGGAAGAGGGCATCTCAGGGACTTGGGGCCGCAGAGTGACGTGTCCTCAGCTCTCAGCCACTCGAGCACCCCAAGGCCCCTGCATTTGTGTCCCCGGGGCCTGGCTCCCGCTCAGCCTGGCGGCAGACCACACTATCATCTACATTATCACGGTTTTGCAGACATGCAGAACGCCGGAATGATGGACTCGCAGACCCGTCTACCCTGACTGCAGAGGAGGGGCTGTCAGGTGGCCAGGGCAGGATGCTTGGTGGTCACTCAGAAGGAGTGGTGTGTGCAGGTAGGAGGCTGACATCAGAGATGTTCTGAAAGCCAGGAAGTCAGACCCACTAGAAGGCAGAACGTCTACTGAGGAAAGCTGCAGACACCAGAGAGAGGGCCATGTCCTCATCCCCTCCCCTCCTGCTCCCCCTCCGCCTTTGTGATTTATTTTTTATTTATTTATAGAATCTCACTCTGTACGCCACATTGACCTTGAACTCATGATCCCCCTAACTTAGCCTCCAGACGCCTGGTATTGCACACACAACCATCATGACCAGCAACTGTATTTTGTTTGTTTGTTTCTTTTTCTTTCAAGTGGAAATTTTAGGTTGTAAAAGAAATACTTACTATGCTTTAACAGTGTTTTAGCAATAAAATTTTCCTTCTTGTCATTGACATTGACACCAAACAATGAACCAAGAGGAGCACAAGTATATTATTAGCATTCACTCTCACACACTTTTATGAAGTAAGTCACTTACAAAAATTAAGATCATTTATGTGACATTTGTTGGAACGCAGTCAAAGGTAATGCTTTTCTCTGCGTGGTGACACCGCCTGTACCCACGCCGAATGACACACACTCACACGCATGCCGCGTCTATGCTGCACAGGATGCAAAGCTGAGAGAGATATGCAGTGGGGTAAATAAAGTCTGTGCACAAGACAGAAGCTGCTCTTGCAGACCTCTCCCCAGTGCAGCTCAGCTTCCCCACATGCTACGTCCGCAGGGTTCACCTGTGAACGTGTCATCCCACACGCCTTCCTTACACAACAGAGCTCACAATCCGCAAGTCAGCTTTCGTGCCCAAGAACCACGAAGGCTTGAAGGAAGACATAAAGTTGTAGGTTTGGTGGTGAAGAGTGCAAACATGCAGAACATCTTAAATTAGAAAGAGTGCTTGAACTATAGCTATTCTGAATTCATCTTTTCTAGCAATACGCCATATCACCAGCTCAGGCCATCGTCCCTCCTTGAGCCCTCTGGAAGGGATTTCCATTCCAGCACGTGCTGTGACAAAGGCTGTTCTTATGGGCATCTTGACAGCACTTCAGCCCTTCTGAATACGTAAGTCTTCCATGACTCAGAGCCTCACCACGGCCAAAACTTGGCAGGTGTCCCATCCATTGAAGAGGTAATTCCTGAGCCTCAGAGGATCTGTGATTGGGAAGAAGTTGCAGCAGCTTGGACAGTCCACTTTCCCATCATTCTTAGGCCTCCTTTCATCCTAGATCTGTATTCTGCTACATTTTGATCAAGAAGAGAAAATATTCAACGGCTTTTGCTCTTGAATTTGCTTAAATTATAGAAATAGGGCTCCATTTGAACTTATTTGGAATGCATTTGAAGATGATTTTATAGTTGCTACTTTTCTATTCTCTTCATGTGTTTTGAAAGATTGGAATATTTCTAAGTGCCATCTTAGTCTTTATCATACTTCTTGTTCTGTTAAGAGCATTCTATTAAAAATTGTGCTTCATAAGCCAAGACTTCTATAAATCAAAACCCAAACTGGAAGAAATTATTTTTATTGACACCAAAACCCTTGTGGTATGACAAAGGACAATGTTCAAACAACTACCAACAGCAAAAATGGCACATCCTCAAATACTTATCGGCTATAGGATACAGCCTCTATAAAACACACACAAACACCCAGTCTGTTTGTTTGTCTTCCCCCTGGTTTATCCTTCTTTCTTCCTTTCTTCCTACTGCTGTGATTTCATGTCTACCAAGGATTAAAAGTATCAGCCTGTAGATCCAAAAACTGAGGACCATTATTTCAGTTGGTTTCAAAGAACCTTTATTTAAGATTTTCTTTCCCTGGAAAAATTACACTGTGAAATTTTGCTTTTTAAAGTGAATATCAGGTAAATTGAGCCTAGATGAATCTCACTTATTTTTAACTAAATCCAATTTAAAATTATCTGAGGACTCAGAGAAGATAAAAAAAAAATCAGTTTGGTATTATCCATGAATTCTTTGTTCATTTGTTCTATTTTAAACCATAATCTAGAAGCGTTTTCTCTATGGGTACCTGTACAGTTCTTTACCATAGGCTCTCGGATAGAGTTTCACAAACGAGGGCACCTCAAAAAGGTAAAATTAGGAGAGAATTAATCATTGATTCTTGCTCTGAAATAGAAAGTTAACCTCTATCACAGCTCTCCCATAGTTTTAAAGCCATGAATAATTTTTGATCACCACTCATATATTTTTCCTCTCAAAACTATGTGCTTCCTCTTTTATAGTCATTGCTCAGATTAGCTCTTCCCTTTGAATTTTATTATAATAGACACAATGAGGTTGGCTAATACTTGCTCTATCCTTTCGTGTTAAGAACTCTGTCATCCTGGCCCAACAGCTTTGTGTGTGATTCGAATGTTGCTTTTCACAGAAGCAACATTTCACCTACAGCACAAACAGCCTCATTATGGGAAGGCTGAGAACAAATGACAGCATGATATTCCTGTCCCCTCAACTGTGCTCATATTGACCTATTTACCAATTATAGCTTCTCATCTTAACATGGTGCACTGTGGATAGTCATAAAGAATGAGAGATAACCTTAGGAGAGGAGGGAGTACACCTCAGTATGAAATCCAGATGCCACCATTGCCTACGAAATTCACTTATAAGCTAATGTTTGAGACTCAAGGCCTGAAGTAGCCCCTCCTATTTCTCTTGGCCAGTGCTGTAGTGAATCTGAAGGACCAGCATTTCAATGTTGATTCAATAGGATATTTTAATAGGTTTATTACCATCATCGATTCATGTGGCTATTATAAAATGAAGATATCCTTCTATTTATTTTTCACATAGTGATAAGCTAAGACTTCGAATCCATCAGAATCATTTCAGAGCAGAGTGCAGGAATGACCTGTGTCTTGTAGGCTTTAGTTATTCAACATGAGTAGAAGGGAAGCTGTATCTTTCGACAGGGTCACACGGCGGTCCCATCCTCACACTGTCAAACAAGACAAGTGCATGTGACAAGATGCACTACAATGGGGCTCCAATGAAGTCAGCAGGTAGCGTCAGAGGAATGACAATCCCAGCCGCATCATCCTCAAAATTCAAAACTATATTTAGCCAACCTAATTTAAACTTAATTATTTCTTCTTAGAAAGTCCAAGGTTTTTAAACAGCTTAAAGATATTTTGTCTGATAAAAAAAATCTCACTTAAAAAATTCTTTTCTGAGGTGTAGGAGATTGAATGGCCCTTATACAACATCTATTAGACAGACAGTATGTTTGAGTACTAGAGAAGTATGGATAGTTTATTTTATTATGCATACATGAAACATATCAGAAATAAAAGTCAGCTAGATAAATCTGTGAACTAAATTATTAATCATCTCAGGAAGAAAAATAACTAACACCAGGAAAAATAAATCTTTGATTCTTGCCTAGAAATTTTAGTAGTCATGGAAAAAGTAGGTCATTGAAATAAGTGGATTATTGAAAATAATCAGAGCTGACAAGTAGACTATTAGAAGCCTATAAACCATATTTTTTTTTAATCTGGCATTTTTGAGAGACAGAGGACAGTTAATAGGATTATGCTAATTTGCGGCATAAATTAAAGTGTTTTATAGAACTAATATTGTAGAACCAGTATTTTACTGGGTACACTTAAAAAGTTAAGTAAAATTTTGTTGTTTTAATGATGAGCTTATTTTACAATCACCTAATTAGAAGTAGTTGCAAACGTAGTTATAGTAATGAAATTGGGGGGGGGGGGTGGCAAATATAACTAGGATGTATCATGATGTTTGACCACAAAATTATGCTAAATTTTGAATACTGTTAGGCTTTTAAGTATATTCCATCTGAGTAGTCTAAGTGATGTAAAGAAAATCCATCTAGAAAACCTACATTGAATTATGATAGAAAGTATAGACACCATATATCAGTTAAATAAATAAAATAGGCCCAAGCAAGTATGAACATATGTCATGCTTTTTAAAAACATCTCTGCATTGATTTTATTACCTATATTAGTGTACTGTACAAATTTAATCCATTAATAAGAGACTAGAATTTTAGAAACAAGTCACAATGGATTTACTTACACAGGCCAGTTTTTAGAGTCTTGTAGCAGCCTGAAATGGCTTCTTATGCCACACGACGTGTTGCTAGATTACATATACTGTGGGTTTCCATTGGTAGTAGGTGTCTTTAAACACCTCCCCCCCCCCGCCCCGTATCACACATGAAATCTGCAAGAACAGGCATCACTGCAAATTGTATTAAAATCTATTAGTAAAGACACTTTCTACCCCAGTAACTCATGTGGACTGCACACAGACAGGAGGCACAATCTGTCTTACGGCTAAATGCTAACAAGACTACAGCAAAGAGGAGAAAAATCATATCTCAAATCTAGCTCTATAACACCCAGGAATCCTCTAAAACAGATCCAAGATTCCTTCATTGCTTACACTGAAAAAAAAAAAAGCTCCCGACCACTTTTAAATAAAATATCTCGACCACTTTCCTGAAGGCAATGATGACATGTTGCTTTTAACTGGTCTATTTTTAGGAGCTGCAAGCAGCGGGGTTTGTCAGAAAGGGCTGCTTCATGAATTATGCATTCCTCCTCTTCCTCTTGACTGCATTCCCTTTATTTGATGAAGCCTGGAAATCCTGAAATGGTGACTTTGAGGTTGAAAATTTCAAGTCTTCTCTAGCCACAAGCTCACGTGCAGTTACATCTTTTTATTGCTCACTGCTCCTGAGCTCTGGACTGTCACTCATAAAGCATACTAAACATATTAATTTCTTAAAGTTGAAGTTTGTAGGTCACGTTCATTGCTGTCATTTACACCACAGTCATTCATGATTATTATCATCATTTTTATTTTCTTCAAGTTGTGGTTACAATTTCAAAGTGTATTAGCTTCACAAGGCTTAAATTAATTCCAAACAGATCATATGTTGTTATTGACTTACTGCTTTACTAAATACCAAGTGATTTTTAAATTATATTCAAGTAGTTGTACCAAGGGGTGTCAGTCCAACAGACACCAAACTATTAAAATTAACGGAATAAATTACAGCTATGAAATTTTATACCAACAAAAGTCTAAGCTCTAGATACACAAAATTCCTTGACCAAGCTGATTTTGAGCAACAAAAATAATTCTGCTAAATGTGTGATTAGAATAGCAGAAATATGATAGCCTTTTTGCCCACCTTGAGCTGAATAATGAATGCAACAATACCAATTGGCTCCTCAGTCCTCTGGAACATTTCCTTGAGTTGTGAGCCAGAGGGTTTCGCTTCCTGAAGCCCGCTCTCCTGCTGACCCTCTACATCCTTTTGCATTGGTCTAATTCCATTATCTCCCCTCCCAGAGACTCTCTTCTACACTGACTTCCAGTTGCTCATCATTCATGACCTTCTGCATGTTGCCTGCTATTTTCTTTGTTCCTGGGAAAACAAATAAGCAAGAGAGAGAGAGAGAGAGAGAGAGAGAGAGAGAGAGAGAGAGAGGATAAAAAGATAGATATAAACAGACAGACAGACAGATGGAAAGCAAGAGTTTTACTGCCTCTCCAAAATCAGATCATGTTTACTGCTCTTACTGGAGCAGGTCAAAGAAGATAAAACATCTTTTTCATGAACTGTCTTCTTAGGCTGAGAATCCATATTGTATTCAAATAATATAGCAAATGTAATTTGAGTGTTTTAACTACAAAAGCAGTCATCTCCACTCTCCAATTGAACAGATCAACTTAAGTATATTGTGGACAGTTTCAGCTGATATCTCCAGATAACCAGAGAGAAGTTAATGTCCTTTGCTTAGACAGCTTGATTTTTCAGTGCTCAGTGTTCCTAAGATTAGAGCTACAGTACTGTGATAGTGATAGAAACAGTTGCGTTTATAGTATCTCAGCCATTGAAGGAAAGGGAGTTCTACTTATTGCTTTTAGTTGTGACCATCTGAATGAATAACCGTTGCTTGTACAATCCATTTTGCGTGTAGCGAATGTTACAGTTTGCTCCGTAGAAAAGTAGACAGCGGAGGTTGTGGCTCTCAGTGCATCTATGTCTTGATGATTTCATGGATTGTCATTTAAAGCCATCCATCAAATGTACATGAAAAAAGAGATGGGGCCCAAAGAATGAAAGCTACCTGCTGTATTTATTACTATATATATATATATATATATATATATGTATGTATGTATATATATATATAATAAATCAGAGCAAATACAATGGTAGAACGAAGACTACAAACAAAAATCAAAAGGCATAAATCAACAGTGAAGGAGTCTGAATGTTGAATCTGGTTCCCACTAAATGATCAAGGAGGTGTCCCCATATCTGAAAGGATGGATGAATCCAGCATGGGAGAATCACACTCTGTGCTTGATTAGGCATGCCTGGGCACTCATCCTCTTCCTCCATCAACTATGTCTTCCTAGCTGGCAGCAGCCTCCATGATGGCAGGCCTCCAATCCCAAGGAAACAATAAAGGAATGATTGCCATGAAGCAGCCAAAGTCCTATGCAGAGTACATTTCTAATGACAAGATAACCCTTCACAATGTGGCTTTGACCTGCCTTTTCAGTGTGAGATGCTTGTGCTATCCTCTGTATTCCTCAAACATGGACTTTTGCACGCTTATATACCACTCACCATGCCTCTGTGGCTCATGCATCTTTTCCAATTTCTCCTCACAGAGAAGGGCCGATTCAAACATTATCCCTTCTGTGATCATTTCACAGTTTAGACAACCCAAAACATCCCCCGCTCCGCAATTCTTCTGATTAGACTTCACCTTTTGTTTCTGCTAAAACTAGAATGAGTAGGTGTGCATGTCCTCTCCATTAACTCGTTAGCTTCAAAAGGAAAGGGCCAGCTGTCATTCTTCTGTGCCCTTTTACCTCCAGGAAGAGCCAATCAGTGCTCAGAAATGAGTCCTAGATAGACTAGAATGGGCAAGAAGACATTGCTGTGATGGTTAATTTTATGTGTCAACTTGACTGAGTCACAGGGTGCACAGATATTTGGTTAAGTCATTCTAGGTATGTCTGTGGAGTACACAATTCATATCTGAATTGGGAGACTGAGTAAAGCCTGTCCATATGAGTAGAATGGCCCCATATGAACTGTGGAGTGCCAAGCAAAACCAAAAGGCAGTGTAAGAAAGACAGCTTCTGCTCCATGGCCTTCAACATTGAACATCAGTATTGTCCTGCCTTCCAGAAAAGATGTGGGTTTGAATTTATGTCTTTACATCTTTTGGCTCTCTGGACTTTGGTCTTAGACTGCAATGTTCTCTGTGTGTGTGTGTGTGTGTGTGTGTGTGTGTGTGTGTGTGTGTGTGTGTGTGTATGTGTGTGTGTGTCTGTCTGTCTGTCTATCTGTCTGTCTTAGTTCTGATTTTAGAGGACTAAGACAAATATTTCAATGTGGGGAAACTGGCAGTCCAAAGGCCCATTTTGAAAATTAATATTTTCTTCTTATTCTTTATGAATCTATACAACCAACCATTATCTTCAGAGAAGAAACAGGAAAATCATTAATAATAATTTCATTACTACAAGCATTTCTGTTGATGAAACTCCTTTGCAAACTGAGTTTACAGATGATAGGAAAATTGGGTTTGTCTACTTTGTGATGCTATTTTACTTAAGACCCATTTACTTAATGACCACACAGGGGGAAAAAATCCTACACAAAAGTGATGAGATCATTCTTTTCACCTTGTGCCAATAGCTCCTGGTGTTTCTAAAATGAGAGGAAGGAAATAGTTATCCCCAATTATGTCTTGTTCAATTGTGTCCTTTACAGCATTAACCTGTTTTTAGCAAGGCTGTTTTTCAGCTAGTCAATCTTTACCAATCCAGTGTGACTCTGTCTGTAATCTTTTTTGCTATGGAAAATAACTTAGATTATTCACAGAGCATTTGTGCTGGGTACCTTTTCACATATAGTAGTCTCTCTTTTCAAGGAGTAAGAATGAAAAAGTTTGAAATAATAACTCTTGGATCAACCTTATTGACCTTGTTCTCTAAAAGGGTGTGCCTGGAAATTGTGCACATTAGAACTCCTGTGTTGTCCAATGTGTATATTTAGAAATAATGTCTACTACAGCCTACTCTTGGTCGCTCACATAGCCAGCACCATGTTAGTGGCTTAGAAGGGGACAAGCAAAGCAATGATGACTGATTTTATTGTATAGACTCTAATCATAGGGGGTGATGATGTGTTACGCACAGGGACAGTGGCCAATCATAACGAACGCACCACCCGTTTGGTGAGAATGATGATAGCATGTCTCAAGTCAGGGAAGAGACGATGACTCTAGTTAAAAACAATAAGTCAACCTTAAAGAATAATCAAAGGGCTAACTGGCAACCTCAACAGAGAGTCTTCAGGGATAATGTCGCCTTTCTAGATGTACCAAGTTTGCCTTCCCCTCACAGGGCCCATAGGAAATGCTTAGTACCTCTCTTGAGGTACTAAGCACTTGAGGACAGTATGCACCTGGGCCAGATGAATCACATCCCTTGGTCAGAGGGAGAGAGGGAGAGGGAAAAAGAGAGAGAGAGAGAGAGAGAGAGAGAGAGAGAGAGAGAGAGAGAGAGAGAGAGAGAGAGACTGCTCTTGCCTTCCAGGAACTGTCTGGCTTCCCCCAAATGTCTTCTCAAAATATCACCCGCCTTTCCCTATAATGTCGCCTTTCCATTTTTCCATATTGCTCTCAAATACGGAGAGAGGACCGGGGAGACAGTCGGCCCCGCCACGTGCGGAAGGGAAGAGCGTGCTGTTAGCACCGATGATAGATGTGGCTGAAATCGGGAGTGCTGTTAAATTTTTAACTGTATCTCCTAATTATAGTCCTCCTGACACGTTCTGCTTTCCAGCTCTGCCAATAGACGGGAAAGTGACCTCAATACATTTCGTTAGCTACATCTCAGTTTTATCCACCCCCCCCCCCTGCACTCTTTAGTCAGTTCGGCAGAGTGCCTCTCAAGCATGACAGCCTTGTGAAAGGGGTGGAAGGGGTGGTCTCCTCCATTCAAGTCCAGTTGACTCCCTTGGGTTAGTATACTGAAGGAATGTCGGATGCCTAGCTCAGGATTCCTGGTTTGGTGGCCTGGGCTGGGAGGATGCTCACTTTGATGTACTGGGAGGCATCAGATGTATCCCTGAAACTTCTTTCCAAAGCTCTCAGCTACTTGAGGAAAGCGAATAATAACTTGTAAAGTTATTATATATTATTACAATAATAGTTCATTTATTAGGATGCGGGTAAAGAATCCTATATCAAAGGAGTGAATTCAGGATGAGATTATTTTGTATTCATTTCTACAACTTGGAAGTAATGGGTTCACCTCGTAGAGAAACAAGAGAAGGAGAGGAGAGTTCCTTCTGCCCACTTTTCTTTCCAATTTTTGCATTATCTTTAAGTAGTTCTACAAAGGAGGTGCCATATAACAAAGCTGTTTGTAAACACAATGCATCGTGATGAGTGTAACCCCTTCTTACATTCTCACCCCTCTTCCCTGCACCCTTTCACTTACTTTTCTTAATTTTGTGGTACATACAATGAGTTCTTGATTCCATTCTTCTGCTTTCCCCCTTCATACTTTTCTTACCCCTCTCCTCTTGGCCCTACCCCCCTCCCCCATCTTGAATAAACCCATTTCTTGGTGTTGATTTTGTTGGGCTTTGACCTAGTCTCTCTAAAGAGTTATACTAATTGAGCTCTACATAGAATCTATTATACTTCAGTTAATTCATTTGAAACCACTCGCATATTGCATATCATGCTTTCTAATGAGTGAGTAAAATTCCATTGTGTATATATGCCACATTTTCTTGATCGATATGTCCGTTGAGGGGCATGGGCTGATTCTATATCGTGGCTATGGTAAGTAGTGATACAATGAACATGGTTGAGCTGATGGCTTAGTTACTACTTGAAAACTTTGAAAAAGGGTATTGAAGAAGATTTAAGGAAATGGAAAAATCTTCCATACTCTTGGATGGGAATAATTAACATCATGAAAATGGCCATACTGCCCAAAGCCAATTACAAATCCAAATGCAATACTCATCAAAATCCCAACAGCATTTTTTTATGTGATAGAGAAAGCAATCCAAAAATTTGTATGGAATAACAAAAAACCCTGAATAGCAAGAGCAGTCTTTAACAGGCAAAACAGTGTTGGAGCGATAACCGTGCTAAACAAAAATAAAATCACAAAATACTAAACTAAAAAAAGCCACAAGTGAGGCTGTGGCTTAGGTGGTAAGACCTAACCTTGCGCAAAAGAGCTCAGGACTAGTGCACATGTCCTGAGTTCAAGCCCCAGAAATGGCGTACAGACACAAAAAAGATAACCTTATAACAATAGAATGTGATATCATTTGCTGGTACTTAATGCCCCTCTGATCTGGAACATGTGCTCCTTTGGCTGTAGTTTGCAGGTTTCGATGCTCAGAACTCATATTGCAGAGTTAGAAGCATCCAAACAGAGAAGAGCAGCATGTGCTGAATAATCCAAGGGCTTTTGAGCAAGATTTACCTTCTCAGCAGCTCAGTGTAGCAACTTCAGAGAGACGCAATTGGAGCAAACTATCGATTCTCTGCAAATCTCCATTTACACCTCCATTAACCACTAATATCCACTCTCATAGGAAGAAACACACATAGCATCTTTAGCTCACATTTGGTATTGTGAAAAAAATGTGCAAAGTACATGGTATAATATTTAGTCTTCAACACAGATATTCAGTTGTGGAAACATTTGTAAAATGTCAAAATACCACTCTAATAATATCAAATAATATGGATAATAATATGAGTCACGTAACCTATACTAGGGTCCAGTGGCCTGCAGGGTAAGGGGTGACTTAAGAGCAATTTTGCAAAAATATAAAAAAGAATGTTACTTTCTTAAATTAAAAAAATAGGAGGGGGTGCGCATGCATGTGTGGCGGGAGGAAAAAAAATAGGAGGTAGCAGGAAAATATTAGCATTGTCAGATGCACCAATGTCCTGTCAGGAAATTAGCAAAACGTCTTAATCTTCCCTGTCTTCTGTCTCTGGAACATCTTAATGGTAAACAGCAAGTGATGGCATCAAGGCCGTAAGACAGCAAGAGAACTAGCAAAGGAGGTGGACAATCCCATAGCCAGGAACACCTGAGGTGATCCTCATGGATGGCTTCTCCTCATGTCAGCCCAGGGAGAAGGAATCATGACCCAGATTTGAAACACTAATATACTTACGGATCCCCTGAGGCCTGAAAGTTAACACTGTGAATTAACGTTGTTTCTGGCATTCGTTTGGTTTGAATTTCTGTCTGGTATACTTGAGCAAACTTCATCATCAGGTATACATGTGGGAAAGAAGGAGGGAGGGTCAGAGGAAGAGAGCAAGGAAAGGAGGGAGGGAGAGAAGAAGGAAGAGAGAACAAAACAAAGAGCAAAGAGAGAGAGAGAGAGAGAGGGAGTGGGAAAGGCGGGAGAAAGGGAGGAAAGGAGAAAAAGTAGGAAGGAAAAGAGGGAGGGAGAAAGGAAGGAAGAAAAATGGAGGAAGGAAAAAGGAAGGAAGGAATACAAAATGGAAAGGAGAAGGAAGGAGAGAGGGAGAAGGGGAGAGAGGAAGGAAGGAAGGAAGGAAGGAAGGAAAATATCTACCAGAAAAATCAGGAAGCATTAGGGCCCTGGAATCTAATATTAAGACACAGCTGCTCAAAGGTAGAACAGAAATTACTATTCTTTTGTGGCTTAGCATGAGAAAATTTATCTCCAAGGTAGAACTGTGTGTCTTCAGATCCTCCACAGTGGGCTTAAATGTCATTTAAGAGCTGGAGGAGAGACAGAAGTGGTAGCAAGCCCGGGAGTTCCATCCCATGTACTAGAAACTAAAAGCCACTTACTTAAATATCTAATATAAAGTACTTTGATTGCCACTAGGTGATTGAAAATTCCAGATCATTTTAATACCTTAACTATTTTTTTATCAGTGAATGTTTTTCTTTTCTTGCTCTTACCGCCATCTTCAGTTCCTCAGCTCTCTACTCCGGGCCCTTGGGAAAGAGGAGGCAGAGAGCAGAGGACACAAGTAAGCAGCCATTGCTTTATTCTTTTCCCAATGATCCACCCATTTCTTTTATGGAATGGCAGAGATGTCTTTCCCCTCATAACTTACCCTTGCATACATCTATCCTATTAAGAAATAGGAAGCCAGGTGCCAGTGGCTCACGCCTGTAATCCTTGCTACCCTTGAGGCTGAGATGTGAGAATTGCTGCTCAAAGCCCGCATGGGGCTAAAATTCCATGAGACTCTTATCTCCAATTAGTAACCAAAAAGCTAGAAGTGGAGCTGTGGCTCAAGTTGGTAGAGTGTTAACTTTCAGCAAAACACCCCCCAAAATCTCAGGACTAGTCTCCAGACCCTGAGTTCAAGCCCCAGGGCTGGTACAAATATAAAAAGAAAGATTTCCCCCTGTCATCCTAATACGTGAATGCCAGAGTACTCGTGTCCTGGGAACTAAAAAGAAAATTGCAAGGAGACCCACATGGATCTCATGAAGAGTGAGTGGGGACATAGCAAAAGGATAAGAAGGTTGTATACAGCAGCTACCTGGGTCTTAATGAGTCTCATCTACCACAACTGACCCTCAGGGAGGTTTTGAGGGTTTGGATCTGTCTCTCCAGGCTCCTATGTGAGGGCCTGGTCCGTGCAGCAGGGTTCAGAAGTGGAGTATTTGAGAATTGATTGGCTCGTGAGGGTTCTGACCTCACAAATGAATTCATCCATTAGATAGATCTGTAATTGGGTGGGCTATTGGCAGGCAGTGGAAGCAAAAGGAAGCAGTACTGGTTAGTGGAGGGAAGTCCCAGGGGTCATGCCCTGGAAAGATTTCCTCATTCCCAGCCATCAATTCTCCTCCTCTTCCTCCTCCTGCTCCTCTTCTTCTTCCTTCTTCTCTCTTTCCCGCTCTTCTTTCTCCTCATCTTTCTCTTTCTCCTCCTTCAGAAGCAGCAGCTTTGCTCCACTGTTCTATGCACATCTATTCTTTCCTATAGTTTAGGAACTGAGGTCCTTACACTGGCTTGGTATGCTTGTTCATCTGGTGCTCTATGACTAAAGCCATACCTCCAAACTGAGCTTTTCGATGGTTACTTTGAAGTCGGAGCCTCTTGTGGACTTTTGTGTCCAGGCTGGCCTTAAACTATGACCCTCCATATTTCAGCCTGTTGAGTAGGTAGACCGTAAGCATGAACTATGGGTACCCCATTGCTCTGCCTTTTTGATTGCCATTTCAGTTCGAAGTACATTGAATATTGACATACTTTTCTAAATCTCAGATCTTTCCCTATGTCTCTTACCTTCAGTATTGTATCTTCTTTGACTTCTTAACCCCTGAGTATTTTCTTTTAGCATTCATCTCAGGCATTCCTAACCATCGGAAAAGTTTCCTATAGTCTACTTCCTGTAATAGCACTGTCATTTATGTAAAAATGGAACATCACTCGATTTTCTATTCTGTGGACATGTAAAATATCCTGCCTCTGCCCATAAACTGTGAGCTCTCTGAGGGCAGAGAGCACGACTGAACATCTCTCTTTAAGGCCCTATGGCTTCCAAACAATTCCTCCCCGCAAATAGGCATTCAATCTTTGTTTGTTGAACTGAATAAAATTATCCACCAGAAACCTGGCACCACTTCAGCGATCTTTGATCAGGAATCTAATTTTAGAGAATGCAGATGTTTCTAGGGAAGCAAATTAATGTTCCAGTAATTCTTTGGGAACCGTAAGTGTGTACTTTGTGTGCTGAGGGTAAGAACATATCAGGTGCTACTTCACAGATGAGAACTTGGAGAACGATTCTGGTGGTAGACATTTTAATTATGGGATGTGCCCTTCAAACCTGAGCTTGGATCTGATTATCATGATGGTCAGAATAATTAGGTCATCAGGATTGTATCCTCTAGCCATCACTGCTATAACAAATAGCTCTAGGAGATAAGCAAGGTGAGCCTTCATGATGGCCAGAATAATTAGGTCATCAGGATTGTATCCTCTAGCCATCACTGCTATAACAAATAGCTCTGGGAGATAAGCAAGGTGAACCTTCTCTCTCTCTTTTTTTTTATGAATGAGAAAACAGAGACTCAGAGAAATCGTATTATCTCAGATACCAGGCCCATTAACTTACAAAGCCAGTGTTAAACTTATTGGATAATCTTTCATTTATACTGTCTGTTCAAATGCAAACCAACAACCCTGTTTTCCTCAGGAATTAGGAATTCTCTGTTTCAACTCACTTCTAATGACCACTTCCACACCAACATGTAGGATGTATTTCTGCTAACACCATTGCTTTTTGTGATTTTTTCCAAATAAATCAGCTATACCAAGTCAGCTTCTAGTTAATAAATGAGTACCATACAATGTTTGCCACCAGTCATTTGAAGGCAATGTAGTGGGCAGCAAATTGTTTTCAAACAGCACAAGACTGGCAAAGAAAAACCAGAAAGAACAAAGGCTAATCTTTCAGGAGATTCTGGATCTCTCTAACTCTCCATTCTTTTCTTTTTGTCTTTCCTATCTTTGGTTTTGATTTCTTGGAGTTGATCACACAATTCAGGAAGGTTGCTTTACGTGAAAGATGGTGGACCAAATTCACTGTCATGTGTCACAGTTTCCTTGAGGATATATTCTGTACTGTATACTTGCCTTAAAATGAATGTTTTCTGATGACATTTTTAAGATAATAGGACAAACATGATTCTAATTTTGAATTGCTGTATCCATTCTAAAGTAGAACCAAATACTTTTGACAACGTACATTTGTGGGCCTAGGAAATTCAGGTAAAAGTAGTATCTGAAAGTGTCAACAAATCTGCAATGTCACTGTGGTCTTGGGGAGAAAACAAGAGATGTTTCCTGGGGTGTGTGTGTGTGTGTGTGTGTGTGTGTGTGTGTGTGTGTTCCCACATGTATGTGTACATACCACACCTGGGTCTGAGCCCTGTCTTTCAACTTTTTTTTTGGGGGGGGGGTCTGGTTGTGGGGCCTGAACTCTGGGCCTGGGTGCTGTCCCTCAGCTCTTCAGCTCAAGGCTAGTGCTCTACCACTTGAGCCACAGTGCCACTTCTGGCTTTTTCTGCTTATGTGGTGCTGAGGAATCGAACCCAGGGCCTCAGGCATGCAAGGCAAGCACTCTACCACTGAGCCACCTTCCCAGCCCCTGTCCTTCAACTTTTTTGCTCAACACTGGCACTCTACCAATTGAAACACAACTCCATATCTGGTTTTTTGGTGGTTAATTGGAGATAAGAGTCTCATGAACTTTCCTGCCCAGGCTGTCTTTGAACCATGATCCAAATCTTTCAGCCTCTTGAGTAGCTAGGATGACAGGAGTGAGCCTCTGGTGCCTGTATTGTTTCCTGGCATTTGGGAATGTTTCCTGCATGATTCCTGTTTAAGAATTTCCTAGTGGCACTGACTCTCGAGTTGCACACTGGCTTCCTAATATAAATAAGTCTGCAAACCTGGCGTATGTACAGACACTATGTTGGATGCTTTAAATGCTGCAATTAAATAAACCCCTTATTCATCGTGTCCCTTCAGCCTCCCTTTCCCTCTCATCTCACCCCTTCCTACGTTCCACAGCCTGTTTGAACAGCGGAGATCAAAAGGCTGAAATATTAGTGATATTTTGGAAGGAAGAATAGATGGGATCCAGATGGATGGAAACCTTTATCTGATTTTTACAAACACGGCCATACTTAACTACTGCATTAATTTCTGTCAATGGTTTCTCTGTTCTTTTAGTTGGATGAACTCTGCCAAAAATTCTCTCTCGAAATGGGGAATGGGACTGTAAAATAATTAATACAGTGCTTATATGGGGGGGAAGCTTTATAAAAACACTCTTCTTTCCCGAAAGACCATGTGAAAATCTAACATTTCAACATGACTAACATTGCCTTAAGCCAATGAGGTAAATAGCAGGTAATATGGCGCTGTTTTTCATTTTTGTTTCAGCCAGGGAAAGCTGAACTTATTTTCTCAAAATGGAAATGGAGGGGAATGGCATGACAGGGAAAATGTGACTTCTTCTGTAGTGAGTAAATGCTCACTGGATATGGCTCTGCTCTGACAGAGAATTCAGAAACAAGCAATTCTATTTTCATCACTTCAGTAAAGATGTGTAGGGAGCACATGTTCATTCTCAATAAATTCTCAATGAACATGCAATAAATCCTCTAAGATAAATACTTACATTCAACAATTTACAATTGCAGTTATCAAAAGTTGCCACATAATACAGTAGAAGGAATACTGAATGTAAGATTCAGATTTTAATACTTGCCAGGTGCCAGTGACTCATGGCTGTAATCCTAGACACTCAGGTGGCTGAGATCTGAGGATTGTGGTTCAAAGCCAGCCTGGGAAGGGAAGTCCATGAGACTCTTACCTCCAATTAATCACCACCCCCCCCACAAAAAAACCCCCCAGAAGTACAGCTGTGGCTCAAATGGTAAAGCACTAGCTTTGAACAAAATGCTCAGGAATAGTGTCCAGGCTCTAAGTTCAAGCCCCAGAACCAGCATTAAAAAAAGAATTTAATCCTTGATCTTCCACATTTTAGCTCATGGACTAGGGCAAATTACTGAATCTCCATTTAAGGAAAGAAATGAAAACAAGAAATAAAATTCATGAATATAGTTCATAACTTTCCTGAAAAAATACCAGTGGGCTTTCATGAGATTTTGGATCCATTATCTATAAAGTATATACATATATCATATGTGTGTGAAAGATTATATATGCTTTATAGATATATCCATTTTATACATAATAAATGGCAAATTTCAATTCATTTATAGTTCTTAAGACAGATGGAATAGTAATTGTGCGTATCATACACAGAACTAGCAATCAAGACTTACTGGACATTTACTATGTGCCAAGTATTAAGCTTTTTACATCTATTAACTTATCATTCCATGGGCGAACCCGAACCAGTCAATACTGTGATGCTCATTAGCAGATGAGGAAACCGATATTAGCACAATGTTGGCACAATTTCTTTGTTGGGCATGGTGACAGATGTTCATTCTTTCACACTTTAAAGACCAAGTCTTCCTATGAAACAATCTCTAGTCAAAGAGGGCTGAAGTTTCCTTAACAAAATGTTAATATTTCACTTTCTCTCTTATTTTCTTTTCTCCTTTTTTCATTTTGTTCATTCCACCACTTTTTTCTCTTCCTCTTTCTTCCTCTTCTCTCCCTTTCTCCTCTTTCTTTTTCTTCTCTCCTTTCCTCCTCCCTTTCTATCTCCCTCTATCAACTATCTCTTTATCTCTAGAAGCAGCAGAGCTTATAACAACAGTGATGAAAAATAGTTCAATAAATATACTTATAGAAACATTAGTTAAGTGATTGCCAATGTCTTTCAAGAGTTAACTCATACATACCATACTGGTATGACATCTGAAAATGCTTTTTTCCTGATTCAGTAAATAAGAAATACATTATGTATCATATAATTTTGATTATATTGGATTTTATTGGATCACTTACATTATCAGATATATTTTTACTAGTTGAAGTTTGCATGATCATTTATAGTGAAAACACAACATTCCATTGGTTGTTTCACTGTATTATTATGTTTTCAGAACACGATTCTGAATTAATCACATTTCTCTATGGCTATTTTAAGGAACTATAATCCTGTGCTATTCAAATAAAACCAACATACTCAGAAATTTTGAAATAAATGTACTCTTGCATTCTGTATTCTGAGTGGTGGAAGGACATTGGACGAACCACTTCCTGCTTCCTGTGGAGAACACTGTACCTTATATAAGTCAACTGCAGTTTTACTTGTGTGTTTTTACTCCAAGGAATAAAAACTGAAGTGAACATGTAAAACTTAACAAATGAATTTTGCCATATTATGTATAGAGTTTTCAATTTTTCACAGATTAATTAAAAAGATATCCATGATGATAACAATACCAGTTCGATCACTATTGTCCTCTGCCTTTTTTATTTTTGTCTTTTTTTGAGGGTGCTGAGGATTGACCTCAGGAACTCATGCTTGCTCTGCAGCTACAAACAGCTACAATGAGAGAAAATGTAAACGTAGTTGGGAAACCAGAAGGAGTGTGATTGCAGTACCTTTTAATCAAGTGCTCTTGATAGGCTGCCTCTTATGAAAAAGATTTTTGATAAATATTTACCCATTCTCAATCATTTCGCTCACAATCTACTTCCTCTCAAGTAGACACACTGACAAAATGAGTCCCCGAAACCAAAAGAAAATACGAATTCTACAAAACTGGTATGGCTGCAAAGCTAGTTATTTTCTTCTTTTCTAAATTTAGAAATTATTGTAAATCTTCAAAGGTATATTCTTTAAACTCAAGAGAAATCAGATTAACCCAGGATCAAACACTGGGGGTAGAGATAGGCAGAATGTCTGGATTTCGCCTTTATGAGGTGCAGCATGGCAATAAAGTAAAGAACTAGGAATTTTAACTTAATGAGGTTGGCAGGGTTGAAAAGCTTTTTTTGTTTTACTTTTCCTCTCTCCCTTTTCCTTTTAACATTATAATGACTTTTAAAAATCTTTGTCGGTTGAATATTGGAATGGAAGAAGCAAACACCTGGTGCTAGAACGCAAACCAAACCAAACCAAACTGTCCTCAGAGAATTAAATTCCTTCTCCATGTCTCCCAACTACCTAGAGGTCTGGTTTGTAACTAGCTAGAGCCAAAGTAGTGTAAGTAGAAATAATACGTGTCCATCAGAAGCAGATTCTCCAAGTGCTCCAGCCAGGAGCACTTGGAATCCTCACATTGCTAGGTCATATCACAAGATTGTAAGCAAGTACATCTTCAAGCTACTACTAGATGAACACATCACACATTCTCCCAATCAAACTGATGTTTCCTTATCATTTCTGTGGCTTAAGAACCCAGGCATAGATCAGCTAGGTGCCTCTGGCTGAAAGCTCCCACAGCAAACCAAACCATGGAGCTGATCCCAGGGGCTGAGGGCTTCTTTGCCGTTTGCCTGTGGTGAAGAAGGTCTGAATCCCAGCTCACGTGCATCCTTGGGCACGCCTTCCTCCCCCGCCCAGTGCCTCTTCATAGAGACCCTTAGAACAAGATGGTGGACTTCCTGAAGCAGTCAGCAGCTCAGGAAACACTGGCAGAGAACTCCCAAGAATACTCCACAGCCATAAAGAAAAATCAAACTGCGTCATTTGCAGGAAAATAGATGCAATGAGAGGACATCCTACTGAGCAAGATGAAGCCAAGCTCAAAAAATCAAAATATCGTATGTCTTTGGTTATATGTGGAAGCCAGACTTAAAAGATATTTCTACTCATGGATATGTACATAAGTCTAAATGTATATGTGTGTGTATAATTGTGGATATGTACATAAGTACAAATATCCCTATATAATTACTTAGATGGCTAAACACAACAAATGAAAAATGAATCTAGCTAAGCAACTGCTCAAAAGGAGAAAGAGAAGGGAGAATAGAAAAGGAAAGAGGGTGGGTAACTATGTGATCCATGGGAAGTATATAGGAAAGCAGCACAGAGAAATAATAACAACAAAAAGCTGATCGTCAGTGGAGGAAGGGGATGAAGAGAAACCGACTCATTGGGTAGAAAAGTGTTTTAAGGGGGATAAAAGCAAATAGTGTTGAAATAGATTCTTTGCAACTATGAAATCAGAAGAAGAAAACCTTTAGGGGGCACTGTTTCTCAGATGGAAG
This sequence comes from Dipodomys spectabilis, assembly GCF_019054845.1. Lineage (NCBI taxonomy): Eukaryota > Metazoa > Chordata > Mammalia > Rodentia > Heteromyidae > Dipodomys > Dipodomys spectabilis. Next base: position 1,871,670 of record NW_024870965.1, on the reverse strand, counting down.
GGGGCTGGGAGTAGGAAGGGATGAAATTGATTGGAATACAATTGTAAAAATGTGTGGAGATGAACCAATGGATTCCTCGTGTCACTACGTCAATAAAAAAAGGGAAAATCTTTTTTATTAAAAAAGAAAAGAAGTTCCCAAGGTGAAAACCACATTGGAAGCTAACCTTGGAAGTTACGGCCTACCTATTGCTGTAGCACTGTATTAGTAGATCGAAGTCAGTGAACCTCGCCCATATTCAAGAAAGGATAGAACTCAAGGAGAGGCAGCGAGGAGACCAGACCACCGGGGCCTGTCCTTCAGTTATCACCCCAGCGGAAGGAGAGGAAATTCATATGCAACTTTGCCTGGGTAAGGAAAGAAAATCCTTTGCTTTATGCCATTGAGAGTTTGGAGGTTGTTATATCAAGAGAACCTCCTCTATCATGGCTAATAAAAAAAGATCAGGAGGAGATAAAATTGAATTGAACCCATCAAAAGCAAATCATGAAGGTAGATGGAGAGAATAGAGTCTAATAACACCAGAAAGATGTATAAAATAGTGTGCTCATCAAAGACCTGATCAACTAACTTGACATATGACTTGCAACATGGCTCTACCTAGCATCGATCTTACCATCTATATATTCTTGGTAATTTTAATACAATATTAAATACCATTAGGACTTCTACATGATGTCAGTGCTGTGGGATCTTTTTCTGTGGTGATGATCTAAGACCGCTTCATGTATGACTATTGAAACACATCTAGAGTCTTTACAGACAGATGGTTCCCGGAACCCTCCTCCAGGCTGTCAACATCACGCTCCAGCTAACAGCTTTCTGCGATCTTCTCTGCCTTCCTTCCTCCATTTCGCTACTGAAATTGATTTTCCTTTTTTTTCCCTCACACCTCAACTTTTGATAACCTAAAGTAGGTCACTCTGTGGCATCGGAAACACTCAGAGTAGCTGTGTTTAGAAGGAGTGTGAAGTCAGACACTTTTAAAGCATCCTAAGTGAAAGCCAGCACTAGAAACCGAAACATAAAATGTGTTCCAGTCCTTCTGTAACAAAGGAAGACCCAACTATATATATTAGAATGTGGTATGAGAATAGCATATTAGTGGAAGAGTCTGCACCACAGTAATGAATATATTGGCTTTGGCTATATTGTTTTTAAGTCTTAGCATTGTCATCTTACTGGCTAGCTGCTTTCCTGTATCTGCCATAGTTCACTGCCAAAACTTGAAGTCCAACCTCAAAAGATACAGGAAAGAGGTACCTAGAATCCAACAGTATCTCCTAAAACTTGACATCCACCAGAGCCTTTGAATTTGTCTTATTTGGAAATTAGTTCCTGGCAGATGTAACCAAGTGAAGATGAAGTCATGGAGAGGTGAGAGTGGTCATAAATCCAGCACAGAGCTTCCCTGGAAGAAGTAGAGAATTTTGATGCAAAGACACAGAAAAAGAGAGCAAGTTATGTGAAGCGGAGGCTGACTGCAGGGATTATTTCTAAGCCAAGAAATGCCGGCCACTGCCAGGAGCCACCCGACGCCCGGATCGAGTGTGGACCAGCTGCTGCTTCACAGCCCCAAGAGCACTGGGGCTGGGAGATAAGGCTTCAGCCACTCAATTTTGTGGTCATTTGAATGTGAGTTCTAGGAAGCAAACACAAGAAGGGTGGGAAAAGACCTGCATACCTTCTCATTCAACTCAGCCCCAGCCTCTTCCCTAGTTCAAGTCTCTGCTTCAGACGTAACTCAGTCAAGTCCCTCCTTTAGTTCTAGCTCCAGCCCCTGCCCCATCTCAGGCTCCACCTCCACCACAGACTCAGCTTCAGGACACAGTCATAGGTCATAGGTCACGGGTTACAGGACACAAGATACTGTTCCTGATGTGGATGCAGGAACAGCAGGAGGAAGACAAGTCCAAGCATAACTTCTCTTCTCTAAGGTTGCTAGAGACTGTAAAAGCAAGTGAGTTCTGGAGCTGAGAATGTGGCTCAGTGGTAGAGTGTTTGCCTGGCATGCATGAGGCCCTGGGTTCGATTCCTCAGCACCACATAAGCAGAAAAAGCCAGAAGTGGTGCTGTGGCTCTAGTGATAGAGCGCTAGCCTTGAGCTGAAGAGCTGAGGGACAGCGTCCAGGCCCAGAGTTCAAGCCCCACGACCAACAACAACAACAAAAAAGAAAAAAAAAGAATCAAGTGAGTTTCTATTCTATGGTTAAAAGTCTTGAAAACAGACCCACAGAAACAAATTTCCTATTTACAATCAGTAACAGCCCTCTTCCTCCTTTCTTATTTCTTTACATTTTTGTGCCTCTCCTTTCAAAGAAATCTTTCTTTATGTTCAGACAAAAAGCTCATGTTAAAGTAAGCAAAGAATTTGAGTACAGATTGTGCCAAGGAAGATAAATAAGTGATCAAATACACGATAGGATAAAGTTGCCTACCCTGATTACACTCGAAGGGAACACAAATCAAAACCCCAGTAAGATGGCATTTTATAGTCAATGATTTATCTACCTTTGATCATGAAGAAAATAATGTGTTGACAAAGCTGAGCAGAAATCATAACCCTCATAATTTGAAGGATCTAAAACGATGCTGGCATTCGGGAAAACGTTTTGATGGGATATTAGTCACCATACAATCTGACAATTCCTCTCCAAAATACATACCTAAGAATGAAAATTTGCCCACACTCAAGATGCACTGAAGGATCTCTATAGTTACTCATGATAGCCTTAAATTATTAAAAGCCGCTCAGATGACTCATCAACTGAAAATGGAGTATATAACGAATGCATATATATATCAATAGAATAATAGGCATAAAAAAGAATAAACATGAAGTACCAGTGTGTGCTGTGATAGGGATTAGCCCTGAAGTATCATACTAGGGAAAAGAAACCAGTCTTAGAAGACTATACATTGGATAAATCCATTTGTACAAAATGCCTGGAACAGGACGATCTATAGAAACCCAAAGCAGATCATTTGTTGCCTGAGGGCTGAAGAAGAGGTTGGAGGCTGAGATATGATTGCTAATGGATGCGGGTTTCCTTAGGGAAACATATTCAAACATTGAATTGCGACAATGGTCATACAACTCTATGAATCTATGAATTAAAAAGAATGAAGAGATTCCAGCGGAAGATCTTCGCTCTTGATAGTTTGGTGCTACATAACACGGTGGATGATGAATAACAGATTAAAAGCTTTGCACGGTTCATACTGTTTTCTACACTATGTGAAAATAAATTGCATAAAGTACTTTACTAAATGAACAATCTTTTAGAATGGATAGCGATGGTTTTATTTTAATAAACAAGTTTAATATGATTCACCTGTTTCAAGTGAAAACCTTTACAAAGAATAACTTTGTTTAGCTTAGGTTCTGGAATCCGCTTTTCTTTGGAGCTTCTGTGTTAGTTCCACCCTCTCTTGTGGCTGGTAAGTCAGCTGGTCTACATATCAGTCCTTCCTGGGTAGACATATGAGAGATTTTGTCCCAATTTCCCTTCTCTGCCTTTCTTACTTCATTTTGTCTTGGAATGGTGAAGGTGGTACAAAGGAAAGACGATTTGCTCTGCGGCTCTGTCAGGGTTTGGAAAGTATTTCTACAGTATAGACTTTTAAGGATGCTTCATTCAGAAAGATGATAGACTTTTAGAGGGAACTCTGATCCAGAAATGAGATCAACCTCTGCTCTCTTTCTACATTGTCTTAACATGTGACACAAGGTAAGCTTGTGCCAATAGCATGGTTTGTTTGAATCGCTTGAATTAAAGCCTTTCTGCATTCCTAAATATTCTGAACTAAGCTGCTCCAACTTGAGAGGTACTTTCTGGCTCATGATACAGGAGTGTTTCCTGGTAAGAGTAAACAATGAATTGAGAAGAATTGTCCTCTTTAAGTCAGGGGCCATCCTGTTGCATTGTGGGAGACTCATTGTCCACAATTTGGGGATGTCCACAGAGAGCAGCATTCGCCGGGTCCCCGTGCTGAATGTCCTGTGCACCTCGTGCTAGAGATCCTGCCTCTGCATGGATAATTCCATGCAATGAAAAGAGAAAAGGGGGCAAACAAAGAATTCTTTAATACAGATTAGGGAAGAGGCTAATGTTACCTAGTATTGAGAACTCCCAAATTCCATCAAAACACAGACACAAATTATTTTCCTTTCCCAAAGAATATGTGAAACATTTCCTCCTCAGTTCTTCTGAAGTCCTATTGTGGAATTTTCCTTTTGAAGCTTAAATGCCTAAAATTTCCAGCGAGAGGATCCCTTTGAAGTCTGTCTGAAACAGTGTCAAAACATATGGCAAAGAACCAAAACTACGGGAAGGACTCTCTTTAAAAAGTGTAGAAAATCCTTAAAAAATTGGGTTAAAAGGCATGAGGATTTTCACATTGCAAATCTTGGTATAGTTGGTTATTTCTTTTTGATTTGTAAGGAAAAGGAATAACCTACAACATGAATTTCTTTCTTCCTTACAAAAAGTAGAGGCGTGATTTCATCCACTCTAGTTTATACATAGACATCTTAGGATTCACGATCCACATGTTACTTTGGGAGCTTTCTCACTGGAAGACACAGAAATTTCAGGAGTGTTTCAGTTTTTACCTATACAGGGTACATATTTGATTTTGCATATTATTTCATGCATGATTCCACCATGATCTCGAGAAAATTAAAAGAGGACAGAAAAAAATTAATAGCTGTTAAAATTAATTAGAACCAACATGGGGTTTAACTGTCATTTGAGTGGTAGCCTGGAAAAAACATCTGGGCATGTTTAATGCCCATAAGGTCTGCTTTTGTTGAAGTCTTTACAAAAATTAATTGATATTATAAAATATCTTTTCAGTTATTAGGGTCAGAATCATTCTATATGATGCCAAGTTCGAAATAATTGAGTAAAATCTTCAGAAGATTGTAGAAGAGTCACATGCTATTTCCATCCCTATATCCTACTGACAGAATTCAAAATAGCCTATGGTTAACTTCCTATATTGATAGACTTCTCACTCCTAATTCTTAACTTTTGAATGCTAGTCTTTATCTCATGTTATTTTCCCTCCAAAAATAATCATGTCTGGAAATGAGAATCCTCATTAATTCATTCGAATCCCCTATACTCCTTCAGTCATTCAAGGATTTTTTCTTCTGTCTGTTTCCCACTTCCTCAACTCAGTATCTGCCTTCATTTCACCATTCACTATTGTTTTTCTTTTAATTGATCAAGATGTGCTGTACCCATAAACTGACATATTGAATTGAAGCCCCTTTCTACAACTACTTAATAAATTTTTTAAAGTCAGATGGGTCTTTAAAAGAAATTGAGCAAATTGTGTATCTTGAAAAAACAACTCTTTCCCATTTGCCTTCCATTTCCATCACATCCTCCATGTTGGCATTCATGCCAGAAAATTCACTCTACCTCAAGCCGGCCTTGCATTTTCCCACTTTAAAACTCATGCTGCACATCATATTTTCAGTTTCAAGTGAGAGAACATCAACAGAATGTGCATTGAGAAGTGCACATTTTTTATTATCTCACATAAAAAGGAGTCCAGCATGAGAGCAAGTCTAGAGTTGATTAGTAGCTCAAGGTATTGAGATGTTAAATCAATGACTAGCTGGGATGTCAGATATGTGAACAGCTATATGGAATATTTCCTCATTTTCCGACATCATATCAGGCGAAGTTCTTCTATCCATTGTGTCCTAACATGACTGCACTTTTGAGCAGAAAGTGTCACACTTGCTCTTCCAGTCCCTTCCCTCTTCAGCATTCCCTAGAAGTCCACTGAACACCGCTGTATCCAAGTAGTGGCACGAAATGCTCTGCCTGTGGAGAGGAAATTGCTACGACTTGCTTTAACAAACAGGAATTTGTTTTATCACCCCTGAGTGTCATAACTGTCATAACTGGAAACTAGAGGGTGAAAAGTGCGTAGTCTTTCTTGTGTACAAAGAATAAATCTACATAGAGTAAAATAAATATGCATACAGTACCTAAACAGACATAGGCTCAATCTACGGTGTTAAAATTTCATGGGGGAGGATAATTAAGACAAAAATCTAAAAATATAAGACTCCATAGGGACTAGATAATGAGAGGAAAGTTGATGACCACTGGTTTAAATTATTCAGCAATCATCCTTGGCAAGGAGTGGTGCTTAGGAAGTACATGCTAGCCTAATATTGAGAACCAGAATCTTAGTAGTAAATTGGTAAGTTCTGCCATAACACCCAATCAAAATGGTACATCCTGGGGGTTGGAGGCATGGCTCGGGGGGAGGGCACCTGCCACGAAGCAGAAAGTGAGTTTCAGTTTGAGTTCCATCTCGGGCCAAAGAGAAAAAAACAAAATAGTGCTGATAGATGAAAAAAAAAACAACTAATTCTAAACACTCAGAAGAAAGAGGTTGTCAGGATCCCTAGGTCAAGGCCAGCCCAGGCAAAAAGTTCACAAGATTTAGGATTTCATCTCAATCAATAGCTAGATGGGGTGACACATCCCTGACCTCTTGATATTCAAACAGCATCAGACGTAGAAGGATGGCTGTCCAAACTGGCCAGGATACAAACAGAAGAACTTGAGAGTAAAATAACTAAAGCAAGGGTGAGGGACTTGGGGCAAGTGGTTGGTAGAGTACCATTCTAGCAGGAAGACTTGACTTCAAATACCTACTAAATAAAAACAAAGAGGAACATGCTTCTGGTTTTTTGTTGTTGTTGTTCTGGTTTGTTTTGTTTTGTTCTAAATATTGAGTTTCTCCACTCACGGGGTAATATTTATATACCACTGTGTCTAAACTCTGATTGAAATGGGGTCTCTTGACCTTTTACACCCAACTTGGTCTTGAACAAAGTCCCATTCTCTGACTCACAGGTAGGTAGGATAATAGCCAAAAGCCACTGTTCAGTCAGAAATGAAAAGGGACAACCTTTAGGAAAATATCAGTTACATCCTTCATCTGGAATTAGCTATCCATCCTCTTGGGCCACAGCACCTCCTTCGAACTTGTATTGCTATTGACTTTCTGTTATTCAATATTACAGATGTATCTTATCCCACAGTGACTAGATAAGAAGCTATTTCAAATAAGAATGGATAACCTCATCATTATTTTAGATTTCCTACTGATCATTGGTAATCCTTGAAACAAGAGAGATTCCAGCTTATTTTTTGATTGGCTACAAAGGATAATACCAACATCACTGAGAAATCTGAATCATGGACACTAAGCAGAGCAGCTTGCTTGATAGTCACGTGACCACAGATATACCATGGTGGTCAACATGTCCTTAGGCATACCAGCTAACACTATCTTTTGTAGCACTTGGGATGAATCACAAGGTCTTGTGAAAGATTGACACCACTGAGTTACAACCTCAGCCTTTGGTTTCTTGAGTCTCCTTCCCTACCCCTAGCTGGCAGCAGACTCAAAAATCCTCCTGCCTCAGCCTCTCTGGCACTGGGATGATGGGAGTATGCCGTCCTGTCTAGCGGTTCTGTGCCTTTTATACTGGCCCTGAAGGACACGTGAAGTCCATTATCAGCAACTTATTTCTAGCTCTTCCCATTCTTTCAGGTCTCCCTGTGGACCTGGAATCGCGCCGTCCCCTTAAAGGAATTTCCTGGCCTTTCCAAGCCACTCTCAGCTCAGTAGTCATAACACCTAGCTATGGGCTAGCAAACATTTTCAGTCTCCCTTCTGGAAGAAACTCGCCTTCTCCGAGACAGGGTGGAGAAGGGCAGGTGGGCTGCAGCCAGCTTCTCCACGGTGAGGGAGCTGGGGATGCCCAGATGGTCTGGATGACCTCTGAGCCTTGGTGGGTGAGCCGCCCCATCCTCGAGACCCTGTCCCCCGGGGTCCCCTTCATGAGTCCGCAGGCAGTCATGCCTAGGCTCTCCACAATGCATCTCCAGCTCTTCTGGGTCCCTCTAAGTGAACACAGGGAAGAAGGCCCTGCAGCACTATTCTCTGTACGGTTTTTATTTCTGTTTATTTTATTTTAACTAAGATCAGAGAGGCAACAATCAAACTGCCTTCCAACTTCTGGGCACACAAAGACAACATCTTAATGAAGTGCACTTGACCATGGTACTTTAAAAAAGTGGCCCGTCCAAAAGCTATGTACATATGACCAGATAAGATGATGTTAAGCAAAATGCACCCCAAGATAGGAACATAAATATATTTCTTCATTCTTGCTATTGTTTCTAATGTATTTATCATGTACCATGTGATTTTTTTTTGTTTCTTTGTATGTCCCTCCCCCGTGGTATAACCCCTGTTTACACTGTATTTGATGTTGGTGCCCTGCATCTTGTATATACACTTCTTTAATTCGGGGAGGGGAAGGGAAAAAACAAAATGCTTAAATAAGGATACAGGTTGACCCATTGTAATAATGAGATGTACAAGACACTATGTTGAAAACGAAGTTTACAACTTTGATGGGGGGTGGGGGAGGGAGTTGTGGAGGTGGGAGGAAGGGATGGTGGGGGAAAATAGAGGAGGAGGCAACAATGCTTGATAGGAAATATACTCATTGCTTTGCTCATGTAACTGTATCCCCTCTGTACAGCATTTTTACAATAAAAAAAGTACCCAAAAAAAGTGGCCTGTGACCTCTGAACACACCAGTTCAAATGAACATGAAGGTTTTCAGTGTGTCAGGTTGTTAATATCAGATACTGTTTGTCTCAGCCGTCCAGGATGGGAACCATGATTCTTTAGGAATCATTAACAGGCTACCACAGAGGCAACACCAGGGAAAGTCAAAGGGCAAGTGTCTTGTTGACAGCTAGGATTCCTGCATCTACAGTTATGTTATCTCCCTTGCAATGGATGATTAGAAGAGACAACAAAATTATAATCTTATTCTACAGCGCTCATTGTGAGATGAGACCAGTTACAACAACTGGCAGAAGACAGAAATCGTTATAAGGCTTTGATGGACATGACAATGCATTTCTTCTAGAATCAGGGTTAACGCGATGTGTTTTAAAGAACATAACCTCAGAAACATTTATAAGAGCTAAAACTGGAGAGCAGGAAAGGAGGCCAAATGAACCCGGATGGATGCCAACCCCTTCACCCAGACAAAGGTCTGTTTTGTAACCAGATCCATCTAAACAATCAGGCTTGTGAGTCGGGATACGCAAACACACTCATGTTCACGTCGACAAAAGGCCAGGGATTGAAACGAGGAAGGACAGGACTCACGCTGAGAATGAAGGAGCACGTTCCACATGCCCCTGAGAACTCAGGCCCACTGTTCGAGCCCGCGTGGGCAGACAGCTCTGCGGCCCGTGTGTCCGGAAGGCTGCTGGCTTGTCTCCTTCAATCTCTTTCACAGCCTTTCATTTTGCCCAACTTCCTTTATACATTACAACCAGTAGCGTATAGTGTATGCATGCAGCACCCAGGAAGGCCATAGAGCACCAAGCACCAAGTTTACTGATACTTAGAATGACCAAACAACCATATATGTATATATATACGAATGTGTATATGTATATGTATGTGTACATAATGCCATTAAAGTGAACTTTAAGCCTTTACGTTATAGAGTACAGATTATTCCTAACTGGCATGGACTGGCTGATTTGTGAGGATTCCTCAAAGGTGCTGAACCTGGCTGGAGGGTGCGGAGGGCCTGGAGGACAGTTAAGAGATGGAGCTTACTGCGAGGTCCCAGTCATGGGATCCGGGATCCGTTGTCTTTGGAAGGGATTAAAGCAGTGCTCACGGGGACAGGGCCCCTGAGTTCCTTTGAGAGGAACGGTTATAAGAGGAAAGTCACTCTCTAAACCTCTCTCTAGCTTTCTGTCTACATGTGAGTTCTTCCTCCCATCGATGCTGTTGTCACGAGGTGACACAGCCCAACAGAGCCTTGTCAGACCCTGACAAGGGTTTCAAGGCTCCAAAGCTGTGAGCTAAACAAACCCCCTTCTTTTTCTTTTTAATAAAGGTAGATTGCCTTAAGAATCTCATTGCAGCCGGGTGCCAGTGGCTCACACCTATATTCCTAGCTATTCAGGAGACTGAGATCTGAGGATTGCAGTTCAAAGCCAGCCCAAGCAGGAAAGTCCATGAGACTCTTATCTCCAATGAACCACCAGAAAACCATAAGTGGTGCTGTGGCTCAAATGGTAGAGAACTCGCCTTGAGCTAAAGAGCTGAGGGACAATGCCCAGGCCCAGAGTTCAAGCCCCAGGTCAGTCAAAAAAAAAATCTCATTGCAACAATTTAAAAAAAATGAACTAATACAATGTTTAAGAATAATATTTCTATGTAGGGGAAGTTTTAGTATTTCATTATAAGATTGGCTAAAAGAGTACTTTCCCCTAATATTATATTATATAACTCATGCTTAGTTTTAGAATTTTCATGTGATTTTTGCAGTTCTTAAAGATGTTGAACATGTATTTGTAAATCAATTTTCTGTTGCTATGATGATCTAATTCTTCTCAAACTACTTTATACGTAAATCTATATATAGCACAAAGTTTTAAACTCTAAAAATAATTCTTAGGCTTTGGATGAATGGTGACACATTACAAGACAGACATGGTAATCTGAAATTTAAAATGAACTTACAAAATAAGCAGCATAATTCTGTGAGATGATTTGGGGGTTTATAGCACCTGATAAATAAAGGTACTCTTCCTCACACTGTCTTCTCTTATTTGCTTGGAAGAAAAATCCAACACATCAATGGGGCTATCAAAAAGATACATTTATTCAGGAAATAATGACAAGATTTGCTGAAAGTTGGAAGGTGCAAAGTAAGAAATGAAAATACTCCCTGAAATTATTTTCGGCGCCTGAGAATGGGCTTGAGAATTCAGATACAAGGTCTTTCTATGAGGATCTGAATTCCAAATGCCCCGGTGAACCACAGAATTGCTTCCTGCACCTGCCTCCGTGGGAATTGTGAACGCAGTATTTTGGGACAATAAAACAGGAAGCAGACTGAGCAGTGCTTCTGGTACAGGATTGTGTTTGCATGTGTTACACAAACTCAATATTTAATGTGTTCTCCAACTTTTAAATGTCTTTTCTCAAATTGATGGCTTAAAGAGAGTATGTGACTTCTTTCCAACCCTCAAATAAATGTTCCAAAGACATACATGACATCACTCCAGTGTGCCATACAAATACTTCTGCCTTCAATGAGGTTTGCTGTGGAGAAAGCTGGAGACTCATTGGACAATGGACTCCCATGGGCAGGATAGAGTTTATGATTAATCTACAACTTTGTCACCTGTAATTCCAAGTAAATTTTTAATGATCATTAGCTTTGGATGGGGTGTTTTTCAAACTTTACTTTTAACTTCATGTTTTTAACTCTGTCTGTGTGTGTATGTGTATTTCCTCTTTCTTTTCTTTTTTTTGTTTTTGTTTCTGTTTTTGGTGCTAGTTCTAGGGCTTGAATTCAGAGCCTGGGCGCTGTCCCTGAGGTTTGTCACTCAAAGCTAGCACACTATCACAGGAGCCATAGCTCCACCTCCTACTTTTTTGGTTGTTAATTGGAGATAAGTGTCTCACAGACTTGCCTACCCAGGCTGGCTTTGAACCACGATCCTCAGATATCAGCCTCCTGAGTAGCGAGGTTTACAGGTGTGAGCAACAGGCACCCAGCTTCTGATCATGGGCTTTTATTACATGCAATTTTGCTGAGAGACCTACATTGTCAGCCATTTAGCAGTTAAATATGTTGAATTCTTATGGATCAGACATAAGTAACCAAACAGGAAACTTGAACCTACAAAGAACACTAGAAAAGGGCATTGTTAACCGGTATAGTAAAAAAAAAGTGCACAAATCCACATTCACACGCCAAGGTGCATTAAACAGATGTCACTGAATCATGAATTGGGGAAAACATAGAGCTATTTCGGTGAACATGAGGTCAGAGTTTCAGAATAGATTCAGTGTTCATGGGTGTAATCACACCGCAGGTTTCAATGCCGGCCTCTGAGATAACCCTCAGGATGTGTCATTATCCGCCTCATCAGTGTGCCTTAGCTTCAAATTAAACACCCGAATTAAAACCAAAATTACTTCTTAGAAAGGAAAGCAAAACAAAAGCCCAGCTCCATTCAAATTTAGGAAATGACATCATGAATTGCAACACAGCCTGACCAAACCTGCCTATTAGTATTTTTAAATGACTTCAGTCTCTTTTCTATTAACTTGACAATGAACTTCCTGGTTCAGTTTCTCTAGCATGGGCCTTTCTTCCTGGCTCCACCAGGTCCTCCAAATGCCTTGGGAATGAACCAGTGAATACACTGAAATTAAGTGATAATTCCCATAACCCGATAAAAATTATTCAGTGATAATTTTATCACTTAGAGTGTGGATTAAAGTATATCTGGAACTTGGATGGCTGATATTCCATTATTTTGAATAGGCTATAATTTCATCACTATCAGCAACATACATATCTGCAAGATACATTATTGATTTATGACAATATGAACAAGTGAAAATTGGCTCTCCATAGTTAAAAGGTTGATATTATAATTTTATGCTTTGCTTTTGTTTCAGTGACAAATTATCACTATCTCTATAGGAGAAAAACAAACTATATATAAATATCACAGTAGGAAGCTTAAAGAACTTTACAAAATAAGAATAACCACAATGTAACATTTCCAGTGTTTCTATTCTCATTTATGGTTTCCTGTTTTTCCTCATCCAGGGCTCCTATAATACTGTGCCTCACATTTTGATGTCTTTATTCTTTAGCAAATACGTATAGATACAATTATTGTTATGACATATAGCATGTTTCATGCGTGTAAGTATATCTGTCTACATACACACATAGGTGTACTCACCACCTGTCAAAATATATTACAAAAGAAATCAATTTCTAAGACCTTGAAGTGGGCATTTCGTAACCAGGATGAGAATAAATGGATGGGAAGAGAATGTTGTGTGTAAATGCTTAGAATAATTAGTTCGCAATTCCATGAACACCAGTATATTGATTAAGACTGGGAATAATATTGCCTATGTTAGAGAATTACAGCTTCCAATTTTTTTAAGTGATGCTAACTCATCACCTCTGCAACTCTCCTACCTGAGTCTTATAATAGGATTCGAATCTGAATTGGAAATTGCTTGGTCGGGTTCCAACTAGGAATAAAATCATAGCATCCACTAAATGCCAAGATATATGTTATTAATGGGTCTAGATATGAGACATTTAATTTAAAAAGAAAACTTGAAACAGTCATGGGAGCAAGCCAACTGGAGAATTCTTAGCAGGAGTAAACTACCTAAGCAGCATCCAAATACACTAGAAACAAAAGGTTTCCACCTAAATGCAGGACTAACTCCCTCAGTACAAGAGTTCCCAGTAGTCACACAAAGTAGTGAATAGAAGGCAGAAGGTTAAGCTAGGACAGTTAAGTTCTAGCTCAACTTATTCAATAGCTTGGACAAAAGATCTTACTTCTCAGAGCTCAGAGTTCTAAGGTGATAAATTAATGATGATGATGGTGATGATGGTAATAATAATAATAACTAAGGAAGAGCTAAAGGAGCTAATGATCACCATGTGCTAGATACAGTGTTTGGCATGTAGCAAATTATTAATAAATGCTGTATTTATTACAAATGAAAGTATAAGATAAGCTATGGGTTTGTTTGGTTAAACATAATTTGTTGCTTTTTTAGGTGAGAAAAATCATAACATTATCTCCATTCTCTTAGTTTCACATTTGTAAACCAGAAATAGTTTTATACAAACTAGTGTTTTGAAAAATCAAGTGAGATCATGCATAATTCAATTTGTAAATTTTCAAGTGGTACACAAATGCTGGTTGTTTTCTCCTATTAAATTGGCCCGTGCACTGAAATTTATTTAGGATTAAATCACAGGAGTAAAGACTGACAAAATAGAAAAAGTGTGAGCTAGAGATCTTATTTCTCAAAAGGCCTTTAAAATTCCACTTAAACAACTGCCAAATGGGCAGAAGTAAACTTCGCTTCAGTGCATAATCATCTTCTTCATAGATGGAGGATCTATCTTTCTCCAGGTTGCAGAAAATATGTAGAATTCCCTGCATCAGGAATGTCAGTGCCATCCACAAATCAATTTGTGCAGCTTTCTTGTTTTCTAGGCTAATGAAGGGAAAAGCATGAATTCTTTCAATACTACAGGTAACATTGAGTTGTGAATTATGTCCATTTGCTCGCCAAGATCCTCATCAGACTTGCACACAAGGGGAAAAAAAATGAGCTTACATTGAGGTTGGTTTCCACTTTGTTCATCTTCTATAAGGATGCTAAGAAACAATTCAAGAATCAAGAAAATGATTGAATTATCAGTTCCTAAATATTTTTGAAACTGAGTAACTAGGCCCCAGAAATTTTAAATTGAATCATCACTATTGTTTTATTGTTCTTATGTATTTTAGATTTGCATTACAAAGAAGAGTTTTAAAATTATAAAGAATATATTCAGATAACATAGATTCCAAGTATCGTTTTCTCAAGTTTTCCAAAGTAAAAGCTGTTAATACTTGAATCCATCATATTTTTCACACATATAAATATTTATACATATTTATAAATACATAAATATATGTTTAGATATAAATACATAAACACTTATATATTTATGTTGGTTGGTGCTATGTTCTCTATGTTTTTAAAAAAAGAATTAAAGCTTCAAAAGAAGTATGAGCTAGGAGCTTGTAATCCAAGCTCCTTGCAACAAAAAGGTTTACTATGTGTTCTTTTTTAAAATTTTAAATGAAAATACATATTTTCCCAACATGCCATTTCGGCTCCACCAAGAGAATCAGTCAGGAGCTTTTTATGGTGAAATATTTAAAGTGAACCTTGAACGTTAGCCAAGAAAATGCTTTTAAGGTTTCTTAAAACAACTCAGATCCAGGACTTTATTTGCTCATTAGGCTTGTAAGGGGCCCGAGCAGATTTTTATAAAGAAAGAAAAATTCCTTCCTAGGTTATGACTCTGAAGGCTTTGTGAACCTTTTCTAAAACAGAAGACAGAATGGGAAAAGATCATGGTTTTGCAAGTGGCCCTAGAAAAACTAGAAGAGATACCCAGCCGGAATAGGGACAGGGATTTATATGTGACTTAAAGAAAATATAACTGAAATAAATAAATAAATTCTTTTTAAAACACTGTATTAAAAATAAATTCCCAGAGATGTTTTAAATGACCAGCATTACACACAGAGCTGAACAGAGGGCTACTAGTTCATAAGTGAATAGGAAAGGGGCTGGGAAGGTGGCTTAGTGGTAGAACACTTGCCTTGCATGCCTGAGGCCCTGGGTTCAATTCCTCAGCACCACATAAACAAAAAGAAAAGAGCCGGAAGTGGTACTGTGGCTCAAGTGGTAGAGTGCTAGCCTTGAGCTGAAGAGCTGAGGGACAGCGCCCAGGCCCAGAGTTCAGGCCACACGACCAGACCCCCCCCCCCCAAATAGAAAGAAGTGAATAGGAAAGTCAAGTTATTGGCTTTGGCCATGGGATGGGGGTGAGGGGAACCACAGGTAGTTCATACCTGTAATCCTAGCTACTCAGGAGGCTGAGAGCTGAGGATTGCAGTTGAAAGCCAGCCTGGACAGAAAGGCCCATCACACTCTAATCATCCAGTTAACCATGGAACAAAGCTGTAACTGGAGATGTTGTTCAAGTAGTAGAGCACCAACCTTAAGTGAAAAAGATAAGGAACAACACCCAGTACCCTAGTACCTGCATGGAAGGAACAAGAAGATGGAGATGAAGACAATGATGAAGAAGAAGAGGAGGAAGAGGAGGAATAAAGAAAAAAACTACAGAAGGAGCATAAAGAGCTCAGAGCATTAAAAAAAAAAGATATGAATCATCTGTTCAGATAAAGCCACTGACTGTATTTGAATGAAGGAATGTGCTGGAGACAAATGCATCCTGAAACAGTGGGGAAGAAGCATGAGTTTTTATTGTTTTTATGAAGTTATAGGAATAAGGACTCTAGTATCTACCCAATAGTCTTGCGGCACATTTATTTCTTGATTAATAGTGATACAAATCATAGAGTGCAGTCCAAGTTGAAATAAGAAAACAAAATGCAAATGCAAAAAAATAAACGCACTCTAGGTGTCAAGTCAATATCATCAGGAAGCTTTATTATTAAACAAATAAAAGACAAACTAACCAGAAGAGAAAGATCACCTTTAGAAGGACAAGGTCAGGGGCTGGGAAGGTGGCTCAGTGGTAGAGTACTTGCTTTGCATGTGTGAGGCCCTGGGTTCAATTCCTCAGCATCACATAAGCAGAAAAAGCCAGAAGTAGTGCTGTAGCTCAAGTGGTAGAGCACTAGCCTTGAGCTGAAGAGCTGAGGGACAGTTCCCAGGCCACGTTCAGGCCCCACTACTGACCAAAAAAAAAAAAAAAAAAATGAAGAAGGAAAGGATCAGGCTGTCATTATTTTCTGGCCAACACTGCATGAAGCATCATTAGAGGCAAATGAGAAAACCAACAAAATAGTCTTCAAGTTACCTAAGACATATGATCATGAGGTAAGCTGGAGTAAAGTGTCAGCCCATTATGAGGGCCACACCAAGACTTTATAGAAACAATCAAAAGTTCTATAAATCCACCTCCCACATTTTTATTTCTTAGGATGTTGCTAAGGATATGTTTAGAAAAATTAAAATTTGAAAAACTATAGATGGATCTAAGAAGAGGAGAAATCAATTGAGCAGGAAATTAGTGAGCTATAAAGGAGACTTTAAGAAAGAAGAATGGATTTGGGAAAGAACTAAAAAGAATCCAGATGTCCTTCGCAAGGAAAACACAGTGTCTTATAAACCAACAAGACAGTAACCATTAAAAACCATAGTTGAAAAGAAAATTGAAAAGCTTATGCAAGAAACTAAAATGTCAAATCAAGTGGGAGATGACTCTTTTTTATTTTGCTAGATAGTAGGAAAATGGCGGTTCAATTGGTGAAGTAGAATTGCTATAACATCAGACAGTGAAAGCATATATCAGCATCTCTCCTACACCACGGGAAGCAGCGCTTCTCTATTGTAACCTAGCAATAGATTTCTAGATGTAATAAATGAATACTATTTTTTTTGTTTTAGGCATTTACCTTTTAGAAATGATGCAAATGCAGGAAGTAGTATCACATGCATGCTCATTTTGCCCCCATTGCTTTCTGTGACTGAATAAATATGTTCACAAGGTTGATTTTTCTCCCATTTATTTGGGAAGTGCTTCACTCACTGAGCAGGATGGGAAACAAAGAGGGTATATCAAAGTTACTAAGGTATAAGAGAATAAAAAAATAAGCTAATATATGCATACACACACACACACACACACACACACACACACACACACGTGTGGGTGTGTGTAGGTATCACTGTCACATTGGATGAGATTAACTATTCTTTTTTTTTTTTTTTGTCAGTTGTGGGACTTGAACTCTGGGCCTAGGTGCTGTCTCTCAGTTCTTCAGCTCAAAGTTAACTCTCTACCACTTGAGCCACAGTGCCACTTCTGGTTTTCTGGTATTTTATTGGGGATAAGAGTCTCACGGTCTATCCTGCCCTGGCTGGCTTTGAACTGCGATCCTCAGATCTCAGCCTCCTCAGTAGCTAGGATTACAGGTGTGAGCAAAGATTAACTACTCTTTAAAAGATAGTATTTGTTTAAAAAAAAAAGGGGGGGGTAGTATTTGTAACTCCCTGGGAACATCTAAAGTGATTTTAGTACCAAAAAAAATAAAATAAAATAAAGTGAATAAGGACTCTATCTGAAATTTGACTTAACATCTGTAATGGTAGCCAACCCTCTGCTGAATACCTAGAACACGCTTCAAAAAAATGGTGGTTTTCAAATGACAGCATGATTAGATCTTTTTGCATCTCTTTGAAATTAGTTTCATGAGAAGCATTTAATTTTCTGGGCGCAGCGTGTTGGGGGACTCTCATGTATTAGTGATTAGCATTGACTGGCAGAAGGGGTAGATAGGCAACGCAGAGGCGGAGGCTGTGATGTGGTATTTTCCACAAAGCCATGGTAAAAAACAAAAGGCCTTTGATTTAACCTCCAATGAAAATTTTGATTTTTTAAATTATGATGTTACTTAAATGAACTTGAAATATACCATTTGTAATATATAATTTGGGAATCTGTAAAAACAAATTCCTTTGTCTTCATCTTGACTTTGGATGCCTTTCTGTCTTTCCTGTGAAGAGGGCTCTTCCATGGTAGAGCAATAAGCCTGAAAAAAATGGCTCGGCTAAGAGCTGGTGGCTCAAGCCTATAATCCCACCTACTTGGAGACTGAGATCGGAGGATCGCAGTTCAAATCGAGTCCAGGCAGGAAAGTCCATGAGACTTTTATCTCCAATTAAATACCAAAAAGCTGAGCTGTGTAGCTCAAGTGGTAGAGCGCTCACCATAAGCTCAGAGACTCAGCACTTGGGCCCTGAGTTCTAACCAGCACCAAGAAAAGAAAAAGTAGAGTTCCTATTTCTAGAAATAGTCAAACATGTGTACAGTTCTACCAAAGGATGCTCAGAAATGGCAGTGTCAGCAGCAAAACCTAGGTTCTAAGCAATCAACCTTTGTGATACACTGTCTCCACTTCAGAGCATATGTAGTTAAAATTCTTCTCAACATCTCCAAAGTTGAGAAGTGTACCCTCTCTGGAAATATGTGTCTTTGCTCCTTCGCTGAACTCCCAGGAACAGATCATCAGAGAACATTCTACTTTTCAGGAGCAGCTCCTCCCCCTTGCCAGCAGATATTGAAGCTATCATGCATGCAGTTGTTTTGTTGAATTCATTATTGGTGCCTAGGAATGCCACACACCACTCACTTATGAGAGGCATCCTGATTCTATGTACCATCCCATCCAATTTGTTTTAAAAGGAAAGAGTCTCTAGTTAAGTCTAAACAATTCACTGTATCAAAGAATCCCGTTGGTACTAAAGTACAGCTGTGCATCCGAAGGAAGACCCCATGTTGAGTCCCTGACTGCCTCCAGGTGCTCTTCCTGAGCTCCTTAGAGGAGTTGGGATATCCGTGAAGAAAGAGGTCAAGGTAAGAGGAAGCTGAATGTGAGCAAAGCCCTGACACAAATATATTAACTCCTTACCCATCCGTTCTTTCTGTCTTCTTCATTCATTCCTATAGTCTAGCAAGATCCCCCTTTATAGAAATTATTAAGTCCAAACTCTTTAGTGTGATGGTCAAAGTTCTGGGGAATTACTGCTCAGAGCTAACTTCAGAGTTATTTTTCATCCTTTTCTAACCCCACCCAGTACTCGAGTCCAGATGCAGCAAGCATAGACTGCTCATTCACACACCTGGGGATTTTTTCCCCCTTCCGGGCCTCTATGAAAGGTTCCCTAAATCTTGGCATTCCTACCAAGCCAGATAAAATTGTACCACCTTGACAAAACTTGCCCTAAGTCTTAGAC
This sequence comes from Dipodomys spectabilis, assembly GCF_019054845.1. Lineage (NCBI taxonomy): Eukaryota > Metazoa > Chordata > Mammalia > Rodentia > Heteromyidae > Dipodomys > Dipodomys spectabilis. Next base: position 1,852,188 of record NW_024870965.1, on the reverse strand, counting down.
ACACTTTCATGTTGCTTAGTACTTCACACAATATTTAATATAGCATATATTATATTTTCCTATATCTATTTCTATTTCTATTTTCGTCAGACAGGACAGAGAGTAAGGTTGTTAAACCATTCCCTCCTTAATCTTCCAGTTTATAGCACAATATTAGTCTGGAGGATATCACTAGCTTACATATAAAAAAATAATTAAGGAAAACTTTGAAAATAGTATGCCAAAGTTGGATAAGTTGGTTTATTACAAGACTTCTTAGAATCTTTGAGATACTCATTTACTTTCATTCCCATCTCCTTTTATAGTTAGTTGTATGGTATGCTGGAAATTAGAGAGAGAGAGATGGAAAGAGAGAGAGAGAGAGAGAGAGGAGAAAGAGAATATGTGTATTGTGTGTGTGTGTGTGTGTGTGTGTGTGTGAGTATGTGAGTGTGTGTGTGTGTGTGTGTGTGTATGTGTGTGTGAGTGTATGTATGTAGTGGTACTAGGTTGTCAACTCAAGACCTTGTGCTCTCACTTAGCTCTTTTGCTTAAGGATGGTAGTCTACCATTTGAACCATACCTTTACTTCTGGCTTTTTGCTGGTTAACTGGAGAGTAGAGTCTCTCAGATTTGTCTGTCTCAGCTGGGATCCTCAGATCTCAGTCTGCTGCGTAGCTAGAATTACAGGTGAGAACCCCCATCCTCTGGGCTGTAGAAGTGGATGATGGGAAATGTTTCTTACTGAACATACTTTGAGAGTTGCCTTTTTGACAAATGACAAATACAAAATGTTTACTAGACAAAGAATTGTATTTCATGCTGTAAGCTACTTACTTTATCTTAGAGTTGGATTTTTTTTCTAACAATGCCTAGTGGTTAACTTGGAAAATTACTGTTTCTGCTTTTTCTAGGAAATGAGACAGATGACAAATCACACAACTTGTCTGCATCTCTGTCTCCCTATGTTGAAACACATGGTAATCACCGTAATGGTGCTGGGAGAGAGTTTTGAAATATTCTGTTTTGTTGAACTGCAACTTGAAGCGATGATATATGATTATTGACTAGAACCATTATGAAAAAATAACAGCTTGCTTTGGTATGGAGAAAAAGACTACGTCTGTGTCATTCTGTCTGAGGTATAATCAGTATTTTCAGCCATAATGAATATGCCTTTCATTTTGGTTTAGTGGTAGCTCTTATATACAGCAAACTATATCTTTGAAGCAAGAAAAAAAAAAGGTTTCCCAATCCTAAACCATCTACCATAACTAATTCTTTCAAAGTCACTGGAAAAAAAAATAGACATATTTTCTGACTTTAGTTTCTGGCTCACAATGGCTCTAAGTTCCCTGAATATATTTAATTAAAAGCTTTATATAGAAATCACATGAGACAGATTTCTGAGGCCTGTAATCTAGACTATTTGTAGGAGCCATCTCCGTGCTGCAGACAGACTTCTCTGAGTGGAAAAAGCCTCTTAACCAATTATCATCTCGAGCTTACTTATGCACGCACTGTACTTAGTGTTTCTGCAGGTCCAGTTGTGCAATACTTCTTGTTTGACTGAGGGTCTTTTTCATACTTCTAAGCTCCCTATTGGTTCTACAACTAAAATGCTTTCGAAGCAGGGAAACCAAACAATTCTATTGCATACTACTATTCACCCCTACTACAAATTAAATGCATATTTCTAGCTACCCAGATGAGATAAAATAGGACTTTTGCACCATAAGGGAGCTCGTTGGCCAGGAATATATATTCTCCCTGGAGTATTTCCCTTCCCCAGCTGGAGGCTGAGCTTCCAAATGGTGTATCTCTTATCATGGTCTTTGTTCTTTGTATTTCCTGGCAAATTGGTTTCCATGGAGAACTGTGGTTACAACAGAATCATGAAATTCCCTTGTGTTGGGTGCACACGGAAGAATAGTGAAACAACATTAGTTCTGCCATACTTGTTGAGTAATAACGATTGGAGGTGGACTCATTGATTCATCCAATGAATAGTTACTATAGGTTTACTTTATGCTATTTCTATGACAGGTTCATTGACGTTAGAGTGAACTATATACCATATAAGAGAGCTTATAGTCTCTTCTTTCCACTTGGTAAAGTCTGATTTTTTTCTTCTGTCCCTCCTCTAGATATATGCATACCATCCTAACTTTTTAGTTACTTTATCCCCATGAAATTCTTAAATTGTCTCTATATTTTGGGCACAATAAACCTTAGAATGAGGAAAAAAGGCCAACAGTAGACTCCATGTAACTTCGCATCACCAAGTACTAATTTAAAGAAAGAAGTGAGATTACTTCACTTTAGGCCTAATGACATGAAATTAATTTGTGTACACAGCCAGTTCAGATGTACAAGTATAATCGCTGAACTAAATATAGTTTATACCCAAATAATTTTTTCAGCTAACGATAGTGACATATGCATACAAAATAATCTCTAAAGTGTGATGTACTGGATTAGTCATGTATAAAATACATAGGGGAAAATAAAGTTCAAAGTACCATTTTGCCTCAAACAAATCCTGCTCCTAGCAACTCTGAACTGTGACACTTGTGGTACCAAGTGTGCTGGTGGAGATCCTCGACCCTTGCACAATTAGATTCAGAAGTTTTAGAAATCGGAGGCGGCAGGGATCTTTGTTCGGTCTTCCATCTTGGTTTTCTTTCTGCCTATGACTGAGATAAAACCCTTTATCGCTAAGTTCTCCTAACCATGTTGGCTCTCTGGCTGGGCTTTCATATTCCTTTCTCCCAGCCTCCAGATTCAGGAAGCTTTGGAAACAATGAGGCCAGAAAGAGATGGGTGGAATGGAAGATGCTACTCAGTAACCAAGTCAGGCTTTGCTCAAATGGAGGCTGGATGCTGATCGAGGTGCCTTCTAATTCCTCGGAAGTGGAATCATTGTAAGGTGTCTCATGCTTGCCACAATATCTAAGGAGATTCGTGTACAGGTGTCTGCCTTCCATAGGGACAGTTCAGTGTCTCCCAGCCCCTCAGCACAAGAGGACTCAGTGATCTCTGTGTTCTGAGAGGCTTCTCTCATAAGAGGGCCAGCTGAACTGTTCACAATAGCCAGGATATGGAAACAACCCAGATGCCCCACCACAGATGAATGGATCTAAAAATTGTGGTATCTATACATGATGGAATATTATGCAGCCATTAGAAATGACAAAATAATGGCATTTGCAGGGAAATGGATGGAGCTAGAAGGAATCATGTTGAACGAGGTAAGCCAAGAGCGAAGAGACAAAGGGTACATGGTCTCCCTGATAAGTGGATGCTAAATCCAAAATGTTAGGTGATACGACAAAACTAACAGGACTTAAAAAACAAAGAAATCCCACTCATCTGGTCGAACCACTACTAAATACCCCCATGCTGCTGATCACATGTATGGTGTATAACATGTGAACACCGTTATATGTTATAGACTGTGATAGACAATTTGCTCCAGGAAAGTTAGAATGAACTTGTGACTTTAAATGAGCATCATTATTCCACAATACTGTGAAATCCTGGAAATTATGTAATCACTTAATCACAATCAAAAAAAAAAAAAAAAGAACCTCGGGGAAGGTAGGGAGGGAGGGGATGGTAGGGGGAAAACAATGGAGGGGGTAACAATGTTCAAGAGGAAGTGTACTCATTACCTCACTCATGTAACTGTAACCCTCTGTATAGTATCTTTACAATAAAAAAAAAAAGAGGGCCAACTGAATGGCATAGGAGACCATCACATGTTTCCAAGACTTCAATAATCTAAGTTTGTGAGAGAGTGTGACAGACTGACAAATGTCGTCATCTAATATGTTCCTAGACTGCTATCTGTCTGTGAAGAAAACAAACTTTTATAAAGGGGTTTTACCCGTTTTTACATCATTCACTCACTCCTTTATTAATTACACCATCCGTGCTCACTCTGCCTCCTTCCAAAGTTTGTCTGAGGAATCTGAGGCTGGAAAGTTTCCTGAAAGGTCAACTGCTTGTTTTATAGATAAGAGATCTAAACAGAATGCAAATTTACCCAAGGATTTGCTCCAAATTACTACCAGAAGGCTTTGTGTTTTGATTTTTAATCCCTTATTATCGGAGTTAATTTCTGCCAGAGTCTAAAACACTACTGGACTATAATGCCTCAAATTGAACATGTAATCAAGCTACCTTCACTCAAGGTTACTTTCCAGACATTTTTCTCTGATACACAGACATTCCAAACTCACAGCATAACTTGGTTTCATATCTAATTATTTTCTAGAATAGAGCAAATACACACACTTGTAAGCACTTGCTCAGTGCATATAATCTAGTCGTTAAATGCATTATCAAATCGATTTTCTTGATTTACTACGACCATCTCCAAACAGAGATGCTGAAGTGCGTTATGTCATACTTTTAGTCATCTTGAGTATTCCTGTAAATCACCCTAGCCAGATTACTTGACAGTGATCTGGATGAACAGAATGGTAACCCAATTGATTGTGTAGGCTACTTACCAGTCTACTTCTTTAGAATAAAACAAATCCAAATATAATGATAAACTACACTGACCATAGGAGAGAAGAAAAGAGAATTTAAGGACATGGAAATGCCATCCAGTGTTTTAGAAATAAGTGACTTATATAAATGTTAATCTTTTGAAATGTGAATTACTATTGCTTTCTATTATTGCTAGTTCTTGATCAGGAAGATGTGTCAATATCTAGAGAAATTCTGTCTCTTATCACAAGGGTTGAGGTGGCAATGCTGCTGCTAAACATTTCCCAGGGCACAGGAGGCCCTGCAAGGGAGAGCGATCTGTTCCCACGCGTCTTAGTCGGAGGAGAGAAACGCTGCCACACTGTGAAAAGGACTCCATGCTGCTTTCCTTTTCAGATGTCTGTTTGCTGTGGTTTTTTCCTTACTGAGATGCTTACACGTTAGCAGAAGCACGGACATTGCCTGTAAGTTGGTCTATCTGTATTTCATAATCAATTCCAATAGAAGGAGAAGACAGTTTACTATTTATAAGCTACTGCTGGAATGACTGAAGAAAAGAGAGATTCCTCTGGTCCTCCCTCTTACGATTACTCACACACCTCAGTGACAGGACGAGTGGAAAGGGCAGGAATAAAGGGAAGTGGACGACATTTCGGCTGAGTCTCCTCTAGCGCAATTGACCATCATCTCGTTCACACCACTTCAACCCAGGTCAGATGCCCTTGACATGTCCATATTTGCCATTACACGAACACCATGAGTCAGCAGGGAGAGGTATGAACACAAATGACCTTATCGTTTCTTTGGTCAAACCTGATGTAAAATGATGCTCTGACCGATGCTTGTTCATTTCCCAAGGTCCATCTCAATCATGGTGATCTGCTCTTCTCGCCCTACAACAGAGACTTCCCAGGTGATGCACAGTGCAGAAAACTGACCCCCAGCTAGACGCAAGAGGCTGTGTTTCTTACAAATGAAGAGAAGTCTCAGTCACTTCTGTTGTCTGAAACTTCTACCATGTCAATAAAATAAAATTTAAGAAGTAAAATAAGAAATAAGAACAACTAGAAAGCGAACAGAACAACTAAAACATGGAACCCATATATTTAAAGTTGTAAGTTTAAAGTGGAGCCATAGCTCCACTTCTGGTTTTTGAGTGGTTCATTGGAGATAGAAATCTCATGGACTTTCTTGCCCACTTTCTTGTGGCTTCAAACCACGATCCTAAGAGCTCAGCCTCCTGAGTAGTTGGGATTACATGCCTGAGCCACCAGCGCCTGGCACAGACTTTTCAGGCTGGTTTTAAACTGTGATTCTCTAGATCTCAGCTTCTAGAGAAGATAGGATTATAGGTGTGAGCTACCAGTCCCTAGCCAGCCCAAAGTTTAATTGAACTATATCCTTTAATGTCGTTTCTCCTAGAATATCATAATATTTTTGAAAGAAATGTTTGAATTCGTAGGCCTTTTCCCTTTCTTCCAAGGTAAAGACTTGGATATTTTTTCTCTCCCTCCAGTTCTCAAATGGGGAAATTCTAGCCACATTGTACTTGTGCTAAATGAAGCCAGAGTCTCTTGGAATCATGAACAACACATTAATGTATTTAAACAATTTGACTTCAGTGTTTTCCTGTGCAGGCCCAAAATGCAAGTGAAGGGCTTGATTTTGCTGTTAAAAGAGCATTTCAGCATCCTCACATTTCATTTTTCTTTTTTTCTTCTTTTTGTTGGTCGTGGGGCTTGAACTCTGGGCCTGGGCACTGTCCCTGAGCTCTTCAGCTCAAGGTAAGCGCTCTACCACTTGAGCCACAGTGCCACTTCCAGTTTTCTGGTGGTTTATAGAGATAGGAGTCTCAGTCTTTCCTGCCCAGGCTGGCTTTGAACCGCGATCCTCAGATCTCAGCCTCCTCAGTAGCTAGGATTACAGGCGGGAGCCACCGGTGCCTGGCCCACATTTCTATGCATTCCATTTTCCTGGAATCCTAATACTGTCCATGGTAAAGCACTCTAGGAAATTTGAAAAAACTAGAATAATTTTACATTTCTGGCACATGACTCAGGCTACTTGGAGAACTCTCTTGATTTGGCAACATTTTCATAATTTTAAAATAATGGCTGTGCGTCTGGATTTATATTTGTATTTTTATTTTCACTTAGAATCACTTCCTATAGGACAATTGGGAAATGGAGACAGTCTTCATTCCGAAACATCGATTGCAAGTCGCTTTTATTTTCAGAATCATTTTAGTAGGTTTTTTTTGTTTGTTTCTTTCTTGTTCTGTTTGCTATTAAATCAATGTAGCAAAACTATCAAGAAGAGGTACGCATGTTCCACAAACAACTTAACCTTGACTGTGTATGCTATACTTGAATTTGAAAATGTCCATGACAATGCATCTTGCTCTAAGAAATTACAGCCATGTTATCATTAAGTCTTATTGGGCCAACAAAAATGGCCCTTTTTTGTTGTTGCTGGCTCATACTGGAATGTGAAGTCAGAGTTGGTGTGCTCTCTTTTATCTTCTTCAATCACATCTGGTACTCTACCACTTGAGCCATACTTCCACTTCTGGCTTTTGGTGGGTTGGTTGGAGATAAGAACCTCATGAATTTTTCTGCACTGACTGGCTTCACACTTCGATCCTCAGATCTCAGACTTCTGACTAGTTAGGATGACAGATGAGAGCCACCAGTGCCAATATCAATAAAAATAAATAGACCTTTCCTTAACTAAATTATTTGTGTTAACTAGAGGTAGTGAGTAGGAAATTTGATATTGCGAAATATTTGATACTGAGACAATAGGGAGTTTTTATTTTTCCAAAGTACAATTATTGAACTTAAAGAAGGCATTGTGTAAGGGTGCTCAGTGAGGCTGAACAGTTTTACTACATGCCTACGTGAGTGGATGTACATTGTATTCAGAGATCCACCGAATTAGCTAATTTCCCACACCCTCCACCTCTCCAAAACAAGCAAAGATGTTTAAAGAAAAAGCAAAAGAGAGACCGCCATGAGACCTCATTGAATAACTCCCTGGGAATTCTCCACATGAAAGATTACAGAATATGACCCACAGGATACATTGCCCTATGTAGTCATAAATTAAATTTACTGTAACAACCATACGAACAGAGAAAAAAAAAAAGAATCCCAGAGCTAGACAACAAAGAAAGACTTAAAATGAGGATACTGCTCATTTGTCACAAAAGCACAAAGCCCTCAAGTGATTCATAATCTTATTAATCAGCATTATTAATTAAATATATTCCCCAGCAGAAATTTTTTTAAAAAGAAAGACATTGTTGGAATGATTTTACCGACTGTAATCTTTCAATACATCTGCCCAAGATTCTGTCTCTTCTAATTGCTGAAGCAGAATCAACAATGTTGTAGAAACCAATGAAAGGGTTTATTTGAAATCTATGTTTACACTTTGGGTGCAGGGGAGCCTCCTCTCATGTATTTGGGAGGTGACGTCTCTCCATCAGGAAATTCCTAGATGATCAAGCAAAGGGTTTGCTGAGTCAGCAGAAGTAAATCAAGCCTGGACTCTGTGCTCCAAGCTGAGAAGCCATGGGAGGTGTCTGCTCTCCCACCTGGAGGTCTCATGTGGCTAGCAATGGGTGCTCCTTCGGGGCTAAGACCATAGGGGTAGGACATACCTGGAAAATGCATCCCTGCTTTTAAATAGAAGCAAAGACTTGATTCTCAGTAGAGAGAGGCCAGGGTCAGGCCAGGTCAGACATTTGATTCCTTGGATCAGACCTCTTTGGTCTACGACCCACCCGAAGAGCCAGCTTGCTCTAAGCCTACTCATATAAAGCAGGAACAATAAATATTGTATTAATACAATCTGGACTAATTGGACTTCTAATTTGCAATAAAGGGATGCATTTTTAAATACATAGAAAAAGAAGACAGAGGCTTCTCGACTTTGTGGCAATTAAAAAGTGCATTGTGGTCAGATAATGGTGGGGGAGGGGAGTGGTAGGACGTAAATTATCCTTCTTTCCGAATTTCAGGCAAATCATTTTCTTTTCCAAACTAATAGGATTACCCATCACAAAGAGTGTGTGCGATTGCTATTTTATATGCCAACAAACCCAGCCATGGAAAAAAGAAAACAGAGTGCAAGGCTTCTAGAAAGGAACAGAATGGAAGAGGCTTATGGAGAGAAATATTATATTTGCCCATTATTAACAAGTGAAAAACTCTTTTGTTTGCTATGCCTCTTGACCAGACTTTATGGCAAAACCTAACAGATGATTTTGAGCAAGCAAAATGCCCTCCTCCTCACAGGAATTTGATTGGTATACATTCAGATGTCTCAAGTCTCATTGTTTATAAGATTAAAAAAATAAGCAAGCCTTTTTATTGTCCCTATGAATAAGAATTATGAATAATGGATTCTATAATGAACATTCTGACAAACAATGCATCACCCCTCACTTATTTTTTTTGAACACAAGTGAACAGTAAGCTTATTTGAAAGCAAAGAAAAGTAAGGAATTTCTCCATCAGGATATGGGCCCCAAAAGAGTCCCATCTCGCCCCCCCCCCCACTCCCACCCCAAATTTAGAAACTGAAAAATTCCTAGTGTGCCTTTGAGACACATTTATTTAAATCAGAGATGCTTTGTCCCTTGACAATGAAGTTCCTCTTAATGTCAATTCTTTTAGTCAATGTAATTAGTCACATTATTGGTAGGTGAACTACCAATAGGTAGGTAAATTCTTATCAAAGAAATACACATTTTAGAAAATATTCAAAAGCTGTCAAAGGGGAACTTACATCCTACATCTACATACATCTTCACATAAAATGACCACTGTAAATATCTTCAAGACACTTCTAAAAGAAATTAAAAGGTTCAAGCAGAGAGGGTTTGTTATTTCTTCTCATATTAAAGCTCTAAGCATGTTATCAAAAATTATTTAAAAAATTCTTTCTCTTTTCACCCAAGTTGAGCTTTCCTTAAGTTCAGCCTCCCACAACTTTATAAAACCACACTGATAATGCAATCATCCTCAACAAAAATCAGTGTGGAGCACCAAGTTGTCATATTTATTCATCACATAGTTTGATTAACAACAAAGAGCTCACAGTTCAATGACCTAACATAGGACCAACACAATGGCACAGAAATGCTTATAAATAAAGTCAATACAACATGGAAAGCAGACAATGCTGTAATGACCCACTTTCTAGAAAGTGCACACCTATTCTTGCATGCTGGACATAGGAAAGATCCAAGGAATGAACACCTTATGTTGAACCACCAGACTTGTGATGGGGGAAGAAGTCGATGGAGACAAAAAAACTCATTCCAAAATTTCCATGTTTAGAATGTTGCTATTGAAAGAAAGCACTTGTAGCCTGAGGTAGAAGCTAAGCTGTGCATGCAATATGTTATGTTTTCAGGAGACTGAAGCACATTTTAAAAAGCAAGAGACAAGTCAAGAACAAAAAAGAAAAGCTGAATCTAACCAAAAATCCATCGAGCATTTTCTCAGTTCATAAGCAAATAGATTAGGGTGCTGCTTCTAACTCAGCATATTCCTTTAGTGGTAGAATTTCTAACACAGAGCGTCATTGTGGAGGTCCTCTGTAATAGTCTTGAGGACTGTCCCTGGGCACACTGGGAATGCCCGTCCTTTGGAATATTGGTGAAAGACCAAGGACTTGCCTCATAGAGCGCCCTTTGCTAAGTCACACACACATGCATGAGGCTCCGGTATAAGTCAGAACAGAAAACTGCATTCACATTCTGGAGAGAGTTGGCAGATCAGGTTAGAATCCGTAATCATGGAGGAGGCTGTGAATAAAATGAACAGTTGTACTATAAGTTAGGAAGGGAAATGGGGATTTAACACCAGAAGTGGGGAAACCCTGAGTTCAATACCCAGTACCATGCATGCATGCATACATACATACACCCACATACATACACACATACATGCACACACATATACACACACACCTATAATACACACATACATAGATGCACACATATGTATGCATATATACATATATGCACACGTATTCATATACATACATACATGCATGCATACAGTCCATTGCTTCAGTGGTTTAATGAACATTCACAACTAGAATTTCAGCTCTATAGCTGTAGGTAATCAGATTAACATTAGCATATAATATATATATTAGTATTCCCTAACATAATTAAATTTAGGGAGTTGGTTTGACTATCATCATATGGAATCTCATTGGGCTGATTTTAGCATAAAGAATTCTGAACACTTTGCAAACATTAAGATCATTAATTATATTTTATATGAAGAACTTACAGAAACGGGAGTTACTATTTTGCTAGCAATTTTAGTTACTCAGGGGTAAAAGAAACAATGAGCCATAGCAGAGACATAGAGCACTGGTTTTCTAGCACTGAACACCTTGCAACATTCCACATCTCCTCCCTCAGTTCTCAAAATTATTTTCCTCAGAAAGATCCTCACTCTTTTCTAGTATCCAAACAGCAGTCCATCTATCCTGAGTACCAGTGTAGCTGATTTTTTTTAAAGATTAAATGCCCCTATAAGAAGAGAAATATAATAAAACATTAACCACAGAATCTTTAGGGTAAATTAATTTGTTAGATTGTTTAGCCACTTAGTTTGCAAATTACAGAGAGTAAGAGAAAGAGAGATAGAAAAATACAAAGAGAGAAGGAAAGACAGAGAGGGAGAGAGAGAGGCATTTGAGTGCCTAAGAGGAAGTCTAAAATGACTTCTTCAAGAAGGGACAGATCACAGCTTCATGAAGGACAAAGCATTATTCCCGTATTAAAAGGAGAAAGTATTACAAAAGAAAAGTGGTATGACACTTACATAGCCTAATGCTCAGGGTTTGATTCCCAGAATGGAAACCAACAAATGTGTGTAAGGCAAACCTAGACATATGGGAGACAGAGGCAGGAAGGTTGTGTTCCCAGCTAACTTGAGCTACGTAGCAAGTTCAAGACCTGGGCTACAGAATGAAACTGAAGAATACAAAACAAAGTAAATGAATCCACAAATCAATACCAAATGAGAAGTATAGAGCAAAGAAAGCATAAAGCTCGATTCTGACTACCCATTTACCCATTATGACAAAGGAAATCACTACACATCAGAGTAGCTTAAAACAACCCCAACGCATTGTATCATGCATCATGGTTTATATGAACCAGGAATTGGGAAGAGTTCAGAATTTTGCTTTAGCTCAAGGTCTCTCATGAAGTCAGTCAGCCAGCAGATACAACAGAACAACAACAGAGGACTGAGTCAAATAGGGCCTGGACAAGCCCCCCACCCCCACCCCTCTCTCTCTCCTCAGAAACTCTTTGTGTGGATGACAATGGCCACAACAGGACAGCCAGACTGCTTATGTGTATTTAAAGCTCTAACACTGTACAGTTTGGTCTTTGAAATCACAGAGCATCACTTCTTCCATAATATATTGTTTAAATAAGTCCCCTAGGTCTCCCCAGTGGAAGGAGACTCAATGGGACATGGCAGAAAAATCTTATGAGATGGAGATTTGTGTGACATTCATTGTTGGTGCATGCATGCTACTATGGCCTAGCTATTTACCTGCATGCTCTGGCCATCAATTTTAGCTTTTATCAGCCTTCCTATGATCTTCCATGTGGCCAACATTCTGCACCTCGACATTAGCAACACACAAGCAAATTTCAGCTTATTGCCTCCTTCTGCAAGGATTTTCAATGCTGAAAACAACATCCTCAGTTAGCTATTATAAAAATCCCCACTTCTTGAGAATGAACTTTACGTGAAGCCTGTGTTAATATGGGATATACATCATCTCATTTAAATTCTTACAGCAAGCAGTAATCAATACACATACAATTATTATTAGAGTAGAAATGCAAAACTAGGATGCTCTCATTTGGAGGAGGAGGGAAGAACAGAAAATGAAGATCAGCAAATCTAAATTGATCAACCAAATGGGGTTTCTGAGCTCTTCTGTTTTCTGTCTGAGGAGTCACTGGGCTAATGTTTATTAAGATTTTGATTTAAAACTTATGTATTTCAATTACTAGTGTGTAATAAGAGAAATGGATAAAAATTTCTGGGGAAAAATTACAATGCAAGGCCACTGTGTTCTTATAAGTCATGTTTTGCCTATAATAACAATGTATAAGAGATTTAAACATAGACAAATAAAAATATCTAAAATTAAGCAAAGGGCAAAAACAAGGGAAAATGGTTAAGATCTTTTTCAAAGTAACTGAAACATATTCATTCATAAACTCAAGAAGCTCAGAAAACATGGAGAATAATAACTGGAAAAAATAAAAACATATAGGCATAAAAAGGCAGATAGCAACCAATAAAAAATTTAGGATAGCACATGGGATGTTGGAATTTGGTTATTTGAAAAATAATTATAATGTCTCATTCTGGTTTCAACTTTTTTCTTCTTACTTGAATAAATCCCACAGTTTCATAAGCAAAAACCAAAACTAAAGCATAAAACCACCTAGGCATATTGACATTAATTTGCTGAAACCCAAAACAAAGAGTCTTAAAGCAATCAAAGATTATAATTTATTTTAGAAAGCCTTAAACCTTATGATTGACTTTTGAGGAAAACTAATGGAAGATAGAAGGTAATAAGTTGATATTTACAAACTGTCTAAACTTGGGAGCAGGGCAGTTGGCCGTTCTAATTCTTTTTTTTTTTTGGATCCGGTTGTGGGGCCTGAACTCTGGGCTTGGGCACTGTCCTTCAGCTCTTCAGCTCAAGGCTAGCACTCTACCACTTGAGCCACAGCGCCACTTCCGGCTTTTTTTTTTCTTTTTGCTTATGTGGTGCTCGGGAATCGAACCCAGGGCCTCATGCATGCAAGGCAAGCTCTCTACCACTGAGCCACCTTCCCAGCCCCTGGCCGTTCTAATTCTTTAGTGGATAGCTTTCCAAACATGATGCCGGTTCTGACAGGAAGTTCCTGGGCAACAGATAAAGAAATGACCATGCAGTGATATCTCATATTTAATAATTTTAATATTAAATAATAATCCAATACAACCATGGGACAAAGAGTGAGTTAACCAATATGCATAGTTAAGCCTAAAGCTGTCTTTCCCCAACTCCACTTTTAGAAGTTCAGATGGGCCCCAGGCTTTTCTTAAAGTTAGGGGGAGCTAAACAAGAGGACCCATCCCAAAAGGTAGAGATGAGGAAGTTCTGAGCTAGGCAGCTTCTCTCAGTAACAGATCCAGGATGGCAGGGATCACTCTACCTGTCTCTGGACAGGATTACTGCAGAAGTTAAAAACACTCACCCACACAACCAGGGTTCTCCACTGGTATGGTTCAAACACCAGTGAAGCCCCAGTCCCCACAGTGCTCCTGGGGGAGGAGGGAGTGTCCTACAACATCAGGTAAGATGAACCTCGTATCAGATGCAATTTTTAAAAAGTTAAAAAAAAAAAGAGCTGAAAAATACGTTAGTTGAGCTGTACTGTTAGAATTACCACTGAAGATTTTCAAACTAAGATACGAAGGCAATAGATGGAAACTTAAAGCCACAGGAGGTAAGAAAGAGCCTTAGAAAATGCAGACTTGTAGACAAATAGATATGATTGGGAATTGAAAAACACCAGTAATAGCTGGGCACAGGATCATGTGTCTTTCTCCCCCTCCACATGGTAGGCTGAGATGTGGGGGGAGGGGGGAGCTATTCTGAGCTAGCCTGGACAAAAAAGTTCATGAGATCCCAATATACCATCATCTCAACAGGAAAAACAAAAAGAATGCATGTACTTGTTTTGCCAGCTACTGCAGGGAATATAAAATAGAAGAATTGGATCTGAGGATAAAATAAGGCTTTACCTCAAAAATTACCATAGCAAAAAAGGGCTCTAGATGTGGTTTGAGTAGTAGAAAACCCTACCTAGCGTGCATAAAGTACTGAGTTCAAACCTTTGTATTGTAAATAAATAAATGAATGCATACATGCAAGAGAAATGATTAGGGTTGGGTTGGTAACAGAGACAGAAATAAGATATTGCTCAACAATGTAAAAGCGTAGGCATAAGGGGAGGTGGCTAATGGAGTTAAGCACTTTAAAATGTCTTACATCATTCAAAAGTGACAAACATTCTAATTTCAGAGCGGATCATAATTAACTGAGAATATGTTATTTAAACTTTAGTGTAGCCATGAAAATAATAAGAAGACATTTGCTGAGTTGGCCTCCATCTGGAGGCTCTGGGGATTCTTGCCTTTTCTAGCTTTTAGCAACTGTCAACTTGCTTGGCATTCCTCAGCTTGTGGCTGAAGCGTGGTGATATCAGTGCTTCACATCACCTAATCTGTGTGTGTGTGTATGTGTGTGTGTGTGATCTTTCTCTGACTCTCTTATAAGGATAAGGATACTTGTGATTCAATTAGGACTCCCCAAGGCAATCCCTGATGATCTCTTCCTCTCAAAATCTTTCACTTGATTTCATCTATAAAGATTGCTTTCCTAAATAAGATAGCCCTCACAGGTCCTGAAGGTTGGGATGTGGATGTTTTCTTGAGGTCATCACAATGCTACTTCTAATTCCACCTTGGATATTAGTAAGGTGGTTCTTTATTATTGTAAAAATGTTGTACAGAGGGGTTACAGTTACATGAGTAGGGTAATAAACACATTTCATTGCAACCATTGTAACCTCATCCTTTATTTTTCTCCTACCATCACTTTCCTCCCTGCCTCCCCAACTCGTCCCACCTACCCCCAACCCCAACATTGAAGGTTCATTTTCAATATAGTGTCCTGTACATCTCATCCTGTACATCAGCCTGAATCCCCATTTAAGCATTCTGCAATATCCCTTCCCCTCCCCAAATTACAAAAATGTATATACAAGGTGCAGAACCCAGCATCAAATCCTGATACCTGAAAACAGGTATCATGAGGGAAGAACATACAATAGAAACAAAAGAATCACATAGTACAGCATTGTAAGTACATTAAAAACACTATGGAGGTTCCTCAAAAGACTCCACATAGAGCTCCCTTATGACCCAGCAATTCCACTTTTGGGTATTTACCCAAATGATCACAAACAAGGTAATACCAAAGATACCAGCACAACCATGTTTATCGCAGCATTATTTACCATAGCTAAGATATGGAACCAACCCAGATGCCCCTCAGTAGATGAATGGATCAAGAAAATGTGGTATATATACACAGTGGAATTCTTTTTTTTTTTTTAATTTAATTTAATTTTATTTGTGAACATACTGTACAGAGGAGTTACAGTTACATGGGCAGGATAATGCGTACATTTCTTACCAAGCATTGCAGCCTCCTCCTTTGTTTACCCTTCACATCCCTTCCCAGCCTCCCCCCTCCCCCCCTAATCCCAATACTTCTCCTCCCCCCCCTTCCCCCCCCCCCCCGCACTAACGTTGTAAAGCTCGTTTTGGACATGACAACTTGTACTTCTCATTGTTGCAACAGGCCCACCTGTATCCTTAAACAACTGGTTTTTCCCCATCTCCTCCACAAGTTATACTGACATCAAATATAGTGAAAGCAGGGGTTATACTGTGGGGGAGGGACATACAAAGCAACAAAGAGATAATCTTATAAATGTGTTAGAAACACATGCATGAAAGAAAAAAACATTAAAATACACATCTAAGGGTTCATTTTCCTGACATCACATTATCTGACCTTTTCCGCTTGACTCATACATATACTAGATATTACAAATAAGGGAAACCATGGGACCTACGTTTCTTTGGGCCTGGCTTACTTCACTTAATATAATTTTTTCCAAGTTTTTCCATTTCCTAACAAATGGGGCAATGTCATTCTTTCTGATGGAGGCATAGAATTCCATTGTGTATATATACCACATTTTCTTGATCCATTCATCTACTGAGGGGCATCTGGGTTGGTTCCATATCTTAGCTATGGTAAATAATGCTGCAATAAACATAGTTGTGCTGGTAGCTTTAGTGTGGTCTTGTTTGTAAACATTAGGGTAAATGCCCAAAAGTGGGATTGCTGGGTCATAGGGGAGCTCTATGTGAAGTCTTTTGAGGAACCTCCATACTGCTTTCCAAAGTGGTTGAACAAGTTTACATTCCCACCAACAATGAAGTAAGGTTCCTTTCTGTCCACATCCCCTCCAGCATCTGTTGTTGTTAGAGTTCTTGATTTTTGCCATTCTAACTGGAGTGAGGTGATATCTCAATGTTGTTTTGATTTGCATTTCTTTTATGGCTAGGGATGTTGAACATTTCTTCATGTGTCTATTGGCCATCCTTCTTTCTTCTTCAGAGAAGTTTCTCTTTAAGTCTTTTGCCCACTTATTTATTGGGCAGTTGTTTCTTTGAGGATTTGTTGTTGGGTGGTTTAATTTTTTGAGTTCCAAGTATATTTGAGATATGAGACCCTTGTCCGTTGTATGGCTAGTAAAGATCTCCCAATCCGTGGGCTTTCTATTGATCTTGCTAGCTATGTCATTTGCCCTACAGAAGCTCTGCAACTTTATGCAATCCCATTTGTCCAACCTTTCTTTGATTTGTTGTGTTTCCGGGTCTCTATTCAGAAAATTTCGGCCTGAGCCAAGGAGACCTAGGGTTTCTCCTATTCCATCCTGTAATGTTTTCAGAGTGTCTGCTTTGAGTTCAAGGTCTTTGATCCATTTGGAGTTGATTCTGGTGCAGGGTGATATATAAGGATCTAGCTTAAGTTTTCTACATGTAGTTAACCAATTTTGCCAGCACCATTTACTGAAGAGGTTGTCTTTCTTCCATTCTATTGTTTTAGCTCCCTTATCGAAGATTAGATGGCTATAGGTCTGTGGGTTCATTTCTGGGTTTTCAATTCTATTCCATTGGTCCTGAGGTCTGTTCTTATGCCAATACCAAGCTGTTTTGATTACTATGGCTTTATAGTAGAGTTTGAAGTTTGGTATTGATATTCCTCCAGCAGTGTTCTTTCCATTCAGGAGCGTTTTTGCTATTCGGGGTCTTTTATTGTTCCATCTGAATTTTTGGATTGCCTCTTCTATTTCCTTGAAGAATGAGGTTGGAATTTGGATAGGTATTGCGTTGAATTTGTAGATAGCCTTGGGAAGTATTGCCATTTTCACTATGTTAATCTTTCCAATCCAGGAGCATGGGAGGTTTTGCATTTTTTAAGTTCTGTGTTGATTTCCTTTTTCAAGATTTTAAAGTTTTCATCATAGAGGTCCTTCACTTCTTTAGTTAAGTTAATTCCTAGGTATTTTATTTTTTGTGGGGCTATTACAAATGGAGTTGCTTTCCTAATTTCAGCCACACTTTTCTCATTGTTGGCATACAGAAAAGCCATTGATTTTTGGGGGTTAATTTTATAACCTGCTACTTTGCCAAAGTTTTGAATCAGCTTGAGTAATTTGGGAGTGGAGTCTATGGGATTCTTTAAATACAAGATCATGTCATCTGCAAAGAGGGAGAGTTTTATTTCTTCTTTCCCTATTTGGATCCCCTTTATGTCTGCATCTTGTCTTATTGCTGTAGCTAGGCATTCTAATACTAGATTGAAGAGAAGTGGAGAGAGTGGGCATCCTTGTCTTGTTCCTGAGTTAAGAGGAAATGGCTTTAGTTTTTCACCATTGAGTATAATGCTGGCTGTAGGTTTGTCATATACAGCCTTTATTGTATTGAGGAATGTTCCTTCATCATAAAGGGGTGTTGGATCTTGTCGAATGCTTTTTCTGCATCTATTGAGATAACCATGTGGTTCTTATTCTTGCTCCTGTTGATGTGATGAATAATATTAATTGATTTGCGTATATTGAACCAGCTTTGCATCCCTGAAATGAATCCTGTTTGATCGTGGTGTATGATTTTTTTGGATGAATTGTTGAAGTCGATTGGCCAAAATTTTGTTGAGAAGTTTTGCATCAATGTTCATCAAAGAAATGGGTCTATAGTTCTCTTTCTTTGATGAGTCCCTGCCTGGTTTTGGGATGAGGGTTATGATGGCTTCATAGAATGTGTTCGGTAGTGAGCTTTCTCTTTCAATTTCATTGAAGAGTTGGAGGAGAATTGGTGTGAGCTCTGCTTTGAAGGCCTTGTAAAATTCCGCTGTAAAACCATCTGGTCCTGGACTTTTCTTAGCTGGGAGGTCTCTTATTGCTGTTTCTATTTCAATGCTTGATATGGGCCTGTTAAGCTGGTTTAACTCATCTTGGTTTAGTTTTGGCATGTCAATATTTGCTAGGAAAAGGTCCATTTCTGTCAATTTCTCAAACTTATTAGCATAAAGTTTTGAGAAGTATTCCCTTATAATGTTCTGAATCTTGGTTGTTTCCGTGGTGATGTTTCCATTCTCATCTCTGAGTTTATTAATTTGGGTGTGTTCTCTTCTTTTTCTGATAAGATTTGCTAAGGGTCTGTCAATTTTGTTAAGTTTTTCGAAGAACCAAGTCTTTGTTTTGTTGATTCTTTCTATAGTTTTTTTGGATTCTAATTCATTTAATTCTGATTTAATTTTGATTATTTCTTTCCGTCTACTGGATTGGGGTTTATCTTGCTGCTCTTTTTCAAGGAGGTTTAGATGTGTCATTAAATTGCTAGTTTCAGATCTCTCCAATTTGTTGATGTAGGAGCTCAGAGCTATAAACTTGCCTCTGAGTACTGCCTTTGCTGTGTCCCAGAGGAGCTGGTAATTTGTGTGTTCATTTTTGTTGAATAGCATGAACATTTGAATTTCCTTTCTAATCTCTTCCATGACCCACTCTTGATTCAGCAGTGTGTTGTTCAGCCTCCATGTGATACCGGACTTTCTTTGGTGGCTTTTGGTGTTGAGTTCTAATTTTATCCCCTTGTGGTCAGAGAGAATGCAAGGTATAACTTCAATGTTTCTGAATTTAGACAAGTTTGCTTTGTGGCCTAAAATGTGGTCTATTTTAGAAAACGTTCCATGTGCTGCTGAGAAAAACGTGTATTCTGATGCTGCTGGGTGAAATGTTCAGTAGATGTCTGTTAAGTCTAGTTGATCTATGCAGCTGTTTAGATCTGCGGTTTCTCTGTTGAGTTTTTGCCGAGTTGATCTATCTAGTGGGGAGAGTGGTGTGTTAAAATCCCCAACAATTAATGTCTTTGGATCTATATGGGATTTGAGGGAAAGTAGTGTTTCTTTGATAAATTTGGGTGCTCCATTGTTTGGCGAATAGATATTTAGAATTGTAATATCCTCCTGAAGGAGAGATCCTTTAATTAGTATGTAGCAACCCTCTTTATCTCTTCTCACGAATTTTAATTTGAAGTCTATTTTATCTGATATTAAGATTGCAACTCCCGCCTGTTTATGGGGGCTGTTTGCTTGGTAGATTTTGTTCCAGCCTTTAACATTGAAAATGTGTTTGTTTTTACGGGCAAGATGTGACTCCTGCAGGCAGCAGATAGAAGGGTCTTGTTTTTTAATCCAACTAGACAGTCTATGTCGCTTAATTGGAGAGTTCAGTCCGTTAACGTTAAGAGATAGGACTGAGAGGTATTTGGGAGTTCCTGCCATGTTATCCACCTTCTTGGGGGCTGCGAAAACTGGGTTCTTCCTATGGTTCTTGGATTCTCAGTTTGGGTGCAGTTTCTTGGCCTTTGTTGCGGTCTTGTTGGTTTTCTATGTGTAGGACATCTTTAAGAATCTTTTGTAGGGCTGGTTTGGTGGAGATGTATTGTTTCAATTTTTCTTTGCTATGGAAGGTTTTTATTTGGCCTTCAGTTATGAAGGAGAGTTTAGCTGGGTACAGTATTCTTGGTTGATAGTTGTTTGTTTTTAGGGCATGGCATACATCATTCCAGGCTCTTCTTGCTTTGATTGTCTCTGCTGAGAAATCTGAGGTGATTCTAATTGGTTTCCCTTTATAGGTGATTATCCTTTTCTCCTTGACAGCTTTAAGGATCTTTTCCTTGGTCTGAGTTGATCCTGTGTGGATTATAATGTGACGGTGGGATGTCCTATTCTGGTCTGGTCTATTTGGGGTTCTAAAAGCTTCTTGTATCTGAATAGGCCTATCTTTTTGTATGTTTGGGAAGTTCTCTGCTAGGATCCTGTTAAACAAATTTCCTAGACCATTAACTTCTGTTTCTAGGTGCTCCTCTACACCCATTATCCTTAGATTAGGCCTTCTGATGGTGTCTTCCAGGTGTTGGATAGATCTATCATACTTCTTGGACTTGTCTTGGATGGTTGTATGTTCTTTCTCTATAATATCTAGGCTGTCTTCAATCCCTGAGATTCGATCTTCTGCATGGTCTAACCTGCTGTCAAGACCCTCTACTTTGTTTTTTATCTCTTTTCCTTCTAATTGGTCAGCTTTGATGGCTTCAAGTTCTTTGTTGAAGCTCTGTTTTAGGTCTTGTATGAATTTCTTTACTTCCTTAATTTGGTGTTCAGTGTTTGTTCTCAAATCACTTAGTTGATTGGTTATGGTTTCTTTGGACTCCCATTCCTTCTGTTGGGTTCCATTCAGCATTCCCTTTGTGGTCTCCCTGACTTCCTTCAGCTCTTTGTTAAAGGATTCCATGAATGCCTTTAGTGATCTTTGTGTGTTCTCTACCTGGTCTCTCAATTCCTGAATTACTCTTTGATTAGCTTCCTCCCGTTTGTGGGATTCCTGCAGTTCTCTTTCCTCCCGTTCGTGGGATTCCTGCAGTTCTCTTTGAGTGTTCTCAGCCTGCTCACGCCATTCCTCCCTTTCTCTTTGAGTATTCTCAAGTTGTTCACGCAAATCCTGTATCAGTTTTTGAGTAGCTTCCTCACGCTTATGATATTCCTGTATAAACTTTTGGGATGCCTCCTCTCTCTCCCTATCACGCTCATACAGAGTCCTTTGTAAGTTGTCAAACTTCTCATTTATCATGTTTGCCACCAGTGTTTGTAGAGCTATTTGGGAACTCTCCTCTGGATTGTTCATTATCTGATCTGACCCCTGATTATCAAGATTGGGAATTGAGATACCCGGATTTGCCATTTTTCTTGTGTTTTTCCGGCTTACTCTGCCCATTTGAGATGAAAATAGCACCAGTTTTGTGCTAGAACACTATCTTAAGGCAACCATCAACCAACGTTTGCATTTATACAGTCAATAGTCTACAGATACAATCTAGTTCAACAGATACATCTATTCAACATCAAACAACTATATGTTAATGGGCTTCGAACCACAGAGAAGAATTTGGAAAACCAGAAATTTTTAGGGTTAGGGAGAGATGTGGGTAAAAATTAGGAATAGATTGGTGTGGGGAGGCACAGGGAGAGTTAACTATGTCCTAATCTCAATGCAGGAAATAGGTTGGGTAGGATGCAAGTAGAGAGGGAGAGAAAAAGAAGAAAGGGAAAGGGAAATGAAAAGAGACCAGAAAAAAATAGAAATGTAAAAATTAATATAGTTATGGAGATTGAAAGACCATCTATTTAGAGAGGAATGTGAATATAATGAGAAAACAGGAGGGAGATAGAGGAGATGTGAAAAACTTAAAAAATGCTTAAAGTATTATATAGGTATAAAGAGGTAGTACTGCTATTAAGGAATTTAAATCTCAGAGGTTTTGGATTGAGTAATAAATTTGTGGCTTAAGTGTGTACACAATGGGGGATAGGGTCTACTAGTTAACTATGGGTTTATCTGAGGATGTGCAGGACAAGAGTTAAGTCACATACAGAAGAACAAAAGAAAGGAAAAGGTGAAAAGGATAAGAAAGGGAGAAAAAAAAGATCAGAAGTTCAGTAGAGCTAGACAAAAAACAAAAAGATAATTAAGAAAGAAAGAAAAAGAGAGAGAAGACAAGAAAAGAAAGGAGAACGTACATTCACATATTCCTAAAATAAAAATTATAAGAGGGAAAAAAAAGTTACTGGAAAACAATTATTTTTTCAAAAAAGGCAAAAATTAAAGATTAATAAAAGTTTTAGAAAAGGAAAAAAAATTTTTTATATATATAAGGTACCAAAAAAAAAAAAAAAAAGAAAAAGAAAAGAAAAAAGAAAAGAAGAAAAAAAAGTTCTTTGATTTTTTTTTTGATTTTTTTGGGAGGGGTGGGAAGAATCCTGTATCTCCCTTTTGTCTGTAACCAGCCTCTTGTTGGAGTCTCTGGTCAGCTTGAGGTCCTGTGGCTTGATTGGTTTCTTAAGTCAGTTTGTTCGAACAGGCAGAAAAATGCTCTGCTTTACCCAAGATTTTGAGATCCCCCTCCCAGGTTAGTTTAATGGGAGGGTGATCTGCTTTGAGAATCACAAAAGAGGGGTGGTGAGGCTAGGTTCTGGTAGAGTTGAGGCCTTTCAACAAACAGTAGCTTTTCCCTGGGGCTATTTTGTGAAAAATTCACAGAGCCCATCCTGGAGCCATTCTCAGGGTTTCTGTTTTTCAATTGATTGTGGAGGCTGCTAGAGGGAGGGGCAGCCTCTGGCTCTGGTTACCCAGTGAGGAAAGCCACTCCAATGGCTGGTGCCTGAGCTGGGTGACTTTTCCCTGGATGGAGCTGAGTCTGGCAGGTCACTTCACCGTTAAGTTCTTGTGACCTGTTAAATGACTCGTTTTATTCCAAGGCCTGAGTTGGAGCTAGCAGCTCCTCCGAGCTTTGAGAGTATCCAAGATGGAGATCACCGGTGCTGGCAGGGGAGGGGGGGGCCTTCCCTCCTCTGCTCCCTGAGAAGGAGTGAGGACGTCGGGCTTCTACTCACGCTGAGTCTTGGATCCTGGGTCGTCTCTGGTCTGCACACTGCAGGCTGAAGATGTCCGCTCCTTGTCGGTTCTTGCTGGTGTTGAGTAGAATCCGCTCGCCCGCTGCGTCTGGCTCCTTCGTCCCGGACTCTCTGTGTGAGCGCTCAGGTATGGCCGCGGCTGCGGTCGCCGCTGCGACCCTGCCGCCGCCGCGGCGGCTGCTGGCAGGCGCTCAGATGTGTCTCCTTGTCTTGGCTTCCCCTCTCTTGTCTAACTCTCTGTCCTGTGATGGCACACTTGGTGTGATTCTCTGGCTTAGGACTGTTCATTGGAACTCTAAAACTGCTTTCTATGCGAGAGCTTGTTCAGATTCCAGCTTCTCCTCCGCCATCTTCCCGGAACTCCTACACAGTGGAATTCTATGCCTCCGTCAGAAAGAATGGTATTGCCTCTTTCATTAGGAAATGGAAAGACTTGGAAAAAATTATATTAAGTGAAGTAAGCCAGGCCCAAAGAAACATAGGTCCCATGGTTTCCCTTGTTTGCAGTGACTAGTCATGTCTAGGACAAGCAGAAAAGGTCAAAGGCTATGTACATATGACCACATAAGATAATATTAAGCAAAATGTACCCCAAGCAGGGACACAAGAGGTTTTATTTTCTTGCTTGCTAGTGTTTTTAATGTACTTACAATGCACTATATGATATTTTTTTTGTTTCTATTGTACGTTCTTACCCCATGGTATAACCCCTATTTTAGTAAAGTGATTCTAAGATGATATGGATATGCCCAGAAAAGCTGAGACAATCTTGGAGACAAACCTACCTGGCAATAGATTCCTGCTATCACTTATCAAGACTCCTAGATAATCTCTTTAATCTCAGATACTCAGGAGGCTGAGGTTCAAAGCCAGGCTGGGTAGGAGAGTCTATGAGACTCTTATCTCTAATTAACTACCAGAAAAGCTGTAAGTAGAGCTGTGGCTCTAAGTGGTAGTGCTAGCCTTGAGCAAAAAGAGCTCAGGGACAGCGCCCAGGCTCTGAATTTAAGCCCCACGATGAGGAAAGGAAAAAGCTGTGAAAATCAATGTGGGACATGATCCAAGCATGAAGAGACCCATGAACCAGAGTCCAAAAACACAACTATATATGGTTTAGGACAAGAGTTCCATTGGAAATTCAGCAGGAAATTAAATGGAGCTGCAGTAGTTGGATATCCATATGCAAGCAAATAATAATAATTCAAAAAATCACCTGATTCCTACCTAGAACCAAACACAAAATTAATTTGACACCTGTCTTGGGTAAGGCCGATGGCCATGATTCAATATAGGATTGGGAAACCCAAAATAAGAGGAACTGAATGACAGGAAGGGGAGGGAAGATGCTGAACAGGATGCAGTCTCCAGCGAGACCCAGCCCTGACTTGACATCACCCACCAGGGATGCCCTGAAGCACATACTGTATCTCCCTCTCGCCTCTCCTCCAGTCAAGGAGCTCAGCACTCTGAACACCTGCCCCACTCAGTTATTGGCTGTCGTTGTGTCCTGGGGGAGGAACAACCTCCCCCATGACTCCCGGAGCCATGAGCATCGGCTGCTGCAGCTTCTGTTGGACAGATGTGGGGTCTACCAAAAAGGACTTGGTGATTCATGCCAATGGCCACTCCAAGATAGATCACAAAACCGACTGAATAATTACCCCCCTAAAAACAAAAAGAAGTGTAAGAAAGCATCTTCAGAAACTTGGAGTTAGAGTACATATTTTAAGGCACCAAAGGAACTAACTATAGAAGAACAAATTGATAAACTAAAATTCATTAAAGGAAATGAAAAGAAATACCATAGCAATCACATATCTAAGAAATGCCTTGCATTCAATTTGTCAAGAAACTCTACAAGTAAAAAAAAAAAAAAAAGACAATCTCATTAAAGTGGATTAAAAAAAATGAACTGACGTATACCACTAGGAGTTGTTCAGACTAAGTACTGAAAGTCAAGATCGGCTTTGAGTAAATATACATATTTTGACTATCCATTTGTCAAGTAATATAACATTAGGAAGAGTATGGGGTGCTATTCTGGTTCACTGCTCACCCCTTCCTGAGCATCCCTATTACTCAGAAGTCTGCTTCTCTATGCCATCTTCTGACTGCCCCATCTAGAAGCTTCCAGGAAGGCTTAGTGTATGAATGGAACCAGAAAAAGGGCCATGGAAAGCAGGCAGCAGATGGGGCATTTCTCGCCACTTTCTCTATTCAGGCTTTCTGCTCTTGGCAGCTGAGTTCTTAAGCATGAATATCAGCGGGATTGCACCATGTCCGCTACTCTCCTATGCTTCCAGCCCTCACCCCACTCCAGAAACAGTTTCCTCCCCGTGTCCCTTCCTCCACAACAACACATTTTGGCTGTCACTAGTCTCTGGGTCTCCCCATTCTTCCTGCTTTTCCTACGCCAGCCCACATCTCTGACAAGCCTCCCCATACCCATTACCTGGGGTAAGAGTTATTTTCTATTGGAAGCATCACAAATCCGCAAACGCAAGATTATTAGGGGGTTTATATGAGCAAGTATATGGGAAGTGTTAGATGCAGGCCTTCTAACATTAATAAACACTTAGTCAATCCTAATTTTAAACAAATGCATATTCATTTCATAAGATTATCAAAAAACTGCACTTTGAGTCGAGCAAGGCCTCTTCTACTGGAACAAATAGTTCATTATATCTCATTTTAATGGAATGTCATTTCTTTCCTCTAATACGCTTTGTCTTAAGTCTTGCTGCTTGCAAAACAGCCTACTGACTTTCATTGTTTCTCATTTAGATGGGAGAACTTAGGCAATGCTCTGATAAAAGCTATTTCATGAGTAGTTCATTCACTTTGCTGATATTTCTCATTTCAGATTCTAACTTGACTCCCGAACTAGCTCAATAGATGGAAATTAAAACACTCATCATGTTGGCTCAAATAATCCTATTCCTTCAGAGAATATTAATTCTCATGTTAAAGGAATAAATTGTCATTTTTACTTTTACACGTAAGCCTCGTGAGCTTGGTTATTTCTTTACAAGAATTCAATAGTTACTTATTCTCTGCTGTGTGCCTGTGTAATTCTATAATCCACTGATACATCAGCACATTGGAAAGGACTGCTTCTTATTTACATGGATCCCGTGCTCTGAGCAGGGAAACAGCTGTAAATACATGCCTGAAAGGGAAAAAAATTCTGAGAGAAAGAATAATGCAGAAAATCAAAGCATGGGTTTGTGACAGAGTGACTGGTTAGCAATGGAAAATTCTCTGGCTAAATTACCTTAATGCTGATTCCTCCAAATCAAGACAAAAGTTAATTATGACAAGATCAGGGGAAAGAACTATGTAAGCAGAAAGAATCACAAGTCCTAAGCTGGGAAGGAATTTGATTTCTCAAAGACTTTCATCTGCCATACCAACGCCTGACCAGTTGTCTCTGACATCAGTGCATGCTGAGTTGCATTTGCTCAGACACACAGGTTGAACTTTCTATAGGTGCTTTTATTCCACACTTCTATCTTTAGAATACTTAAGGCACGTTTTTAGGTTTCATCATAGTAAAATCTACCATGTTAACCATTTTTCAGTAAACAATTCGGTGGCGTTAAGTGCATTTACAATAGGGTGTGTCTACTACTATTCTGTGTGCAGAATTTCTCATCCTAGTAAACAGAAATTTGGCGCTATTCATCAACAATAAATTCTCATTCCTTCACCACCCTATGATACTTCCTCTGTGGTGTACACACTAAGCTATGCTCACCCATGGATCTGATGACAGGCAGTTGAGTTGTGTCAATCTAGCAGCAATTGTGAGGAATGACAGGAAAATGAGTACACAACTATCTGCTTGAGGCCCTGCTTTCAATTCTCACGGGGATTATACCTACAAGTGAAATTGGTGCATCATACGTTAGGTTTTTATTTTCTTGCTTTGATTTTGAGGAACTGCCAAACTCTTTTCTGCACTAGCTACTCTCCCACCAGCAACACGCAAGTGTACCAGGCAGTGAATGTTTGTCTCTACTCTTTTGATTATAACTCTCTTAGTCAGTATGGACTGTCTTATTGTGGCTTTTATTTTCATGGAAACTTTCTCAATTACTTGTCAGTCTTTTGCCCATCTTCGTACAGAAATGTCTACTTTACTCCGGTACTTTTATTTTCTGTCATCGCTGTTGAGTGGATGATCTTCCATGTATTCTAGATATTAATCCCTTACTCTTGATCATTCACAGATGTTACCCAATAAGATTATTTTTTACTCCCTTGATAGTATTCGATAATGAAACAAGTTTCATTTTAATGATGTCTTATTTATCTTTAATTTTATTGTCTGTCCTCTTTTTGCAATGCTTGAGAAGGTAACGCCAAATTCTATGTCATAAAGATCCCCTGTGTTTTTTCATAGAGTTTTATAATTTGGGCTTGTAGTTTTTTAAATTCATCTTGAGTTATCTCCTGTGTATGCATAAAGAAGCACCCAACTTCATTGTGTACCTTACTTCTTTGCGTGGGGATATCTAGTTCCCACAAAACCGCCTGTCAAATACATTGTCCCTTCCCTCATTGAATGGCATTAGTGCCCTCTGCACAACCACTGGGTATGCGTGCACCAGCATTATTGCAGGAATCTGAATTCTATTCCACTGACCCATATGTGTCTGCCAACACCACACTATTTTGATTATGGTAGCTTTGTCAACAAGTTTTAAAATCAGGAAGCATTCCTTTTCTTCAACCTTGCTTTTATTGCTTTGTCTAAATGGGATTACTTGCGATTACAGGTGAAGATCCGAATGGATTTTTCTCTTGCTAAAAGAAATGTAATTGGGACTTCAATAGCAATTTATTGAATCTGCACATTACTTTTGAGAGTATTGTCATTATCTTGGTCCATTTTCTATTGGAATAACAAAGTACCTGAGGATGGGTAATGTGTAAAGAAAACATGGTATAACTGGCTTACAGATATTTTTGGCTGAACGTTCATTACTGGACAACTGGACAGGTCACAGGTTTAGTCTCTACTTGGGGTTGTCTAACTATATTCCAACATGCCAAATTGAATCACTATGGTTGCCCGGGTAAGAGGGAGAGCAGCATGTGGCAAGGCAGGAAGCAAAAGGCCCAGGTTCCTATGCCTTCAACTTGCTATCATTGACGTCCTGCAAGAAATGCATTAATCACTTCAAGGAAAACATCGCTGAAGACCTTGCCCACTAGGCCACCTTCCCAGAGGCCAAGGCTGCCTTACCAAGGATCAAATTTCAACATTCAAGCCAGATCTCAGCTCACAGGTTACCTTTATGGTGTTCAGTGAGTTCATTCATAAACAGAAAAGCTTTCCACTTATTTATACCTTCTTTCCTTTCTCTTGATGGTGCTTTGGAGTTTTAGTAATAATTGACACAGATTTCCCTCCTACCAAAGTTGTATTTAACCTGAGGTATAATCAGTTCTTTTTACTCTTTTCCCCAGTGTTCTTTTGTCTTTAGGCTTCATTCCAAATATCATTTCCCCAGCATCCTGCTAGCTTTCTTTGTGAATGGTTCTTTGCAACAATCACCTAGTATCTGAGTTTTCTCACACTTATTGATGCTCTTAATTTATATTTTGATCATTACTTTCTTAATAATTTAGCTCATTCTGATACTACTTGTGGGTTCTAAATGTAACATAAACACCCCTTTTGAATACTAATTCTAGAGGAGTTGTGGACACAGACCTATGCTCCTGTTTTTGAATGACTGAGGCTTTCTGCTTTGTGGAGGGAGTGCATGCACTCCTGCTCCTTTGCTTGTCTCTCAGTCACTTCTGTTCTACCCCTGCTTTTGATAAACATGGTTCCTACTCCCAGAGGGCACTCCTTAGTCTAGGGCTCTGACCTAAGTGGGATTTACCAGGTAGATTTCAAGAGTTCATAAGACACAGACCCATCCAGTACAGTCCTACCCAAACTTATCACAGTCCCTTCACCCACCTTGGGTAACTTTGGTATTTGACCAATTTGGTATTACCAGGTCCTCTGGACCAGCCAAAGTCCTTTGCTTTGTGTCTGTTTCCTTCTGCACATTGCTGACATGTGGATAGCGTGGCTGCCAATAGTGTATCCATTGAATTTCTACTTAAAGGTCTATGGAGACATCCAAGTTCTGTTTAAGCTTTATTGTAGACTTGAAGATTTTCCAAGAAGTTTTAGATTTTCTGCCCTGTTCTCCTAGCTGTGTTTGCTTTTATGGAGGAATTTGAGGGGCATGAACACTGCTGTTGCCATCTTGTTCTGATGTGAAAATTACTTATTAAAATAAATAGTTTACAAGTATGATGGCACACTTGTATAATCACAGCATTCCAAAGGCAAAAGCAAGCAAATGGCAAGTTCATGGTGACCCAGGTTATATAGAAATTTTCAAGCTACCTGGAAGCCATGCTGTCTAAAAGAAGAATAAATGAAAGAAAGAAATTAGAAAAAAAGGAAGGAAGGAGTGGAAGGAAGAAGGAAAGAAAGAGAGAGAGAGAGAGAAGGAAGGAAGGAAGGAAGAAAGGAAGAAAGGAAAGAAGGAAGAAAAAGAAAGAATAGGAAGAGAGGGAGGGAGGGAGAGAGTGAGGGATGAAAAGAAAGGAAGAAAGATAGTTAACCTTTCATTATTTATTTATGTCAATGAAAGATATTTGAAAACATTTAAAATTATTTTAAATAGCTCTGGATATGTGCTGGTGATACAGGGTTATATTTTCCTTTCCTAATTGCTTATTAAATATAAAATGCAGGAATGGTAGGTAGCCCTACACGGATGTGTGTGTAGGTAGAGACATTTGTGTTTGTACAGACTTAACACTTTCATGTTGCCTGTATGTTTAGAATGTCTTCTTAGGTAACTAAAAGCCCTGAGGGAAATCAGTACCTCAGGCTGAGGTGGCTCGCTGGCCTTGGACCTACAAAGAGAAGACACACGATGATATTTTGGTTAATGAGGACAGTGGTGAGATTTATTACAAGAACTTAATTTGAATGAACCCAACATAGCATTTCAAATCCATTCTTTCTGTGCAAGAGAGAGAAAACTGATGGCAAGGTGACTTATTCAAAAATTTGGATAGAAAAGAAAGAAAAACAGAACCTACCTGAGTTTTCAGCATTCTTGGAATACTATATGCAATCACATTTTTCAAATTGAAAAACAGCTTTTTTTTCCCCTCCCAAGTGAAGCAGGAAATCAGTTATCTGCTCCAATGCCTAACACAGCTGATTAGGCCAAGTTCTCCTTGGGATTCTGTTTAATTCACTCACACAGACGCTTATGCTGATGGTGAATATGAGCTGACAATTTCCCAGATGCCATTTTTAAAGATTTATATTAGAGCCATAATGAAAAGGAAAAAAATAATCTTCAGTGCAGACGCATAAAGAACTGTCATTTCTTAAGCCACCCCACTAAACAGTCAAGGGAGAGGAGATGGAACAGCCTTTAGAATCAAGTGCCACACGGGGCAGAGTTAGTGAGAGAGACCACAAGAGAGACAAAGAGAGAATGAAAGAGATACAGAGAGAGAGAGAGAAACAGGAGAAGGGGAAGGAGAGAAACACGGAGAAAAAATGAGGACGGGGAGGGGGGAGAGAGAAATAGAATGCGAGATCAAGAGAGAAAGAAGGAAGGGAGGGAGAGAGAGAATGAGAGAAAGGATGAAAGAAAGACAAAAGGTGGAAGACTGGGGGAGAGACAGAATGAGAGAGAAAGAATGAGCTAGAAAGAAGGAAAAGAGAGGAAGGAGGGGAGGGCAAGAATGAGGAAGACAATAAGAGAGAGCGAGAAGGAGGGGGAAGGAGAAAGAGAAAATAATAAGAAAGGAAAATGGAAGAGAGAGAGAGAGAGAAGGGGAAGGGATGGAGGTATAAAGGGAGGGCAGGAGGAAGAGAGGATAGGGACCTAGACATTAGATTGTCTTCTGCTGTGAAGCTAGGTTACTCCAACCTCTTCACTAGAACTGTTACATGTTTTCTTGATTTCTTAGAAAATACAGGTGTCTAAACCAGTACTAAACTTCATCCCTAGAGGGTTGCCACGAAGCTAAGCAACGTCACACACTTCCTATTAGGATGGGAATCTCTAGATGGTGTTGGAATAGGGCTCTGTTTTCCACTCCAGAAATCAAATGGAAAGAGAGGATTTAAATTCTCCATCTATGCTCTACCAACTGGACACGCAGGAGGCGTGGGCTCCGGAGCAGCTGTGTGGGTGCTCCTAAGGGAGCCGGGGAGTCTGGCATAGACGAAGAGACACCTGACTTCATGGCTCCCGTGGAAAGCCATCCGTAGCTCCGCGGTGACCCTCGCTGCTTCCTCACCGGCCTCACTTCCTCAGTTTCTAGTGTAACGCTCTAAGATGCGCTCCTTTAGTCCTTCCATTTGGTCCATGAGTGGTTCATATCACTCATGCCTTGCTTTGCTTGCTGCTTCTCATAAACCACATGGGTTTCTACCATGTGCAATTACGAACTTGGATGTGGAAGACAAAATGGAAGACAAGACGCTGGCTTTTGTGCACAAGGCTACCGCTGTATGCTCTACTGCTTGAGCCAAAGCTCCACGTCTGATTTTTGTTGTAGCTTCGTAGAGATGGAGGCTCGTAGACTTTCCTCCCTGAGGCCGGATTCAAACCACAATCCTCAGATCTCAGCCTCCTGAGTCGCTATGATTACAGGTCTAAGCCACTGGAGCCTGGCTCTGGCTTTGGAATTTAATAGCTGAACATTAACTTAGTGTAGGTTATCACTCCCAAAAGAAACCATTTATATCTCTTCACAGCTCACAAGGTTCTGGTTCACCACCCTCGCCATGATGAACTCCGTTCCTCCATCACCTTTACAAAACTCTAATTTCCTCCCTCAGCTGGGAAGAAATCTCAGTTCCTCAATAGGACTATCTCCATCCTGCTTTCCCCCCCCTTTGTTCCTATCTCTCTCCCTGCTTTGCGAGCTTGATTACTTCTGCCTCCTCTGCAGTATTTCCCATGGGATCAGTTTCCCCTGCTATTGAATTCTCTGGAGGCCTTGGAGCCTCCGATGCACTTTGGAAGTAGAGCTAAGGGATAAAGTGAAACATCTCCTAATTTAGAAAGAGAATCAAATTCACAAATGGACAGGGGAGGGTTTGAAGGAAGCTAGAGAGCAAGACCCAGGGGCCTGATGGGACTACACCAGCTCAGCCTGCCCTAGGACACTGCTCCCTGCCCGTCCAGCTGCAGAGTGGGCTTCAGTTTAGGGCCTTGCGTACTTGATGTTTGGGTCCTTGATTTTTACTGAATCTTCAGCTCCATCTACTCAACTCCGCCCTCAGCTTCCATCCAGTGACTCTAGCCAGGGCACTTGCCTACTCCTATCCCACAGACCTCTTCCTTTGCTCTTTCTCTGGCAGTAACTCAGAGCCCTGGGGTGTTCTGGTCTTTCTTCTTTTGCTTATGGTCATCTTGGGTGGCCCAAGCCAGGTAAAGAGCTGGAGGATGAGGACTAAGCCTGCGTTTCCTGCCTGGCCTCACTTTACTAAGTAAAGGGTGCAACAGGAAATACAGACTACTTTTCTTTAAACTCAGGACCTTCCATTGCTCAGCAGGTGCTTCATCACCTGGCCCATACCCCCCAGCCCATTTTGCTTTTGTTTTTTCAGATTGGGTCTCCTATTTTTGCCTGGATTGGACACTGATCTCCCTACTTCTACCTCTGGGATGGATTATAGGCATCTACCAGATGCCGATAATGCCAAAGAGTAGGTAAGTGGATTCTAAGCAAAGAATCATACCATGAGAAGAAATGAGGATGAGAAACATATATTGGGAAAATTGTGAACTAAGGCATATGGTCAAGTCAGCACAGGGCTAGACATTTTTAACAGTTAAGAGTGCTTATTATATCTGAATGCAATAGAATTCTAGGCGGGTGACTCTTGACTTAATTCCTTCATACAGAAAGAAACAGTCCTAAATGCAGACGCAATTTCTGGAAGGGAATGTCTGTGAGCAGTGATTACAGTGCAGGAGACAGCAGTGTCCTCTGACTCAGTAACCAAACCATCGACACAGTAGGGACATTTTTCCCTCTGCTTTTAGATTTGAATTCATCTACTGGCTTGCCGAGACGGGAAAGCATTTTTAAGGCTGTCCTCTTGTGTCTTATTCCAGGTACATCTGGAGGACAGCGGGAGAAAACTATAATGAGCTACATTCATAACTGAAGACGGGAGGTGATGGATACTCTCAAAGGGAAGGGTTGAAAGAAAGTGAGATTATCATATGTTTGTGTAGAGCCCAGAGCGAATGAGTTGTTCTAGACGAACACTTCCTGAAAAGGATGCCAGTGAATATGGCTTTTAGCACCATAGCAACACCTGACATGTTGGAAAACCTGCGTTAAAGCCACAGAGCACAGCAATTTGGTTACCACACCTGGAAGAAGAACCAGAGGAAAAGCTCACTCTCTCTGGTGGAGTCTTGTTTTATTTTATCTGTCTGTCTGTCTGTCTGTCTATTTATCCATACATCCATATTTATTATTAACCTCAAGGAGAATGTCAAATCAATGAGAAGTCTGGTTTTGTTTGCAAATAGCAGATGATCTGAATAATGCTGGTAGCTCATTATCTAAGACACAACAAAGGGAAAGATTTGAGAAAGAATTAAGTTGCCATAAAAATCAAGGTGGGGTAAGAGTTTGATTTAAGTTTTCCATTGTGGTAGGTATTCCTGTTTTTCTTTTCAGCATTAAGTTATTATTTGTACAAAGTTCTGAAACCAGATATTGAAAGCATTGTGAGAGGAGATGGGATGGAAAGGAGGGGGGCAGAGGAAGGAATCTGTGCCATACTGCTAAAGATCCAGCCTACTTACATGGTATGTCTCATAGTCTGCCCCAAAATACATGGTCCATAAAAATCCTGTACCATTGTTTGCTTGCTTTTTCTTTGTTGGTTTGCTTATTTTTTGGCGCTCATGGGGCTTGAACTCTGGGCCTGGGTGCTGTCCCTGAACAATTCAGCTCAAGGCTAGTGCTCTACCACTTGAGCCACAGCACCACTTCTGGCCTTTTCTGCTTATGTGGTACAGAGGAATCGAACCTAGGGCCTCATGCACGCAAAGCAAGCATTCTACCTTCCCAGCCCCTGTTTGTTTGCTTTTAATGTGTGAGGGTACTGAGGGCCTGGGCACTGTCCATTAGCCTTTTCACTCAAGGCTAGCACTCTACTACTTGAGTCACAAGTAGGTAGGAGGTAAGAGTCTCTTGGACTTTCCTACCAGGTTGGTTTCTAACTGTGATACTCAGATCTCAGCCTCCTTATTTTCTCCTGTTCCCCCCACTTACCATTCCCTCCAAGTTGTAAAGTTCATTTCCAACATAGTGTCTAATGAGGATTGCTGTTGCATTGGTTCACCGTGTTTTTTTTTGTTTTGTTTTGTTTTTTATTGTGAAAATACCATACAGAGGGGTTATAATTACATGGACAAGGTCATGAGTGCATTTCTTATCAAGCATTGCTGCCTCCTCCTTTTTCCCCTTCCCATCCCTCCCCCCCCCCCCCGCTTCCCCCACACTCCCCAACCCTGGCGTTGGTTCACCTTTTGTCCCACCATTCCTGTGACTCCCCTTCTTTTCCCCAAATTGGATAAACTTATATATAAGACAAAGGGTGCCAAAATCAGAAACAGTGACCTCAGGGAATAAACCAAAGGAGAATGAACATGAAAGACAAAAGAAGTAACTGCAAACAGTACACTGAAAAAGAAAAGAAAAGAAAAAAGCACCACAAAAATATCTTCTTGTTTCCATGTCAATGAGATCATGTCGCTTAGCATCATCTTATATGATCCATATACACAGACCTATTGGGCTATTGTGAACATCTACTGGGACTATCCTAGGCATATACTAATTATTACAAATGAGGGAAACCACGGAGCCTATGTTTCTTTGGGTCTGGCTTACTTCACTTAATACGATTTTTTCCAAGTCTTTCCATTTCCTTACAAATGGGGCAATGTCATACTTCCTGATGGAAGCAAATGGGATTGCATTAAACTACAGAGCTTCTGCATGGCAAATGACATAGCTAGCAAGATAAATAGAAAACCCACAGAATGAGAAAAGATCTTAACTAGCTATATAACAGACAAGGCCCTCAAAAACATACATAGAGCTTAAAAAATTAAATCCCTCAAACACAAATCCTCAAAGAATAACCATACCATTAATAAGTGGTCTAAAGAATTAAAAAGAAAGTAAACCAGGCTCAAAGAAACATAGGTCCCATGGTTTCCCTTATTTGCAATAACTAGTATATATCTGAGTCAAGCAGAAAAGGTCAGATAAGTTGATGTTAGGGTAATGAACCCCAAGATAAGTATTCAAATGTTTTTTTTCCTTTCATGCAATTGTTTCTAACATATTTTAAGATGATTTCTTTGTTACTTTGTATGTCCCTCCCCCACGGTATAACCCATGCTTTCACTGTATTTGATGTTGGTATAATTTGTGTAGGGGAAGGGAAAAAACAAATCGTTTAACTAGGGATACAAGTGGACCCATTGCAACAATGAGACGTACAAGTCGTTATGTCGAAAAACGAACTTTACAACTTTGGCAAGGGGTGGGGGTAGGATTGGGTCAGGGGTGGGGGGCAGTATGGGAAGGGATGGGAAGGGGAAACAAAGAGGAGGCAACAATGCTTGATAAGAAATGTACTCGTTATCTTGCCCACGTAATTGTAACTCCTCTGTACGGTATTCTCACAATTAAAAAAAGAATTAAAAAGAGACTTCTCTGGGTAGGAAATAAGAATGGTTCAACATGTCTGGCCATTAAAGAAATTTAAATCAAAACTACATTGAGATTCTACCTCACCCAAGTTAGAATGGCCATTATCAAGAAAAAAATAACAGATGCTGGTGGAGATGTAGCCAAAAGGGAATATTACTACATTGTTGGTGGGAATGTAAACTGATTCAACCATTCTGGAAAGCAGTATGGAGGCTTCTCAAAAGATTACACCTAGAGCTTCCCTATGACCCAGCAATCCCACTCCTGGGCATTTACCCAAATGATCACAAACAAGGCCACACTAAAGCTACCAGCACAACCATGTTTATTGCAGCATTATTTTCCATAACTAAAATAATCAACCCAGATGCCTCCCAGTAGATGA
Source organism: Dipodomys spectabilis (assembly GCF_019054845.1). Taxonomy (NCBI): domain Eukaryota; kingdom Metazoa; phylum Chordata; class Mammalia; order Rodentia; family Heteromyidae; genus Dipodomys; species Dipodomys spectabilis. The sequence continues at coordinate 1,815,791 of NW_024870965.1, read as the reverse complement.
ACGGATCAAGAAAATGTGGTATATACACACAATGGAATTAATGTGAACTTTCTTTCCCAGCTGGTGAAAGCATACTAGAACATCCTACATAACTTGAACCCTGGAAAGGTAGTCTCAGCCTGGCCACTTGCCCTGACTCTGGGCCTCTCCAGAACTGCTAGTTACAACTCCTTGTTAGTGATATAAAATATACAAAGATTAGACTTTATAAAATTATTTTTAAAATATTCTCAACAATTCCTGGGCACTGGTGGCTCATGCCTGTAATCATAACTACTCAGAAGCCTGAGATCTGAGGATCACAGTTCAAAGCCAGCCCGGCAGGAAAGCCAATTAACAACCAAAAAAAGAGACAAAAGTGGAGCTGTAGCTCAAGTGATAGCATGCTAGCCTTGAGCAGCAACAAAGCTCAGGGACAGCACCCACACCCCAGGACTAGCAAAAAAGAGAAAAGATTCTCCACAAGTAAATTTTCATAAAGCATGCTCATTTCTGTGCCTTTTTCTTATTTTCAATGTTCCTATTTTTACAATGTATTTGTATCCTTAAGCCTTAAATAAAGTATACTTATTTTATCTATTCTCCCTTAAATGCTATTCCTTTTCAGTCAATGCTCTATTTGTTTAAAACTCTCTTTCTTGGTTCAACAAAATCTTCACGATGTCAAAGCAACCATCTATTCATTCTTACTCTAACAACAAACCCAGAGTTGAATAAAGGCCTGGAAATAATTATTTAAACTCTTGCTGCATTACTACATAGATGAAACCAAAATCTATGTTCAGCTCTACCTTCGAGTGTTCTGCAGTGGTAAAGTATGGATGGAGACTTATGCGATGAGTATCAGTCTTTGTAAATCCACAAAGCAACAAGCTTAAGCCTGCAGGACAGTAAAAGAGGTGTATGCTTTGTGTAAGCCTTACCTGAATGAATCACTAATTACAGCCAAAGCAATGCAAAAGAGTGCATTCATGATAGAAAATCTCCACCGATATTCTTTTGTTCTGGTTCACTTAGGAAGAAAAAATAAGACTTACTGTGAGCCCAAACTGAAAACAGCTCCAGGGGAAATCAAGAAAAAAACTATTATTAATGACTAAAGAATAGATAACCACCAAAGAGCTGGACTCCACAGAGTAAGGCAGATTACTGAGATGATGAAACAAATAAGGAACTGTTCCCATGAACGCTGAATGTTAGCTTTGCAAGGCCGCCATTTCCTTCCCCACCCACAGCACACTACCTACAGCCATGGCCCAGGGGCTCTCCAAGGTCATGTCTTACCTTGGGCATTTACCCATCACCTGCCCACCTAGAACTCTATTCTTTTTTTGCAGGTCTATCAATGACATCAGTGTTTATACCATTCTGACTCAACTCAAATTGCTCAAAATAATGCCTACAAGTCAGAAACCATAACCACAGGTGTAAAGAACCTTCCTACTATATCAAATGAAGATAGGTCTGGTAACTTAGTTAAAATATGAATGCAATCATGACTAGAGCAACATTCCTTCCAAAGTGACTGGTGACCATCCAGCCAAGATGCCTCTAACAGACTGGTTACTACCCAGTTCTGCTGTTCATAGCAAGGAGAGGTAGCAGGCAGAAATATGCAATCTGGGGCTGGGAAGGTGGCTCAGTGGCTCAGTGCTTTGCATGCATGAGGCCCTGGGTTCAATTCTTCAGCACCACATAAGCAGAAAAAGCCAGAAGTGGTACTGTGGCTCAAGTGGTAGAGCGCTAGCCTTGAGCTGAAGAGCTGAGGGACAGCGCCCAGGCCCAGAGTTCAGGCACCACAACCGAACCCCCCCCCGCCAAAAAAGAAATATGTTTGAACTTTACACTTTGGTAGAGAATTAAAGTGATAGCTGCCCACATGTGTACATGGCACAGCTGGAGAGGATTTTTTTTCAGTATTCAAGAAAATACTATAAGTAACATTGCAAAGGTCTGTTAGCCATGTATTTGGTTTATTGCATGAATACCTTCTTTCTAGGTGGACATTTCTCAAAAATATTGACTATATGCTACTAAGCCACAAAGAAAATAATTTCTATTTCAAGTCAACATATCTCAAAAATATATTAGAATATGCACACACACATACATATATACACATATACTCATATATGTATACTGGATATATACAGAGAGAATTTTACTTTATTTTATGCATTGCATTTTACATTAAGGAATTGTGGATAGTACGAGCACGACATCGTGGAAATTTCATAGATACATACATTGTACATTGAACAAGTTCACCCCTCCATTATATTCACATGACCCGCTCACTCTCCGCATGTCTCTGACAGCCCACTTCCAGGACTGCAGCCTTCCTTATCTACGGGGAAAAGGCATTCCACCACTTGCAATGGATGCTTGAAACCACAGACAGCATCCAACACCATACATTTTTATTCATACACGCCTATGATGAAGTTTAACTTATTAATTGGGCAGAGTAAGACGCTGACAGCAAGGATCATGTGGAACAATGTACTACAATATAGTGTAATAAAAGCTATATGAATGTCTTGTCTCTCCCTCAAAACACCTTGATTTTTTTAGAGCATAGTTGAATGTGAATAGGTGAAACCCAGAAAGTGTGGCTGGATAGTGGGGTTCACTGTATGGCTAAAACTAAACTTACGATTGTCCCAGAGTTTTCCTCTCCTGCTGACTCGGTGAAAACCTCCATCAACTCAATCAGCTGCTCAATCCAGGACTTAGAAGCTACCTTACATAGCTCAGTCTCCCTCTGTATTCTTGTGGTCCATCTATTATACAACTCTTCATTTTATTCCTATCTGTAAGTCTCCCCATATTCATTATTACTTCCATAGTTCAAACTTGTAAGCTTGTAAGTCCTTAACAGTCTTCTAAAGTTCTGGATAAAAATAATTTAAATCTTCAGAATACAAAGTAATGTAATGAAATCATTTGTCATTTTCTTATTGTCAGAAAAAAATATCTAGCACTGAACAGTTCAAGGGTAACATTCAACCACACAGGTGGTTGAAGCAAATACGACACAATGTGATTTACTTGAGAACCTAGGGTTCATTTCTGTGCTTTGATAGAGCTGGGAGTGGAGGGCTTAGTGTAGAAGGAGAAACAGGGAGTTGAAGCTATCTGCTTCTCTAATTTCCAGAGCAATTTATGGATATGTTTAATGTCATCTCAGGTGGTAAATGAACAGAGATGAATTTCCAGGTACATTTTAAAATATTTTGGCCACATGAATCCTAGCCACTCGGGAGACTGAGATCTGAAGATTGTAGTTCAAAGCCAGCCTGGTCAGAAAAGTCTTCAAGAGACTCTTATCTCCAATTAAGCTCTCAGAAACCAGAAGTGGAACTGTGGCTCCAAGTGTTAGAGCTCTATCCTTGAACAAAAGATCTCAGGGATAATACCCAGGCCCTGAGTTTAAGCCCCAGGACTGACCAAAAATAAAAATACATTTTTGACATTTTTGGATTATTTCTTAATTAAATATATAACATGTGTGACTGGTCTCACGAGGTCAGAGAAGACAATTCATAATTTATAATATGTGATCCATAGCTGGCCAAGACTTGGGAGCTACTGGTTAGAGCATGTCTGTTGTCTATGTGTTAGAACTGACTCCCACAGAGCGGAAGTAAATGGCCCGCCATTTTTCAACCACTCACTGGTAGAACTAGGATTAGATTTGAGGAAGACTTGAGAATAAAGATTCTTCCTATAATAAGAAATCCTATTCTTCTTGAGATCCTGTTATATCATCCTCCTTAGTTAAGTAAAAGTATCCTAAAGTACTTGTGTATTGTCTGCCTGTCATTATTACAATGGGAATTTTTGAACAGGAAGGAGCTGATTTTACGTAATCATCTTTGTATTCACATTACTTAAAATAAAAGTCACACAACAAATATAGAATTGAGTGGTTGATCAGCATCCCCAGGGACATTTTCCAATCACCCCATGATCCCCAAACCACTACAAAGACTGAATCCTCTATTTTGGAAGAAATCTCTCCTGTACTAGATACCATTTAGTCCACATGATTTCATCTTTCTGAAACCATTAGTAATTACAGAGACCTAGCAATGAAATATTTATTACAGATGCAATCATTTATTTATACACTTTTACATAATTTTGAATGAAACTTGCAATGTAATTTATACCTATGGAGTAAAGAGAAAGGGAGAGAAAATTAAAAAAGAGCAATCAGAGGGATTTAAACCAGAGAACACACACATGAAACCTGAGCCAAAACACCCATGAGCAATATCATTTCTTTTTCTAGAAAGCTGTCTAGAATACTTCTACTTAAAGCAAACTCCTTCAGTGTTAGGTATATGATACTAATGTGTTTATATTTTTACATATTTAATGAAATCCATCCCTTTTCCAGCCTATTTCCGATGGCACAAGATGTTCTGAAAAATCAGAGCTGCATTCTTTGATTTATAGAATCTTGAGTGTGCTACGTACAGTAGACTTTTTTTTTTTTTTTTACCAAGAGAGCATCCATTTTCATGTAACTGCAGATATATATATATATTTTTTTAATTTTGTCACAGTGATGAGTCCTGTTTGGGTAGATTTACCTGTGCTTGTTGAAAGAGTAATATTATCAGATCGCAGTATGTGACACTGTGGAAAATCTGATCTCTAAACTAAGAAATACATTTTAAAAAATTACAAGTAAGCTTCAGTGACATCTCCAGGAGCACTGGGACAGTCAGACAACCAGGAGCAGCAAATGCAGTCCGGATGTGAGCAGGCCTGGTGCTCAGGACAGCAATGCATCAATGTCAGGTCCTAATGGGGTCAGGGTCTGCTCCCTGCCCCTCTCCCCATTAGAGGTGGCCTCCGTCCATCTCAGGTCTCACACAGTCCTTGGTCTCTCTGAACTCTGCCTACGCCATCGCATGGGGCTATTCTGAGTCTCTGGGTCTGGATTTCACTCTGTCTAGACAGGAATTCTATTATCAAGCTCCACCCTCATGGCTACATCTTAAGCTTGATCATGTACAAACTCCCTCTTTGTAATAGTTTAATCCCTTGTATTATAACATGACCAGGATTAAAATTCTAGTATCTTTGACTCGTAACAAGTACATAGAAATGTGTCACTTTCCTGCTGCAAGAGTCTTCAAGTATAAAACACATGAATACGTGAGTCAGATTGAGGTAGGCAGTGTGTTTCCTTCATCCTCTTTTCTTCAGGTTTAGGGAAACAAAGACTAGAGCAAGTTCTGGTCTGTACAAGGGAACCTGTGTGAGTTTTGAGAGCTTCCCGAGAGATGGTGTACAGCTCATCTCTTTCATGACAAGAACAAAAATGATGTGACAGACTCTGAAGCCACAGACCCCAAGTCTAAGAATCAGATTAGTAGTTTGCTAAGAGTCCGCATTCTGGATTTGAAGCCCCAGTTCTTCTACTCCAATTAGATTATCCTTGACTACCAGACTAGGCACACAGCTGCATCAGAAAGTTGCATCCTGGCCCTTCTGGGCTATGGTGAGAATGGAACTCAGGAGTAGGGTTTGCCAACCTTAATTCATAGGAAAGACCTGCATCTGTCACTGGCCTCATCAGCAGAAGTGAACTTCAGAATGAGGCTGTGCGAGTACAGAAGAAGCAACGTGATTGGCCACTCAGTGAGATGTCCTATTGCATATGAATGCAGTTAAGCACAAGGTCTTGATTCTGCTTCTCCAGCACTGGTCATTCTTCCCCTGCTCTTAGACTCTTTCTCAGGCCAGTGTGAAGGAATCTGGGCTTCTTTCGCAGTTTATCTTCTAAGAAGAGAGAAGGCACAGCCACTGTATATACTACATAAGGCCATATTTAATACATGACACTTACTTTTACACTTACACAAGCTTAATTTAGGAATTTTCAGAAAATGAACAGAGGGATGGAGGGCAGAGTACTTCAGGGATGTAGGCTTTGACTCAACCAAGAAAAACTGTGACCTTCCTCAGATTCCTGAACTCCCTCAGCCTCCTTTCTACCAATGGTGGGAGGTGGATAAAGCCCGCACCAGACTGCTAGAGTGAGCCATTAAGGGGTACCCTTACTTCAGTGCCTAAATAGGCTAAGGATTCTGGAATATTATTTCCTTTTTGTGGGAAATACCTCATGTATGCTACCCCTTTAGCCACATTCCCAGACCTTTTGCTTTTATTTAGTTTTGGAGATAAGATCTCAGTAACTTTGTCTAGACTGGCTTCACACTCAAGATTCTCCACCCTCTGTCTCCTGAGTAGCTGGGATTACAGCCATTCATCACCACATCAGGTCTGAATAAACCCCTCCCCCCTCCAAAAAAAAGGTGCTTTGAATCTAGAAAACTCTACCTTAGAATTTGGAAAGGAAAAAGCAATTATTTCTACAACTGTCTCATGTAATTGGATCTCCTCAGAGTATGTTACTTTTTAATGTGCACAAACATTTCAGAACAAAATCAGTACATCGTGCTGATGAAATCAATGAACTACAAATTCTGTTACCATGAATAAGCTGTGCACATTTTAGCTATTTTGAACTCAAGAAAAAATAAGTTGCTGGGTTACACTGTTTTCTTCCCTTTCTTATTTTCTGTGACAGTGCTGAAACTTGAACTCAGAGCCTAGGTGCTATCCCTTAGCTTTAGTTTTTGCTCAAGCTTGGTGTTGTACTACTTGAGTCACAGCTCCACGTGTGGTTTTTGCTAGTTAATTGGAGATAAGAGTCTCAAAGACTTTTCAGCCTGGCTTCAATGGTAATCCTCAGATCTCAGCCTCCTAAGAAGGTAGAATTACAGATATGAGCTACCACCGGCTCCAGCTATTTTGTTTTCTTAATGAATAAGAAAAGTATATATCTAAGACCTGAATTGCACGTATTTAATGTTCTGGTAAAATATAAGATATTGCCAAAAAGCACCTATAAAGAAAACAACCATTCCTTCCCCCACCCCTGTTTTCTGAAGATGCTGTGATGGGTGGAAAGTCATGGGTCCCCAGACACAGAGGATGGACATGGGGACATTCAAGGGTCTATCTGCCAGCTCATATTTCTTCATTTGTTACTGTTACTGCTTGTAGCATGTCATTGGAAACAAGTACTTGGCCATCTAAAGGAAAAAGAAAGGAATTGAAACATCAGTCTCTTGTCTTCCCCCCCCCCCCTTAAAAATTTCTAGAGAGGGGGCTGGGAAGTTGGCTCAGTGGCAGAGCGCTTGCCTTGCATGCTGGAGGCCCTGGGTTCGATTCCTCAGCACCACATAAGCAGAAAGAAAAAAGCCGGAAGTGGCACTGTGGCTCAAGTGGTAGAGCGCTAGCCTTGAGCTGAAGAGCTGAGGGACAGCGACCAGGCCCAGAGTTCAGGCCCCACGACCGGACCCAAAAAAAAAAAAAAAAAAAAATTCTAGAGAGGACGTTAAAACTACAAGAAGAATGTGTTTCTCAGATTCAGCAATAGTGTTCCTGTGTCCCTGCAATCACAAGCAACGGAGTCGACCACACTCAGTTTAAAGAGGTTTCCTAAAAGCTATTCCAGAGAGGACATGAGTCATATACTTCCACTTGTTATGAGGGCACTGAGCACATCCTAAGAAAAAGAGAAACATTCTTATTGGTGGAGGTCTTCAGCGTGTTGTTTGTCAGCTTGGTTGATTGGTTGGTGTGGCAGGCTGGGTGGTTGGCTGGCTGGGTGGTTGGTTTTTGAAACAGGTTTCACTATGTATCCCAGCCTAACCTGGAACTTGAGATCATCCTTCCTGAGCCTTCTGAACCCTCAGAAATATGTGACAACCACACCCAACTGAAGTGTTTTTAGGTCTCCTCGCGAGAAATCATCTGAACAAAAGCAGAACGGCCATTAAAGCTCTTAGTGACTTACAAACATCAACTGTGTTTTGGATCCAATGGTGCTCCTGAAATATGCCCTATTATGCAAAACAGGATGTCCGCTAGAATCTCTAAGACCTCAGCTTTCTCTCTACAACCGTGCACCATATCATAAAAATGACCTCAGTGTTGAAATGTGTTTGAAAAGTCCCCTGTCTGAGCCAGATTAGCGTCATCCGAAGCTTCCTGGAGACAAGCTGCAAGCCTCCTCTGGGTTAAGCCAGCAGCCTGGCCCCTCCCCTGCTGAGCTCCCCCCCCCTACTTCCTGCCTGAAACCCACTACAGGACAGGCCCAGGTGGTCCACACACCCCCCACCCCCACCCCCTGCCTTTGCCTTTCCTTCATTCACCTAAGGTTCACTGGGCACCTTTCATTCCTTCTGACACTTAATAAAACATTTACACAAAGAGCATCTGAAATAAGTCCTCTTGGCTGTTCCCCTTGGGGGCCTTCCTGGGGTCATTTCTGGGCTGTTCTCAGTTTTCTCAGCCAAAAAAACAAAGTTTCACCTCCGTAATTGGCTCTCATTAAGATCTTATTGTTTGGGGATTTGTTGAAGTGTTTTGGATGCAGAAAGAAACACCTGTAGCCCCAGCTCACCAGTGGGCCATTTGAAATCAGGGTTCAGCATCCACCTGATGTCACTGCTAACAGCTCAACCACGTGCACTCAGCTAAGTCCAGATGGCCACCAAGCCACTAAAAAACAAATCAGTGTAGTTTATGTCGATACAGAACTGTGAGGTAAACATCGTTGTTTCTTCTAGAGGTCTATGCCACTAAGATATGAGTCTTACAGTATCATAAATGCTGCACACCAGTGTTGATGCAGCCCACAGTCCTGTGCTTTATAGGACAGCGCTCAGTGCAGGATGAGAATTGTAATTCCATTCGGTGGTCTCCATTACTTACTTGTCACACACATAAATCCAGACTTAACATTGGAAACTCCTTGAGCTACGTTCCTATTTTCCCCCCTCTGATAAAGTTATCATATTAGCAGTGGGCTTCAGAACAGAATAATGAAGTGCACAGTACAAATCTTCTGATGCAGACTTTGCCAGTCGAGCTACTCAGACAGTATTTACACACGATCCCTGCAAAATCCTCTGGCAATAATGACTAATAAGGAAAGCATTTCCTGGCATCTAATGATCAGCATAGGGGAACTTGATCTTGACAGAAAGCCAGGAGCCCTCAGCCCAGCTGGCTCCTGCCCACACCGGACATGCTGGGCCTCTCTCTAAGGTAACTGTGTATTTATTTATAAACTGTGAGTACAGTAACAAGAAATGGAAACATGAAGCAATGTTTAGGTGCTGTTCTATTGGAAATACCTGTGGGTAGAGTACAACACTTAAGCTATTGTAATTCTGTGGCTCCATTGTTCTCCCTGCATCTTGAAGTCATTGCATGTGTTCATCATGGAGGACTCTGAATCACAACACAAACCATGATAGAGCTTATACTTTCTAGCTTATCTTTACAAGGTGCCAAGTCCTAGGATAAGTACCTGCACATGCGCTGATCTGGTCCCAAGGGAGGGAGTATTGGCTAAGTCCTAGCATTACATAGAAAGAAAGTGAGCCTAAAAATAAAAAGAGAGAAAGTAATTCGTTCCAAATCTGTAAAAAGTTAGGTAGTAAGCTAGGGGCTTACACCTGTGATCCTAGCTACTCAGGAGGCTAAGAGTTGAGGATCACAGTTGAAAACCAACCCATGAAGGAAAATCCACAAGACTCATCTCCAATTAACCACCAGAAAACCAGAAGTGGAGCTGTGGGTCAAAGTGCACTAGCCTTGAATGGAGAAAGCTCAGGGACAAACACTCAGTCCCTGAGTTCAAGCCCATGACCACCACCAACACCACCACCACCACCAACAACAACAACAAAGTTAAGTAATAGATTTTATATTTAAAGCAATGAGGTAGGCGTCCAAAGACCTTGATGCCAACTGTTTCCCAGTGCTATTGCAGACACAACAATAACTAAACATAGCACACACTAAAAAAGCACCCCAAACCCTTCATTAGTCACATATTGTGGAGATCCCCAAATCCTAATGTTGTTTACATATACTATGACATCCAAATTTTTTTAAATGAAAAAGTAGTTGGAATCTATGAAACAGCCTTCCATTAACTTATTTTACACCTGTCATGGTTTTCCTGTGCACCACCCCCAAAGTTCAAGTATGGGGAACCTCATCCCTCATCCCTAATACAGTAGGCTTGGCAAGTGAATAAGAGGTAGTGAATGAGAATCCAGGGCAGCGATGCCATGGTGAGACTCCATCAGGAGTGAGTTTGCCGTTATAGCAGTAGTTTCCTTAAGATACTGAGCCTGGTGCCCTTTGCATCTTCTGTTCCCTGTCTCTATCTACCCTTTGGCCTCCCATTGGGAAAACACTCAGCAAGATCACCCCCACCACGAGACATCCTGAAACACGGTTTAGCCAGCAGAGGGGCACCAAGAAGTAACCAGAAAGAAGACCTTATAGGACTTGCAAATATTTCTCTTTTTTTTTTTTTTTTGTCAGTCATGAGGCTTGAACTCTGGGCCAACGCGCTGTCCCTCAGCTCTTCAGTTCAAGGCAAGTGCTCTACCACTTGAGCCACAGTGCCACTTCCATTTTTCTGGTGGTTCATTGGAGATAAGAGTCTCACAGACTTTCCTGCCAAGACAGGCTTTGAACCACGATCCTGACAGGCATGAGCCACCGGCGCCTGGCTTGGCCCTGCCAATCTTTTGACTAATAAATCTATTTTTAAAGCAAGAGCTCATGATGCCACCAGACACAGGCATTGGTAAGCAGATGACGGCAGTGTCCATGCGCTGAAGCGGTCCCCCGGGATGTGACCTGGCATCTCTGAAGCGCAGCCCACGCCAGGGGCCGTGCTCTCCCCAGGTCTCTCCATGGGCTGCGTCCTCTGCCACCTGCCACCTGCCACCTGCTCCAGCCCATCAGGTCTTCTCAGCGAGTTTCTTCTCAAGGTCCAAAGTAGTTGGCAGCTGAGCTCAGTACCTGAGGAGCCATGTTGCTTTTGGTCTGTGCCGAGGGCTTATTTTACTGCATTAAAAATAATGTTTAAAAGCTTATAAATAGTCTCACATTGACTCAGCATAGAATACAACTGCGGTGCAGAAAATCATTTGTGTTCATGCTTTTTTGTAGGCTTCTTTCAAAGGTATTTTCTATTACTTTGTAGTTATTATTTAATCACCTTGTAGCTATACAAAAGAGTTGCCATTCAGCAAAGTGGTTCATAAACACCTTGCATTTTGATCCATGTTACTCCTTTCAATATTCTCACCCATCCTTCCTCTAATATCCCGGTCCTTCACTTCTCTTAATTTTGTAGGGTATGCATTGAAGTTTTTCACCACATTATTCCCATTCTCTTCATTTGTCCATGACTTTCCTCTTTAACCTGCTCTACCCCTTTCGAGCACCCGTCTCCTGGATTTTATTTTGTTAAACTTTATCTTAATCCTTCTAAGGCATTACACTATTTGAGTTCTCCCCTGAATCTACTGTACCTCAGTTAATACATGTGTACAACCTCCATGCACCCAACATATTTGCCCACATATTTATAAAATAATTTTAGCTTCCATGGTAATTTCCGTCTCTCTGAGCTTGACTTACTTCACTTAAGATGATTTCTTCCAGTTCTTTTTATTTCTTTGGAAATAATGCAATGTTCTTTCTAATGGGTAAATGCAATTTCACTGTGTGTATATATATATATATATATGTATATGCCAGAATTAACAACCCAATCAATCAATAGGGACTTCGCAGAAGAATTAAAAATGAACAACAGACACATGAAGAAATGCCCAATATAGCTGGATATGAAGGAAATGCAAATCAAAACACCACAGAGATTCTACCTCACCCCAGTTAGAATGGCCACCATCAAGAAAACCAGTGATTTTAATAGATGCTGGGGAGGATGTGGGCAAAGGGGAACTCTTTATTCTCACTGTTGGTGAGAATTTAAACTGTTTCCCACTCTAGAAAGTAGTATAGATCTTCTTTAAAACAACTAAACATAGAAATGCCCCATGTCGTGTTTCTAACACATTTATAAGATTATCTCTTTGTTGCTTTGTATATCCCTCCCCCACAGTATAACCCTTGCTTTCACTATATTTGATGTCAGTATAACTTGTGGAGGAGATGGGGAAAAACCAGTTGTTTAAGGATACGGGTGGACCTGTTGCAACAATGAGAAGTACAAAATGTCATGTCCAAAACGAACTTTACAACGTTGGTGCGGGGGGGGGGGGGGGGGGGGGGGAGCTGGGGGGGGAGGAAGGAGAAGGATTGGGATTAGTGGGGGAGGGGGGAGGCTGGGAAGGGATGTGAAGGGTAAACAAAGGAGGAGGCTGCAATGCTTGGTAAGAAATGTACACATTATCCTGCCCATGTAACTGTAACTCCTCTGTACAGTATGTTCACAAATAAAATTAAATTAAATTAAAAAAGAAAAAAAAAAGAAATGCCCCATGTCCCAGCAATTCCACTCTGGGCATTTATCCAATAGAACAGGATACAGTAAAGCCATCAGCACAACCATGTTCATTGTTTTTGTTTTTAACCCAGTGGGGCAAGACATAATGCAAATACATTAGAGCTTCTGAGTTTACTAGTACATCTTAGCCCAAAGCACAGTCAACTCCTTAGCATTAATGGTTTAGATATGTCCTGTTATTCCTTGGTTCTTACCCTATTCTGCCACCATGGATCTGAGCACAGACATCACATTTCCATTATTGCCCTATGCACATTTCAGAGTTACAAGTTAATAAATTTGCTGTAATCTTACTTTTTCAATTTTGCTTTCATTTACTGTGCCAATGGTGCCCTAGTCAAGAGACATATTGCCAAGGTCAATGTCAAAAAGATTTTCCTGCTGGGTGCTGGTGGCTCACGCCTATAATCTTAGCTGCTCAGGAGGCTGAGAACTGAGGATTGTGGTTCAAAGCCAGCCTGGGCAAGAAAGCCCATGAGACTCTTAGCATCAGTTAACTACTAGAAAACCAGAAGTAGAGCTATGGCTCAGAATGGTAGAGCACTCACCTTGAGCAAAAGAGCTCAGTGACAGTGCCCAGGCCCTGAGTTCAAGCCCCATATCAGATTTTTTTAAAAAAGATTTTCCTGTAGGCTTTCTTCTAGAAGTTTTACAATTTCTAGTTTTATCTTTGAAGTTGTTAACTCATTTATAGTTGATTTGTGTGTTGCTGAATTTTTTTTTTTCTAAATTTGAACATGCTAGCAGATGCCAGTGGCTCTCACTTGAAATCCTAGCTGCTCAAGAAACTGAGATCTACAGGATCACAGGTTGAAGCCAGATCAGATAGGAAAATTCACTAGATTCCATTGCCAATTAACCAGAAATAAGTAGGTTTGGAAGCATGGTTCCATTGTTAGAGCACCAACTGAGTGAGCAAGCTAAGCATCTATGAGGTCTTGAATTCAAACCCCAGTACTGCCATTAAACAGGCAGGATATTGTCTTATGTTTTCAAGGAGAGAGACACCACATTCACCTATTCCCAAAGTGTTCCCACAATCTGAGCTGTGCCTTGGAAAGTTTAAAAAAAACACCTCGGTTTTACAATGTATCTCTGTGAAGCAGCTATGTTATTAATTGCCTTCCATTCATATATGCTTTGTAGCTTACTATGTTGCAAGTATGAATGATCTTTGATTAAAATAGGCAGGATTGGGGGAAGGAAAGAGAGAAAAAATGAGGGAGGGAGTAACAAGTTAGACATGAGATGTACTCACTACCTTACCTATGTACCTGTATCCCCTCTGTACATCATCTTGACAATACATTTTTGTGAAACAAAGATGTCAGGAAAAAAAATAGGATTAAGACTGAGGGCCTGGGACGTTTCAATCAAGCTGGGACTCAATGCTGAACTTGGTAAGTAAGGCTGCTTTAAGCCTTCAAGAATCATTTAAAGTCTGTGTTTGAGGAATGTAAACCATGTTCCCAAAGGACCTCCCAATTATTGTAGAGTTCCTCTTCTGGGAGCAGCAAAGGTGACCAAAATGGAAGAAACGACCAGAAGGAGACAGCGCTCTCATTCTTCAGCTTGATCTGGCACTGAATTGCCAGTCTGTCCGCTCTTCTCCCACTTTCCCAAGCAATATATTCTTCACCTTCTGTGCCAGGAAAGTGGGAGAAGACCGAACTTACTACCAGGGATTGCTCCCAGAGCGCCCATCTCTCCAAAAATACCAGGTGGAATGGCAGGCTGCCAGGTGTGTGCAGCTGGGTGGGTCCCACGTCTCCTAGGTCGCCCGGTCCACCACGTGTCCACGTCCCTGGGCTATTTCGGGTGAAGGGAGATGAGCCAGGGGGAAGAAAGGGAGAGTTGTGCCTTGGGGAACGCCACGCCTCCTGTTCTCCATCCACCCCTCGCTCGCTCAGATGTTTGCGGTCTGGGCGTCGTCTCAGCTGGGGCTGTGGTTAATACTGCTGATGGGAAAATAATTTGTCCAACCTGGGCAGATCTTTGAAATGTGTAATGTTTACCCAACATTAATCTGCAGGTGACCAAATACTCGCTATTTGAAAATCTGTGTCATCATTTCATAAACGCTGAGGCCAAAGCCCCATCAGAACTCTGCCAGCAACACCCCTCCCGCGCTAAGGCTCTCTCTCTCTGCTTCCTGGCCTTCTCTTTCCCCTCTCTTCTTTTCTCTCTTCCTCTACCTCCTCTTCTTCTCCTCCTCCTCCTCTTCTCTTATTCCTCCTCCTCCTCTCCTCCCTCCCCTCTTCTTTCTCCTCCCTCCTCTCCTCTCTCCTCTCTCCCCTCTTCTTTCCTTTCTCCTCTCTCCCCTCTTCTTTCTCCTCTCTCCTGTCTCCGCCCTCCTCTCTTTCCTACCTCAGCCAAGAGAACTTACTTATTTTTAGTGTTTCTATGAGGATATTAATCTTGTCTACTAAGTATGTAATTTAATCTAACTATAAGTATTCAGTCACATTACTTTTTGGAACTTACTAACACTTCACCTCACAAACATTCTAGTAGTGTCTCATTTAGTTCTCCTCATTAGAATTGTAGACATCTTATCTGTACCCCCAAAGCTCAGAGTGGCTCACCTGTGGGTCTAAAGTGAAGAATATAAAAGTTGAGCATGAGCTGTAAGAAAGCACTGGGCTAGGAGTCTAGGGGCGTCTCTACCTTATCAGGAACCAAGTGCACACAATTGGCAAGAAGTTTACCCCAACTGCATCAGGTAAAAACTGACCTGAAATCTACCAATGCTCCTCCATTGTCCTTGATGGGAAAGTGAGAGACTAGCTACTTGGAAGTCTGAGATAGGGAGGATCACTGTTACAGGCAACCTTAAGCAGGAAAGTCCACGAGTCTCTGTCTTCAATGAAGGAAAGCCTAAAGGAGACAGGCCGCAGCTCAGGTGCACACCCTGACAGGAAGAGTCTTAAAAAAAAAAACAGTGGGAAACAAAGCTGGAGGTGTGTGTGTTTCAGAAGAATATCATCAGCGTAGCAAGCACAAAGCCCTGAGTTCAAACTCAATATTTCCAATTTTTCCATATTTGAAGCTTTCTGTATATAAAATGTAAATAAACATCCAAATAAAATGTAAATGAATATTATGGAAACTATAGCCTATTTTAACGCATACAATCAAGTAAACAAGTGAAGCATACATGCCACCTCTTGTGCTGCAGGCTCCAGTCTGATATGTCACTTTCTGCAAACAGCAAATCTTGATCACTTAACGCCCCATCCTTCTCCCCTCCCCACACACTCCCTGTTACTCCATTTGAAAAAAGCACCAAGTCTCAACAGGCAGGGTCTTGGAGAATGAGACTTGCACAAATGGCTAGCCCTCCTAGGCTCCATTT